>NC_140955.1:32471124-32503624 GCF_014529385.1 Adiantum capillus-veneris | reverse complement strand
CATGGCCCTCTTTGAGCTTACTAGTTAAACTAGTTGTGTGCTTGGAGCCGTCTGCGGCTCATACACGGTGTATCGGCAAGTCCCTTGCTTCGACAGTGCGGCAAGGAGCACACATTTTTGGCGCCGTTGCCGGGGAATAGCCCTGCACTAAGCCCAAGAGGCACCTTGTGCTTCTTGTATGAGTGGTTTGCAGTAGGAAAGAAGAGGGAGAGGAAGGCGTATTTTTTCTGCAAGTTGTTAATTCTGTTTTTCTGTTGCGCACAAGTTTGCATTTTCTGTTTTTCTGCTGCGTACATTTAGTATTAGTTAGACAATTAGCAAAATTCAGTTTTTCTGTTTACACACAGTTAGCATTTCTTGCGTTTTTTTTTTGCATTTTCTGTGTTTTCAGTGTTTTCTGGTTTGTGCACAGTTAGGCGCACAGTTAGTTAATTAAGTAGGTTAGTAATTAGGTGAACCACTGATTAGCAGGTCGGTAGGTAGGTGGGACAGTAAATAGTTAGGTGAGGTCAACGCGCACCAAAACGCGCACCAAAATAAAAACGTGAGCGAGGGGGAGGTTAGATTTTCAAAAATAAAAAACGTGAGTTATAAAAACGGACAGGTTGGCTTGTATAAAAGTTAGATCGGGATCATTTCCCCAAGCCCAAGCCCAGGCCCAGGCCTCAGTCCTTAGTCTTATGATATATACTAGACTCACTCTTATATATATACCCTACCTCCTCAAGAGGGAATGAGAGCATGTGGGACAAGTCCTCCACTCTCCTCCCTTCTCTTCCCACTTGCACCCTTAGACTTGCTATTTGGAGCCTAGTTCCCCAGCTAGGAAAAGACTGTTTCGGGCTTTTCTGGAGCAAAATAGAACCAAACGGTGGGCTGTAAAGCACAGCGCGTCCCTCCTAACGATACGCTCGTTTCGAGCTATCGCACGGCCCATTCCACGACACGCTCTAAAAAATCTAGCAAAAAAATCTAGCAAAAAAACAAACAAAAAACACGCAAAAAACTAGCTAGTCACAAGTCCTCCTAGAGCAGCTTTTTGACACCTTAGGGTATCAAAAGCACATGCACTTACGCTCTGGGCGGGTGCTAGAACACGAGCATATTGAGGGTGCCTCTGTTCATACGGACACCCATTACCCATCCACGATAGGCTCTAGACCCTCAGCGGGGACACAAGGTAGCACCACCCAAGACCCTAAAATAGCCGCTAGTGATTCCTCCTCCGACTTAGAAATCATGGAAGCATACCCTACCCAAAACACTGAGAGAGAAGGCCATGCACCTCCCGAAGCTCCACAGCCTAGTACTAGTATGTTTAGCCGTTTCATGGAAACATTAGGTAGAGCTACTCGCTCGGAACCTGATGCAAATGAAGCACACGAAGGGGGTGGGGAAGTGGAATCTCCTTTCACATCGCACGTGGACCCCACACCCCCAAAGAGTGTCCATGTGGATATCCTGCCAACTTCTTACCAAGAAGGCCCTGTTGAGCTGCCTCCTTCAGAAGTTCCCTCTAGAGTACCGTTGGTGACAAGTAAAACCACGGGGAGCAACATTGCTTCTACCTCACAAGAAACCGTTAACACGTCGACTCTAGAAGGATTGTTCATTAATGATCATTGGACATACGACCTCCACACTGAGGTGTTGACGGATCTACACTCTGGCCACGCCTACCATGTAGGATGGATAGAGATTGTACAATCCACCTCTAGTGCCACGAGCATCGAAGATCAACAGAAAATGATCTGTAATGTTATCCATGGCATTATTCAATCAGAAAGGCAAAACCGAGGGGTAAATATACTCTCAACTGGCCCCATGAGATTCCTGGATACGAGCAAGGCTCAACAGCCTACTCTATCACAAATGGAGACTCCTCTAATGAGCCCCATGGACCCATCTTACGTCATTTCACCTGGGGTCTCTATGCAATCTGAGCCTCCGAGCGACAACTTTAGCTTCCCTAACTTGGCTCAACCCTCTATTAAGGAAAACACAGTGCTCACTCTAGGGATAAGCCTGACAGAGAATGTACCGATGACATCTACGGTTAGCGCAGTGCCACTACCTAGTGTCATAGTACCTAATATGGGGCCTCGACCGTATGTGCCTCTAGCCCCTTATGCACACATGGCCCCCACACCTCCAATTGTACCACTTGTTTATGCTCCTCGAGTGCCGCTCCCTAGCCCTTATCCGAGTGGACCTATGCCCGGTTATGTTCCATATCCTGCATCATCCACACATATGCCAAGACCGGTACCCGTCCCTCTCCCACATATGATTCCAAGAGTACCTCCACCGGCCCTGCCTCCTCACATAGGTGACTTGGCAGTGTTTGCTCAAACCATAGGTCAATCTATCGCGGAAACTATGCGTCATGCATCTGATAGAGAGCCTAGAAGTAAGGCAGTACAAATTGCCAAACTCACGCAAAAATTCAATGGGGACGAAGATGCTAGGAAACACATTGAAGTGTTTGAACAAGTATTTAATTCCTTAGGGGAACGCAACGAACTACATAAGTGCAATGCCTTAAGCTTGACATTAAGTGGGAAGGCTGGAGATTGGTATAGGACCCTAAGGGTGGACGAGAAAACAATCTACCCTACCCTTCGAAGGTTGTTTCTAAAGGAGTACATACGAGAAGGTGTGCTTTGGGGTGTAGCATCTCAGCTACAGAAGGCCGAACGTAAGGAAGGAGAGTCAGTAAGGGACTTCATTAGTCGTCTAAAGCACTTAAACTCTCGCTGCCCTGTAAATGAGCGCTTCAACAATAACCAACTGCTTGATCGATTCATTCGAGGGTTGAGAAATGAAGGAATCTATAATGGACTAGTGATTAGAGGTATCACAACCTGGGAAGATGTCACTGCCAATGCAATCCAATTAGAGGACAACTTGATGATAGCAGGCATGAGGGTGTCTACTGACACGAGATCCACTAGCTCACAAGCCATTGAGTATGAACCCATGACTGCAAAGCCCATTGCCAATGAGCCAAAGGTATTTGAGACATTCTTGACAGAACTCACCAAGGCAATCCAAGAGTCTCTTAAGGATAATCGACCCCCTCAAAATAGTCACATGTATCCAAGAAGGGAGCAACAATGGTGTTCCATTTGCTTAGGTCCACATAGCACTAGTGAGTGCCCTACGTTTAGAGTAAAATTTAATGGAACTTGCAATGCATGTGGTAGGTATGGTCACCAAGCTAAGGATTGTTTAATGATCAAACGTATTATGGCAAATAGACCACCTGTAGCTTGGACGAATGCACCTCGAGCTCCTGTATTGATGCCTGCTCCACCTGTTGAGCAACTACCGCAACACATGGTCCCTAGATCTCAAAATGTTGTACAAGCTACACCGCTACCACCTCCTGTGCTAGGACCGCAGCCCCCGCATCCAAGAGTCGCCCCTATGAACCAAGTGGGTTGCGAGCCATCAAATGCTTATGCAGATGGCTGTGAGGAGGAAATAGACACTAGTATTTCCTATGGACTTGATACATTGGAAGAGTGTCCTATATACTACATGGAAGATTGTTGGGGGCAAGTCAAGCCGGTTTATCAAGCTGCTGCTCTCGCATCCAGAGGTCAAAATATCAACACCCAGGCTAGGAGGCCACCTCTTCAATGCTACGAGTGTGGTGGACCACATCGGGCAGCGGAGTGCCCTATTAGGCTGCAAAAGAATGCTGCACAGATGCAAATGAATCAAGGGAGCACGTCTGCAATGCCAATACTCACATGTAATCGTTGTGGCATAGATCACTTGATTGCCCAATGCCCCTATAACCCAAATGCGCCTAAAATCACACCCCTAAATTTGGTCGAAATTGCTAGTGTGACATCGCCAATACCACCCGTCGCACCCGCTTATGCGATTACACGGTCCATGCTTCAAGGGCCAGGCCATATCCTCGAAGAGAGAGATACCGCGTCAGTTATCCAAGCAAAGAAAAAGAAGACACGAAGGAAGAGGTCGCAGAATACGGGAAATTCAAAGCCAAGTTCCAAAATAGCATAGGAACAGGAGATGACCCCGTGTATATGAATGACCTCGAGGATGATTCAGATTCAATCGAGACAATGGAGACTAGAACCAATACCACAAAGGGAAAGAGCGACAAAGAAAACCGTAACATGGAACCAAATGAAAACCGAATAAGAGAAAACCATAAAGAGCCTCTGAAAACACCACAAGTGTTTCCAAATCCAATCCAAGACCCCCAAGATAAACCGCAGGGGCAAAAAAGGAAGAATCGAAAGAAGAAGATTGGGACGTACCCGAACCCAGTAGACGAGATTGAGCAGGTGAAACATCTAAGAGGTTTAGTGGAGGAGACTCAAAGGAAACTAGAACCAGAACCCATGCATGTCAAAATTCATGACACAGTGTTTCCCACGCAAGTTCATCCACCCCACATGAACCATAGACCGTTAGCCATATCTAGTATCATCCAAGAAGGGAGTGAGGACGGGGCATCAGAAAGTGAGCATACACCTTTCTTGTTGGAAAGGATGTTTAACGAAGGAATACCGATCCCATTGAGGAATATGAGATTCCATCTTCTGAGGTCCGAACCACGATCATAGCAAAGCTGTATGGAGATCCCGAGTTATTCCTTGCACTTCGAGCATTCCTTAACGGAGAGCTACGAACGGAGCTACGAACGGGATTACCACAGTTTGCGCAACCAAATAGGCCTGACTCGATTATGATTAATGAGGAAAATCATGTGCAATCACTTGACTTAGATGCACACGAGTCTGTGATCGAGGTACCCATTAACGAATTAGGGCAGTATTTTGAAGGCGACGAGTCTAATGCGACCCTACCCATCACTACCAAGGGATTAACTATAAAGGGAATTCTTGATGGTGGTGCGGGAGTTAGCATCATTACAAAAGATTGTTGGGAATCCATGGGAAAACCCCGCCTCAGTGTTACTAACATTGTGGTAAAGATGGCAAATGGTACCATAGCCAAACCTATGGGGATGCTCAAGGATCTTAAGATCAAAGTTCTAGGACACAAGGTATGACATACGTTCATTGTAATGGATTTCTCTAAACACCTTATGTCATATGAAATGATTTTAGGACGACCATTCATGAGGGAAGCACAAATGGTTCATGATTGGTCTAAAAATCATGTCTATTTGCAATTCCAAGACTCTATCCTTAGAGTGGATTTGGTGACTGGTAAGGTACACCCCTTAGGGAGTAAAACCATTATTGATCATCGCTCTGACACCACAGTTCACTCGGCCCCACTACAATATTGTTACACTTGTAAGAAGGATACAGACATTGGCCCCACTACAATATTGTTACACTTGTAAGAAGGATACAGACATTGGCCAAGATTCTCCTTACATGGATGTGTTACCGGGTATGACGGAATCAGACAACGTAGATTGGGTACACCTAGCTGCAACCATAGATACTTGGGGAAATAGAGGAACCACTTGGGTCACACCAGAGGGGGAAGAGGTACCACAAATTGCACCTCTGAACATGATAAGTGCCATACATGCATCTTCTAAGGGCAAGGCAATTGTGGACCAATCTGACAGTGACACCGATAGCTCAATAGAAGACTTTGACCAACACGACTTGGACACTGACTCCCAGAGTGAAACGGATTCTGAATCTCATGAATTAGAGAGTGGAGCAAGTTCAGAGTCAAAACATTCGGAAGGACCGAGCACATCAACCGATGATAGCTCCCCCGAGAGTGAAGAGGACACCAACGAGGACTCCTTTAGTGAGCCAGATCTAAATGCAAATCAAAAGCAGGTCTCAAATAAGAAAAAGAAAAACCTTAAGAGGCGTCGATATCAAGCCAATGTACGTGCTAGGATAAAAAAGAAGAGATCCTCAGCAGAATGGCTCAGTTATATAGGGGCATGTGATGCTCATCGAAAATTGGTAGACAATTGGGGTGAATATCTCCAAAATGTTATGTGGTGTAGACCACGACCCCATGACATAGCCCAATTAGAGATCATAGACAAGCCAAAGTTGAGCCGCACTGCAAGGAGGCGTCAAAACCAAGAGTTAGCTCGACAACACAAGAAATCAGAAATGGAAGCACAAACCAAAGCACAACCAGAATCCACAGACTTGCATCCTGCACCAGAACATTTCAAATCTTACACCACAGGGGAAGGAAAGGTTGTGTACACAAAAGCCCAAAGAATACCTATCGATGGGAATAATGGAATCTATGATGGTCCGGCAATAGTTAAAGAAATAGAATTAGCTGACCCCGGTGAAGAATCAAAACCTGTTTTTATTGCCCAAGACCTCACAGAAGTTGAAGAGGCGGTCCTCAAAGAGCTTCTCAAGGAATTCAAGGACGTATTCGCTTGGACATACCATGATATGAAAGGTGTTCCACCTTCTGTGGTCCAACATACAATCCCTATGATTAGCACTGCGAAGCCCGTACAACAAAGACCCTACCTGATGAATCCTAAGTACGCAAAGATCATTCAAGAAGAACTAGAAAAGCTTATCAAATGTGGGTTCATATATCCTATTGAACACTCTGAATGGGTGTTGCCAATAGTTATCGTGCCAAAAAAGAATGGGAAACTCAGGGTGTGCGTGGACCTCAAAAAAGTTAATGCAGCTACTAGAAGAGACCATTACCCCCTACCATATTCCGAACATGTACTCGAAAGAGTTGCAGGCAAGGAAGCTTATAGCTTTCTAGATGGGTACTCAGGCTACAACCAAATCATGATAGCGCTAGAGGACCAAGCTAAAACTGCCTTCATCACAGAATTTGGCGTGTTTGCATTTCGTGTGATGGCTTTTGGCTTAACAAATGCCCCTGCTACATTCCAACGATTAATAAACATTTCTTTTAAAGAATATTTGAGAGAGTTTTGTGAAGCTTTCTTAGACGACCTTTGTGTTTACTCTTCTTGGAAAGAACATCTATCATGTTTGCGGAAGGTGTTTGAAAAGTGTAGGTTATATCGTATCTCATTGAACCCGTTCAAATGCCAATTTTGGGTCAAGCATGGAGTTATTTTAGGGCATATAGTATCCAAGAATGGTATCTCAACCGATGAGAGCAAAATTAAAGTGATTCTAGAGTTACCACCACCAACCAATTACAAGGGAGTTCAAAGGTTCATGGGACACGTGGGTTATTATCGACGGTTTATTTTATTTTTCGTTGAGATAGCACGTCCTTTGTACAAGCTTCTCATTGAATTTAAATGGACTGAAGAGTGTGACCAGGCCTATGAACAATTGAAGAAAACACTAGCAAGTGCTCCGATTTTAAGGACACCTAACTGGGATGTCATTTTCCATGTGCATATTGATGCATCAAACTTTGCTATTGGGTGTGTTCTCACTCAACCAGGAGAACATAAATTGGACTATCCCATTAGCTTTGCAAGCCGTCAATTGAACGATGCTGAAAGGAACTACACCACTACAGAGCGAGAAGGTTTGGCAATGGTTTATGCAATAAGGATGGAATGGTAACCCCTTAACCGAGCGTTTGTATATCTTAGAAAAACTAGACGAAGAGAGACAGTTGGCTGTGCAAAATGCTCTTGTGGAAAAGGATAGGAGAAAGAAGTGGTTTGATCGCCATGTGAAGGACAAGGACATCAAAGTTGGTGATAAAGTCCTTATGTATGGAGTACGTAAAGAGAAGAAAAAGTTGAAATATGCTGGTAAAGGACCATATAGAGTATGTGAAATTACCCCACAAGGTACCCTTCGTGTGGAAACTCTTGATGGAGTTGAAACCATTGGATTCCTCAATGGGAGTAAATTCAAAAGATATTATGATCCTTTAAGCCAAGAAGAACTATGGGCCATTCATCAAAAGAAGGCCGCCAAAGCACAAACCGAGTTAAACAAGATACAAGCTCAAGCTGAGGCTAAGGAGCGACAACAACGTATAAGACAAAAACGAGAGGCTAACCTTGGAGTCACAAATGCATTCCACGTGGAAATCGAAGAGGATGGGTTGGACTCTGACACACCTCTACGATACCCCATTGAGTTAAATAGTGCCTATGGAAAAGTGCTATATAACGCCTTATTGGACACGGGTGCTAAATATAATCTGCTATCCTATGGGGTGTGGTGTCAGTTAGGGAAGCCACCTCTATCTGAGAGTATTATCCAAGTCAAGGGTTTCGACAAGAAAAAAACTACGGTTTTTGGAATCTGGCACACTTCTGTCAGTTATGACAATGGGATTGTAGCTCAAGACTTTTTGGTCATGCCTATTGGAACTATGGAGGGTAATATAAACCTAGGCCGCACGTGGATGATAGCCACCAAATGCACTATTGATTGGGGGACTGGGGGTGTTACAACGCAAAAACCAACTCTTAGCCCTACCACTCAAGCCATAGTCCCTGAGATATTGCCTAAGGAAATAAAACCCAAGACATTGCATGTCCAGGAGGTTGAACCATACATCCCCATAGCCCAACTCTCTAGAGCTTCAACTGATGTAGTTGAAAGAAAGCTTGAGACACACAAGAACCATCCTAATATAACACAGAAAACATACAAGTGGGTCCCTAAAGCCTCTGTAGTGAGCATGGTTGATGCAAAAAAACGGAAACCTAGTAAGAACCGTCCCACTCACTCCAAGAAATGTAAAGAAACGTTGCGTTGGATTCCTAAACGACTATTGGAAGCCCAAGGATACTATGAAGGAAATGATCAAATATGGGTGTCCAAACGTAAAGTGTACTCTTACCTGTCACCTGGCCCATGTAAACCCAATCCTGTGGCTCCAAAACAAATTGAAAATCGCGGAAAAGAAAAAATCATGGAATGTTACACACCCGATCTAGAGCTAGTTTGGGTACCAAAGAAAGAACGATTTGTTCCACCTAGCTCAGGAACAGGGAAATCAAATGAAGCTTCTTGCTCTTCATGTAGTTCCTATACGCAAATAGAAGCTTCGACACAACCTCCACCTACCACTGTACATATCCATACAAGCACGAAAGAGTTTGCACCTCCCGGGGTAAGTTCACCACCTACAACAACGTTGCAAATAAAATCATGGGAGAGTACCTTACCACCCTTGCAACTAGATGAAACGCATAGGGCGGTCGAAAACTATTGGTTAAAACCTTCACCCATAACAACTTGGAACAATTGGTTTCAAAAGGTGACGACCTCATTCCAAAAGGTATGATCTACCCAAGGAAGGGGGGAGTGTTTGCTAACATCAATCATTCACTCGCTCCCCTCTCAACCTTCCTCCCTGACCTCTCAATTCCAATCTTAGGGAATGTATATATATAGCCTTATACTCACAAAAAATAAAAATAGTAAAGAGCAAGAGCGACTAGCAACGAGAGAGCACCCTATCAGATCTTACATATAAGTCCAAATTCACCGTGTCAAGTCAAGCAACACACAAAAACAACTCTTATGTTTTAAAGGCCTAACCAAATCTATCTGTCTTGTCAGAAATGGCTACTTCACCAGAGGCATGCACTTCTATTTTTGATGAAAGGTACCCTTTGTCTTTTCCTCAAGTGTTCTACGTATGCTACCCTATACTTTCTTGCGAATGGGATTTGATAGAGAGCCTTGCATGTGAGAGAAATTTTGAGGAGTTAGAATGGATGATACGTCTATGGCTAACTAGTGATCCCTACCCAGTAGCGAATGTGTCTCCAATGGCACATGCTTATTCTTTTGCACAAGATGAGTATCCAAGCATCGCGAGGTTCTTGATTAGCATGCTTGCACAAGAGGATGATGAAGAGGAACTAATAGAGACCGAGGAAGACTATGGCCTCACGGACAATGATTTTATTTATCTAGATGATGAGGATAGAGGCCTAGCCTTAGGGTGGCCACCCGATTTATATAATGTCCTCTTTCCTTGATTCTAAAAGGGGTGACAGATAGGTAGGTTAGGGATCTAGATTGTGTTTTGAGTTTGTTTTTTAGGAGTTTTAATTTTTCACATTGACATGCCTCCTAGAGGTATAGTGCCTGTTTTTGGATGTGTTAGGTAGGACTTATATGGATCTCCATCCACATGGATGAGGACATCTGCTTCAACGAAATGAGCCACTCCATACCTCCAGGTGTACTACTTTCCATGATTCATGTTGGTGGATATGTGTAATTGCTAATAATGATTTTTCATTCTTTGTTTGAGTGCAATAGTTATGATTGTTATCTGCCATTATAGATGTATAAATTTGTCTTTGCTTAAGTTGATTGAACTCCAGTTTAATCTTATGGATGAGCCTGGAGATTGGGAGACCGTGACTTTAGGTTAACTCATTTACTTGACCACTAGGCCTAGCTAATAAACTTATCCGAGTATTTGAGACCTTAGGAATGTTTTAGGCAGAGAAAGGCTTGCTCACTCAAACAACAAAAAACACTAGTGCGAATACCAAGGAAATGGAAGCAAAAAAAAAAAAACATAAGTGCCACAAATGAAAAATCTTACGCTGGAAGAGAAATCCTGGCTTGAATTGGTACTTCACTCACATGTATTGTCTATGGTACTAGAGCCCTAGAGGTTCCCAGTGTGGGCGCTTTTCCTTGAGAAGCAAAAAACCCCGGACATACAAAATAAGCACACACGTCACATGATTGTGACCCAAAGTAAAAAAGTATTAAAAAAAAATAAAAATAATAAAAAATTAAAAGACTTCCATTGAGCTTACAGTTAACATTTCAAGCTTTTGTTTGCAGTTGTGAGAGCGAGTTGGCTAATCAAAGCTGAAAATCATAATTAGAGAATCTTGCATTTAGATAATCTTCTTAGCTTAGCTAGTACTAGAGTAGTTGTTTTAACCTTAGTCATAGCTAACTAATTGATAGACTCACCCATAAGCACAAAACTCTTGATTAATTAATTTACTCAAAGTGCAATTTATTTGTCCTTAATGGCAGTCTAACATTTCATAAATCTTGCATTTACTCATTTCCACATGTACTTTACATTCCCCTCATGATTTATGGCAATATAATTCTGCTTGCTAAAACAGTGACTTTACCTTGCAGATTCAAATCTAGATGCTCTACAACATGGACATACCAAGCTTCAACTCAATAGCTTCCGAGGACGGAATCTACATTAGGAAGGGGGGCAATGTTAACCCTCGTGGCTCACGGACACCCTATCGCCTACGACGGACACTGTAACCGTATTATTTATTTAAGTAGAGTCAGGCACCGGGCTTGTCGGTCCAATAGGGAAAGGTAGAGTGATCGCCGATGAGAGGCGCACTCTAACACGAACATGCTAGGGTTAGTTGGCTAAGCATGGGCGCCCAAGTGTGAATGGGGTGAGCTCACATAAAAGCCAATTATACCTAAAATTGAGTCATTCTCTCATTGTGCAATAGAAGCTGCTCTTGCTCCATCTCCACCTTCTCCTTCACCATCTCCTTGTGTGTGTGCGTGTGAGAGAGAGAGAGAGAGAGTGTGAGAGTGTGTGTGCGATCGAGCGTTGCGGCGGCACGACGGCGGCGAGGCGGTTGAGCGCGGCGTAGCGGCGTCTCCCTCTTCTTCGCGGAGAGGAATCCTCTACGGCAGGAGCATAAGGCGGTGAGTGACACACCATTGCCCTCTTTGAGCTTACTAGTTAAACTAGTTGTGTGCTTGTACACGGTGTATCGGCAAGTCCCTTGCTTCGACAGTGCGGCAAGGAGTGCACATTGTCATTTATTCTCTTTGAACTTAACTTCATGCAAATTTATTCATGGAATTTAGGACTTTCCTCATTAATTATTTTTTAGAACAGATGAGTAAATAAACAACATTTCGCGTGTGCAAGACATCGACTAGGATGATCATGGTCCTCCTGGAGATCTTGAGCGCGATCGTTGGCTCAAGGAAAAACTCCCTTGTCCTTGCGCCAAGTGCAAAAGGGAAGTCCCTTGAGGCGCATTGCCTTGGAGCACGTAGAGAACGAAGGGCTTTGGTATCCTCAAAAAAGCGCTCATAGAGATAAGAGTGCGACTCACCCGTCGCTTGAGGAGGTGCCCCATTAGTCTGTGTTTGTTGGTGGTGCACCAGCGCGCAAGGCTGAACAACAGAGGCAAGGCGATTTGGGTGCACCGCATGGTGATCGTCCCATTGGCTCTACTTCAGCGTCTCCGTCGCACTTTGAGGTAGAGGATGAGCACATGTTTGAGATGTGTGATGAGTTACTAGCTCATGAGCCGACGTGTGCGAGGAGGATTGTCAGCCCTACACTAAACGGGCTGCCGAAACGGAGGATAGATTGATGACGGGTGCCCGAACACCTCTTTACAACGGTGCAGGGTACTCGTTGCTCCGAGTATCGTTGGAAGTCCTCAACTTGCAAGAAAATTCGGTTGGAGTAATGCAAGCGTCGATGCACACACATTTTGTTGTAGTTTGATGGGCAAAATGTTGCCAAAAGATCACCACATGCCTCCAGATCACGACGTAGAGCAAGATCGTATATCACTACACTTGGAATGGAGTATGAGTGCATCCATGCGTGCATCAACAATTGCATGCTATACCGCAATGAGCACACACATGCTACCTCATGTCGTGTGTGCGGCAAGGCACGATACAAAATCGGAGTGAGCGGCGCACACCTACCCCGCAAGGTATTGAGACATTTTTCATTAATTCCTGGCATCCAACATATGTTTAAAAGTAGGTCTATCATGGAGCTTCTCGTGTGGCATGCGAACCATCACTCAAATGATGGGATGATGCGTCTCCCCGCCTCTTCTACTTCAGGTCGTGTCTCAAATGGAAAGATTGTGCTTCCTAAAGCACCATGGATACTAGCCATTTAAGAATTAGACAAGGTGAAGGGTACCATTGCCTCTATTCGCACACCAATAGGATACATGAGGTCGCTAAAGGGAGCTTTCACAAAAGCAAAGAAGGGTGGAAGCGTTCAATTGTATGGGTTGAAGTCCCATGATTGGCACAATATGCTTCAGGTAATCTTCATACTCCCTATTCTATCTATAGTTTGTGTGTATGACTATCACTCACTTTTCCTTCCCCTGATTTACATTGTAGTTCATTTTGTCAGTGAGTATGTGTATATGTCGGGACAAGAAAGCCAGGGACGCTATTTTCAAACTAGGAGAGCTAGTAAGGTACACCACAAAACTCCACTCAACTACACCTTTTTTATGTACACAATAATTTCAACTAGCACTTAGTGTATCCTTGTGTGTTTTCTTGTAGATTTCTGAGCTCCAAGGAAATTGAAATAGATGCTATCCCTGCTTCTCAAACACTTGCAACAGAAACAATGTGTGTGTCATTGAAGATGCATTTCCTCAATCGGTCTTTCTTAATCAAATTCACCTCTTGTTCACGTGGTGGAGGAGATCGCTATATATGGAGTAGTGCACGCACGATGGATGTTCTTCTTAGAGAGGGTTTTAAAGACTCTCAAAGATTTTATGTGGCTACGGTCTCAACCAAAGGCATGTATGGCCGAAGGGTGGGTCGTTGAAGAGGCATTTCTTTACATATCAGAGTATTTGGCACAAGTTGATCCTTCAATGCCTCTCATGTGGTCAAACGAGGAAGATGCAAGGATGACATCACACTTGCCAAGTGGAAAGGGGAAACTATTTAACATGGATATGAATCTATCCCAAGTGGTCAATAACTTTTGTATTCTCAATGCAAAGATTATGACCAAGTGGGTGGACTTGTGGACAGTGGCAAAGGCAAGGCGTTTGCAAGAGAGGGAAGCATGGAAACAAGCACATGGAGGAAGGAGGACACCCTAGTGCCTAGACATATTGCATGTTTCTCATATCTCATTAGTGCAGAGTGGATTCATGAGAGAATGACCGTGGCAAAAGCGCACGCAGAAGACATCACTAGCAAAGAATGGGAGTATGCACGAGGCTGCGTACCAAAGGTAGAGTACTCATATATCTAAACCATATTGTAAATTTTTTCCTTGAAATTATCTTTAATATGTATTTGATAAATTAAGATATTTTTCTATTTTGTAGTGCCTTTGCTTTAACTCTATGTGGTCAAAGGGTCGTCACTTTCGTACACGCCACGTTGACAAGCGTAGAACCACTATGGATTGTGCCATCATGGGCAACTTTGACACAGACGGTGATGAAGCCAGGTACTGCGGAACTAATGAAAGGATACTAAAGGTTAATTTTAGAACCTTTCATACCTTCATCTTCGAGTGCAATTGGTTAATGTGTCTAGATGACATGAGAATGGCCTCTACATGATGGTGGACTCTAGTGTGCATCACTCAGGGAGGTATGACAATTTAGTTTTACCGCGCAATTGTGAGCAGGTGAGTGATGACATGTACCTTTTTTATTCTTATTTGCTTGTAGCATTAATTATACCAATGTTACTCACTTTGAGCTTCTATTTTATAGGTCATCTATATCTCAGCAATCCACCAACCAAAACTTTGGTTCATAATTCCCGTAACACCTTGATGTAGAACCATTTTATCCACCAATGAAGTGGAGACCATCTTCGACCCTCTTCCACCTCAAAATTTGGATGAGGTGGAAACAAAGAAGAGGGAGATCGATGAATCAAGTCCGGCGGCAACAAGTCTTAGCGAGGATGATTGTCATGATGATGAAGATGATGAGATGGAGGATGATGAACTCGAAGATGATGAAGCCAATGCATCCACAAATGACAATTCCGTTTCTCTCTTTATTGATTTAGGAGCCATGGGCTTAGAATTGGATGATGCCTCATGTAGAGATCTTTTGGAAGATAATTCATAAAAATTTTGCACTTATGAAGTTTTTTGGTCGTGTAATCCACTCATCTCTCTCTCCACCCTCTTCCTCTCTCTAGATTTGAGAATATGCTCAATTATGTTAATCAATTAATAGTGATTATTTTAGTTGTAACCAAGTGTAATCTTATTATCCCCTCCTCCTCCTCCTCCTCCTCCTCTCTCTCTCTCTCTCTCTCTCTCTCTCTCTCTCTCTCTCTCTCTCTCTCTCTCTCTCTCTTTCTTTCTTTCTCTACTTTTTTAATTTTTTTAATTTTATACAATATTCTTTAATTTGTATTGAGAGGAGGGAAAAACCAAAATTGGAAAGGGGGGAGGGGGGGGAGAGGATGTTTATTTAAAGTCAGAATTTCAAAGTTTAGGTGCTAAATTTTTTTGTCGATAATAAAACGCAGTAATAAACGCAGAAACTGTCACGAAAATATTTTAAACACAAAAAAAAACCCACCCTCCTCTCTCTTCCTTCTCTACCTGAATTTGTACCTTCTCTCTACAAAACGCGGTAAAACAGCGCGGTAAACACTTGGAGATTTTCATGCTGAACTGCACTTAAAAGAAACCTTTTGCCATATATTGCACATTGGATACTACTCCTCTGGGGTTGAGGACGTTAGGGCTCTGAAGCCAATTGATGAGCTCTATTTTGGTAGGCACCCTTTCCATGAAACCGAAGACCAACGTAGACTTAGCAAGATCAGCAAGTTGTCTTTTGATCAAGGCAGGGGGGACCGCCACAGTGAGGGCATCCTCCACCTCAACTCTTTACGCACGTGTTTTTTCAGAGCTTGATAGGCCTTGTCTCCTTTTGCCACATCCACGAGTCCCAAGGATGTGTTGACTTCCTCAAGCGTTCTTTTGTTCAAGGATAGTGTGTTAAGAATCTCCACAAGTTCTTTCTCGATCAACGCCTTTCTTCCTCTCAGCTCTTCCTTGCTTAGCTCCGCTATGTTGCTGTGGCATCCCTCATTGTGGTGCTTCGGGGTCTTTGCCTAACCCATCGAGTGATGAATCATTTGCCCCCCTTGCATCCCCCGTCACGACGTCGACGTAGGAGAGCTTGTGCAAGCTATCCATGGGAAGGGGATCCATATGTACCGCCCCTAGGATGGAGCTTGGATGAGGAGCTTCACCAAGTGAGTGTTGGCCCGCTTCTTCCACTCCCTTTCCTTCTCTCTCTTTTTTTTAAACAGGGCCCTCAAATCTGCATTGGAAAAAAGAAATGCCGAAGATAGCTAAGCGAAGGATGAATGGGAAACAAAACCCTGCACCCAAGCATAGATCATACACTTGCACACCCACTCCGGCGCAGGCGGTCGTGGGCAAGAGCCAGCAACCACTATCGCCAACCCTCACAACTTAGCAAATCTCTACCATCCTTCAGAGTCTGCAGATCGCGCAGAGCAGATCCAACAAAAAATGGAAGCACCCTCAGCCCTAGCGCAGAGCCACAACAAGCAAGAAAAAGCAATCTTAAGCATTGAACGACTCTTTATCTTAAGCGTGATTATTATCGTCGATTTGAACAACTCTTTATCTTAAGCACGATTATTATTGCAAGGATAATAATTGCGCTGAAAAAGCTGAGGCTAAGAATAATAATCGCACTAAAAAAACTGAGGCTCGGGCTCTTATGCAGCAGGCATCCAACGCTAAGCCCCCTCCCCCCAAGGAAAGAGCCTGCACAGGACAGAGCACTCCTTCTTCTTCGGCTCCATAAACCAAAACCCTTTCAAACCTCCCGACCTACAACTCCTAGAACAAATACCCTCCCACAAGCCCTATTCGCACCTACGTAGACCTTGCGACCTACTCATGCCTGCTCAAACCTCGTGACTTTAGGTCTTTTAAGTCATCTTTATAAAGTTTTCCAAGGAACACTATAAGGAGACAAAGAATAAGCGAATAACAACCCAAAAGATGAACACACCAACAAGAAACCTCGCATGTGAGTGGCCATGTGGTAGCCACGGAGAGCGCACTGCAAAGAAATGAGATTTTTTTACATGCTAAGGTTCGCTCATTTAGCTCACAAGGCCCTCAGGCGAGGTGGATACCACAACTAACCCTAAATCATTGGTAACGGTATTCAATGCTCAACCCTTGGCCTAGACTAGGTAGTATAATTACCCTCATCGAAGAGGAAAACTCGAGTGATCTCAATAGGTTAGTAAAGAGTTGGGCAATAATCATTTTAGTTTCTACTTATTTTGGATAGTTGCAATATTTTCTTTTAAAATTAACTCATCCTTTAATAGTCATAAGTGAAAGGGAAGGTTGGTGTCCTTTTAAGTGGCAATGACACTCTCAGCTTGCCTTGGAGAGAAAACATTCTACAATATTTCAGTGTATTGTAACCCCTTTCAATGATTGCCTTGGAAAGAAAATAATCAAATTCTACAACATCTTAGTGTATTGCAACCCTTTGATCAAGAGATGCCAGTCGAGGCCCCTTTGCAATACTTTTGAGCGAGGGTGAAGAGATTGAGGTGGGTTGCACCCCTAGTATAAGGTATTCCTAATGGCTTCAAAAATATATATTCATTGCTTATGTAGTGTAAGGATGCTAAGAAAATGTTAAAGAGAAAAGTAAGCAAAAGAAAATTACAAATGTATCATTGTACACTTGACCATCTATACTATATATAATGGAGCTTAAAATTTCCAAGGATGTACAGATACTCCAAGTATCACTCATTGGTTCACTTTAAAGAAAACCTTACAAAATGTCTCATTCCTATCCTGTGTATATAATGGAGCCTAAAATTTCCAAGGATAGAGAGACTTCAAGTATCACTCATTGGTTCACTTTCAAGAAAACCTTTAAAAATGTTTCATTCTTGTGAAGTTTGGAACATGTGAACCTCTTCAACTTTCAACCTTTCAACACCGAACAAGCTAAAACAAGGTGCAGAATCACTTTGGCCTGCTAAGGAAATGTAATGCAAAGTAGATGATATTTGTGAAAGAACATTTACATTATAGAAGGAATATAATATTTATGTCACCTTCCTTGTCAATCAAAGAGTACTTTGTCCACCATCGAAAACCGGTTCCATCAAAAATCGGTTCAAAAGATGCATATTTTCTCAACCTTCCCCTATGGTAGGCTAAAACATCTTTGTTATTACATTGACTTTTCTAAGCTTTCATCACTTCAGACCATGCTAACTTATCTAATCTATATAATCAAGTTTGGTAGCATTGTTAGACCAAGATAGACCAAAAGCAAGACTCTCTCTCTCTCTCTCTCTCTCTCTCTCTCTCTCTCTCTCTCAACAGAAGTAGAGTACTCCTAAGTTTGTTGAACAAGGGTTAACACCTCATGAAAAATATTGTCTATCAGAAGCTTCCAATTTTGGTATCAAAGAATGCTTTGTAGTATCTTACATATATTTATGTTTATTGCATCTTACATATGTTTATGTTTGTTAGAATATATGACTTGGAAAAGAAGATAGGCCTACAAGAATAGAGGCAATGTTTCTTTGGCTGTAGCAACGTACGTGTCACATATTAGTACATATTGAAAAGCCAAAAACTTTCAAATGTTCCCACACAAATCCTCCCTATCATGCATTTGTTTAGTTAGTGAATGGATACTTCGTTAAATGAACTACCTTGACAATTTGATTTATTGTTGTAAAATGCATAAAGTACCTTTAGTATTTTGTTTTATTATTATTTTTTATGAGATAAGCATTGACACGGACATATTATATAGTAGAAAAACAAAAAGTTTGAAATGTTCACAAACACGTCTCTCAATGTTCAACATGAAAGTAAAGTCCAATGGGATTATCATCATGATTTTTCACTTTCAGTCAAAAAGTTTAAGCAAGGTGAAAATTAACTATGGTGTAGTAAGGCTATTGATTGGTATCCCATAATAAGAGGCTTCTTGAGAGAGAGAAATAGAAAGCGATACTAGTATTTTAAAACATGTGGTATCACAATAAAATATTATATTATTTGGAAAGAACTGTAACAATGAACTAATTAAACTATAATATATTCCAAAGCATAAATAAAGGATATCTAGTTAACTAGAAATTAAGCATTAGTGTACAAATTGTCAGAAAAGTGTAGATATATGAGCATTAGCTTGTATTAAAGCTTTGTGTGATTAATCCATGTGTGGCACAAAAAATAAATTGTAGAGCTGTCACAGCACTTATCATTCTTGATCCTTTTTGGTTTTTCAACAACATTGTAGGAGAGCTATTAAGAGCTATCTGGTGGAAGGTTTGAGAAAACTGAGGCTAAAGTCAGAGTCCTCATCCAAAAAATGGGATGCCCGAAAGAATTTGTGGAAAAGATATTGAAGTACATACAAAGCTTGAAATTGTGTTTTTTCATTAGTGCTGAGAGACTTGTTGGCTCCTCGTCCCTCTTCGCATGCACAAAAGAGGGTCACATTTTTGGTTTGATGCGACCCTCTTTGGATGCACAAAAGAGGATCCGATCGTAGTTCAAACTCTGCATCCTTACAAATTGATCACTCTGCAAGGTATTTAGATAGAAATAATGGCAACACAAAACATAGGCTTCTTGTCATTAAAAAAGACTATGCACAAGATTCATTCTCTAGACGACCAAACCAGCATGTGTTATGCAGATACCAATTGGTGGTTTTTTGAGAGACTTAATCATGGCTATTGTGCATGCATGCATGCAACCACTTGTAAAGCGCTGGCAATGTCCTCTACTGAAGCATTTGTGTGCACGCATGTGTGTGTGTGTGTGTGTGTGAATCTGCATGCTTGTGCTGTGAAGACTTGAGGTACAAGACCATTACTTGCAAATCAACAACTTTATGTGAGGATACTACTGCGTCAAGAATCTGAAGGAGGAGGAGTGCATCTTCCCTAAAAGCATTTGTGCTGAAATCTCGTAGCTTTTTGTTTGAAAACTCAAGACTGGCCACCTTACGATGCTTCTTCCATGTCTCTCCATCTGAGGTAAGGAATCATACATTGCATGACACACTCTCTCTCCCTGCCATCACCAGCTTTCAACAACAAAAATTAAATTTCGAGTAAAATATGAACCAGTATTTGACTGGAACACAGGATGCCGAAAGAAAGAGGCTCAGATGCATGCACAAGGGAAAAGGAGGAGAAAGAAGAAAGCAGAGAGGAGTACCTTGGGATAGTTGGGGAATACAGACACAGAAAAAGGAAGAGGAAGAAGAAAGGAGAGAGGAGTACCTTGGGATAGTTGTAGAAGTTGCCCTTGAGGATGTGCTCCACATTGCGAGGATCCACAGTGAAGAATAAGGTTGTGGAAGAGATGAGAGAGAGCTTGACGGTACGGTGGAGATTGTTGAAGAAGGAGAGGAGCTAGTCATGTAGGCAGTGGAGGTTGAGCAAAGTTTCCAATTGTGCTCCTACAAGAGGCCATGTCTTGGGATCGGGGCTATGACAGTACCAAATCTATGCAAGCTGATCCATATCACAACCAGGTTCGTTGCCACCACCCAACTCATTCTCTCTCTCTATATATAAATATTATTATGTTTTTAATGTTTTTTCGAAGCTCCCTCTCAGCTACCCAACTCGTGGCACCCAGTACTTGAAAGAGGAAGTACCGATTTATTAAAATTGCTTGGTTGAGTGGAATCTTTGCGGATTCCATGTAGGAGAAGATGTGAAAAAACTCTTCTTGGAGGTCTACTCTTCCTATGCATGTCCCTCTTTAATAACAAGTCTTGAACTCTCCTCGTGCAATAGATCTTCAAGGTCTCTTGGGATAGTTTCCTACGACGATAAAAATCCTCTTCTTCTTCTTCTCTCTATATATCTCTTATCAATGAGGCAATAGGTGGAAGGTAGCACCTAGGGCTATGGTGGATTGTTGGCGCCCACAACAAGAGCGTGCTAGCTTCACAGCGGACGGCATGGCCATCTACTCTCGTGTCTTTATCTCTCTCTCACACAATCTCAAGGTCTCTCTCTCTCCCACTTTCATGTCAGCAAAGGCACACATCCCACAATTGGCAACGCTTATGTCACTCTACGAACTTGAGAAAGGTTGAGCAAAGAGCTATTGTCATTGCTCTGCAAAATAGGGGAAGGCGGGGACGAGCGGCACAAAGAGGACCCCCACACCAGAGATGATCGCTTTCAATGACCCCCATCAAGAGTGAAAGAAATGGACCCCCAAAGCCATTTGTGCCTCACAACCACACGTTGAAGGAAAGAAAAGTAAGTCTTTAAAGTGAGAGAGAGTGAAAGGGATACATTTCTAAAAAGATGTGCAACATAAGATTTGACTAATAAATAAGATGTTCAATCGGTTAGGATATTAAATTTTTGTATGATATGGAGCCCATACTCTTAAATGAAAGAACTGTTTTGCAAACTAAATATAAAAAAAAGGTGAAAGGGGACGAAAAAGATTGTGTGTGACCAAATTTTTAATGGTTCTCTTTAAAGAAAGAGGTACACAATTGTCAACACCTTTCACAAAAACCTAAAAAAATAATTAAAAAACAAGCAGATTGTACACATGTCCTCCATCCGATCGACTTGCATCCACGGTCCAAAATTTGCACCAAAAATCTATCCACCCCACTATGGCCTTCTGCAGGCCAAAAACAAGGGATTGACTCTACTTTTTCTTTCGAAGGTAGACTTTGATTTTCTTTCTGAAAGCAAATTGAAGGGTGTCTCAACCTCCCCTTTAAGTGTCACCGGGTCCCAAACCATGGGATCAATGGTCTCAATTGAAAGGCGGGATGACGACCGACTTGGACCATTGAAATAGATGTGATTTTACATCAATTTGAAGATAAATATGGGATCTCAACATAAAAACTAAACTTGGGATCTCAAGTTTAGTTTTGGTGGACCCCACCATAAAAACTAAACTCGGAATCCCGAGTTTAGTTTTTATGCGCTGACGATCAAGATCTGTAAACGCCCTTGATTTTGCACAAGGACCCTTGATTCCATGGTTAGGACCCCGTGGTACTTAAAGCTGAGGGAAAGCGAACAGGTAGGCGCCTGCCTGGTCCAAGTGCGGGAGTGGGGACAAGAGTGCATGCTAGAGAGAGAGAGAGAGAGAGAGATTCCATTTTTGCTAGCAAGCAGACTGAGGATAGATTTTGAACACTCCTTTAGCGTGGAAGGAGGGCGCCCATTGCCACCACAGCATGCTTGCCAACGTGGTGGCGCGCTCGTCAAATGCTGCAATGTTGCCTGCACCTGTATTGCAGGGGAATATTTACAAAAGTTGCAGGTACTACTTCGCACAACTTTCCAGCTTTCTCTGAAAACCCACAGCCTCCCACCTTATCCTCTTTTCATACAACCTCCCGACGTAGTTACTTAAGATGAGAGAGAGAGAGAGAGAGAGAGCTCACCAAAAACGTTTTTAGCAACCTTTGAGAAAAAGAAGAGCATTGGAGATTTCTTGATTTTTATTGAAATATTAGGGTTCTTGTTTATTTTTACACTAGAATCCTTCAAATTTGTCCGGTTTCCATCAAGGTGATCCTCCAAATAGTTGGAAATTTTTAAGTTTTGTGAACATTGGTGCGAGCTTGGGCGTGGACTCTTGGAGTTTGAGAGAGAGAGAGAGAGAGAGAGAGAGAGAGAGGGGCCAACAATCAAATTTAACTATATAAACTCATTAAAAAAATTAAAAACTATATTTTCTAGCTATAGGTCTTCCCAATCTTAGAAAACTAAAACACCTTTCATAAGTGAAGGCTGAGATTAGGAAATGAAAAGATCCTTAGCCTAATCACTCTATGATGATGATGATGTAGGCGAACATTTACTGTTGATGACTCCCTTCGAGGTGATGGAGCGTCTACTCCCCCCTGCTGCCGAGATGATTTCTACCTATGGAAAGTTCGATGTCGAAGGGAATGTTGGATTGGTGAGGTAGGCCTTCCTACATGGTGGCACCCTCCATCTCAAGTTTTCTCTATGATTTATGTTGTTTGATGGCTCCTTTTTGTGTCGGTGAAGGCACCCAGGTAATGGCCAATGTCTGTTCTGTACTGGCATTCTGTTTGGGCTTGATGTATCCGAGTTTAGGGCTCTCTGTAAAAGCCTAGTGAACATTGTCTACTATCCGATGACGTATTCTTTTTGAATCTCTGGCTGATTGGGCCGGACCATCCATGTAAATATTTTTTGGTGTTTATTATAATAAACTCACTCAGTTGAGTGAGTATGGCAAAAAATAATAATAACAATGTAAAGACCCATGAAAGTAGAATGTCAAAACACTTTTTGTGTCCATATAAAAGAGACTAAGTGTGTGACGTGCACGTTGGTGCGATCAAGAAAAGAATGGTCATTGGGTCACACACGCACACCCATATTCGTAGGTGTATGTGAGTGTCTATATGCACACAAGTGGAAAGGGTGGAGTGGAGTACTTGTAATCACTCCAATAAGATGACAATATTCTCTCTCTCTCTCTCTCTCTCTCTCTCTCTCTCTCACACACACACACACATGAATTTCTTTCAGCTATACCCATCCCTACACAACATGTTTTTTTTTTCAAACTGTGGGTGTTGCTCTACAGCTATGAATAAGACCCTGCCTATAGTTATAGAATAGGCACCTTGTGCCTTGAGCATCTTTTGCACAATCAAAACTTATCTCCTAAAACCGTCTTGTCCAACATAATAAAATAGGTGATATTTTTCCCAAATAAAGCCCCGAGGTGACTTGTGTCTTTCTCTGGTACCCGATTGCGTTTCTTAGAGTACCTACCCCCCCTTTTTTGAAGATTTTTCCTCGGTATACAAAGACCCAACGTGGGACGGTACCCTTTGTGGGATGCTTGGCCTTTTTTGATATACTCACATAGGACTCTACCCCTCATATGGGCGCCTAGTTAATCACCCTCTCTCGTTTTTAGTGGCACACGTTTTATGGCCCACTGGCAATGTTATGAGCATAATTATGGCTTCAGGCCCCGGACTCCCTCTCTACCCCTTATTAAAATTTTAGTATAAATACCATCAACTCTTTCAATTTTGACCTAAACATCGAAAGAATTTTTAGTGTGCTCTGTATTCACTTTAATATTATTTCGATCAAGAAAAAATATTTGGCATCCTCTTCGAGACCTCTCTCTCTCTCTCTCTCCCCCCCAAATTTTGGAACTATCCGAGGCTCGTGTTCAATAAAAATTGGGGTTTAGTGTATTTCTAATGGGCAAAAATCACAAAATCCTAGCTAGATTCCAAGTTTTCCTTGAAGTAAACCGGTAAAATTTTAATGGTGTACATAGAAACAATTCCTTCAATTTTAAACTTTTATGGTCATTGGTATCTAAAAGGCAAAGTTGGGCCACCCTCAATTTTAAGTACCACGGGGTCCCAACCATAGGATCAAGGGCCATTGTGCAAAATTAAGGGCGTTCACACATCTCGGCCATCGATGCGCGTAAAAACTAAACTCGAGATTCCAAGTTTAGTTTTTATGGTGTGGTAAAAAAAACTAAACTTGGAATCCCGAGTTTGATTTGTATGTCAAAATCCCAAATTTATCTTCAAATTGATGTGAAATCACGTCTATTTCAACAAGGCAGATGCGGGCATGTTGGTCAAGGTGTATGCCTCTCAAGCTAATGGTGAGGGTTCAAAACCCGATTGGGAAAGTGAAGGCACCCCGAGATTAGATCCTCATAGGTCCACATGGCTAACCTCCGAAGATTAGCTTTGTGAAATCTAAACTCGAGATCAAAATCTTGAGTTTAAATTTAACCAATAAATGGTCCAGATCGACCACCATCCCGGCTTTCAATTAGGATCAATGATCCCATGGTTTGGAACCCGTGGCACTTAAAGGGAAGGTTTGCTTTCCTCCACGACATTGTTGCTTTGAACATATGTTCACCTTCTCGAAGCCAATCTTCGCGAAGCACAGAGGGCCTTGGCATGAACTATCTTGTTCTCTATTTTAACAAGAGAACATCTACTTTTTGAAAGGAGGTTTCTCTCACGAGTATGCTTTTCTTTACTCGTCTCCCCAAGTGGTTAAACCCGTGGCAACGTGTACGATGTAACTTGAAGAATTCACATTTTCCGTTTCCTTTTCCTTTTGCTCTTGCTCTGAACCATCATTTTTTTAATTTTATAGTGGCACCATTGTAAGTTGAGGTACTTTTCCCAAGAACTGCTTCAAGTTCTTGCGAGCAATTGTGGACCGTTGGATACAACTTGGCAATTAGTGCCACATGGCAAGTTAATGATGGCAAACCTTTTTTCTTTTTTCTTTTTTGGCCAGAACAGCGCTAGGTGAATTATCTATACTATAGATAAAAGGGGAGGGAATTCCTGCTCCCCCCCCCCCACGTGGTGCAAGCTCCTGCCTTCGGTCGTGTCTTCTGCAGCCCGACAACACAGGCGACTCAGTGAGAGCGAGAAAGAGAGAGAGCGGCTTCTTCTCAGTCCAACGGGACTTAGCACTCAAGAGACGAGGTCACTCAGGTGTCCGCACTCTGCACGTACCTCCTGGCGACGGTGCTCTTGGGACCCGATTCACCAATCAAAGTGGCAACTGTCACCACCGGGCCCCCAAGCATCCCATCCCACGTCCCCAAAAAACATGGCAGCAGCCTTCGACTCACGTCTGTCATGCTCTCTTGCATCCGTTCAGAGTCAGACGTAGCCTGTAGGGAGTCTAGAGCTGCAGAGCACCACGCAGTGTACTATCCACGTCGTGATCTACGTGCACACTGCACAAGAGTAACTCAATAGCCGAGGCTGTTTCCGAGCACACTGGAGCACAGGTAGTGGCCGGTTCTAATTGTTGAATTCCACCCCCCCCCCCACGTGGTGCAAGCTCCTTCCTCCGGTCGTGTCTTCTGCCGCCCGACAACACAGGCGACTCAGTGAGTGCGCTCAGAGCGAGAAAGAGAGAGAGCGGCTTCTTCTCAGTTTAACGGGACTTAGCACTCAAGAGACGAGGTCACTCAGGTGTCTGCACTCTGCACGTACCTCTTGGCGACGGTGCTCTTGGGACCCGAATCACCAATCAAAGTGGCAACTATCACCACTGGGCCCCCAAGCATCCCATCCCACGTCCCCAAAAATCATGGCACCAGCCTTCGACTCACGCCTGTCATGCTCTCTTGCATCCGGCCAGAGTCAGCCGGCCAGAGACGGCCAGAGACGTAGCCTGTAGGGAGTCCAGAGCTACAGAGCACCACGCAGTGTACTATCCACGTGGTGATCCACGTGCACACTGCACAAGAGTAACTCAATAGCCGAGGCTACTGCCGAGTACACTGGAGCACAGGTAGTGGTCGGTCTAATTGTTGTTTTAAATTTGATCTTTATTGTCACCTGCACGATGGAGTCCACAGACACCACCCAGTGCACTATCCAACACAAGCATCGTCACCGAGGCATTAATGAATAGCTGGCCTCTACGGACATCAAGTAATGGCCTAGGCCCTAGGTTCTCCCTTCAGCTCTCTCGAGTCTCGACTAACCGTGTTGCTGCCTCCTCTTTTGAATGTTCTCGATTTCAGTTAGCAAACAATTTTCAAGCTCTAAGTGGGCTTGCAAGTTGCATTCATCTGCTATTGGCCTTCACACTCATTTTGAGCTCACCCTTGGGCCCTAGCATTGCTTGCCCTACACAATCAGTATGCTCCTTGCTGAGAGAGAGAGAGAGAGAGAGAGAGAGAGAGAGAGAGAGAGAGAGAGAGAGGGATCAGAGTGCCTCATCTGTGTGCACCTTGCGCCATTGGTATCCACTAGAAGAGAGAGAGAGAGAGAGAGAGAGAGAGGGGAGAGAGAACAACCACCATTGGTATGCTCCCTCTCTGTGTGCAGTTAGAAGCTTTTTAAGGCCACTATATGCATGCAAAGGACGTGCTCGACCTGGCAAGCTCCCCCACTCCAACTACTTTGGCGTGAATGCTCCCAAACTCTTGGCCGCATGCATGCGCTGCTGCAACATCATGCCAACCAGTAGACAATCAACGGCCTCTATCTCTCTCTCCCTCCCTCCCTCCCTCTCTCTCCCTCTCTCTCAGCAGTGTGCACCGCCAGCTCACAATGCAGGGCACTGGGCAGCCGCGTGTGCGCGTGTGAGCAAGGGCACGATGCAAATCCTGAGCTCCTGGTTGCATGCATGGTTGCTGCAATGCCATCGCCAACCAAGTGGACTCTAGAAAGTGCGATAGGATTCTCTCTCTCTCTCTCTCTCTCTCTCTCTCTCTCTCTCTCTCTCTCTCTCTCTCTCTCTCTCTCTCTCTCTCTCTCTCTTCTCTCTCTCTCTCTCTCTCTCTCTCTCTCTCTCTCTCTCTCTCTCTCTCTCTCTCTCTCCACCCACTGAGCATAGGTACAGTATGTTGGGGTATAAAGCCCAATGTGGTCGCCCAGGTAAGTGGGCAGGCCGCCAGGTATGTACACATATTCTTTTGTAAAAAACCTAATAAGAACTCACTATGCTCTACACATTACAGTAGAGCAAGTTCACCATATCGTCGTGCTCTTCTTCTCGCACTCTCTCTTGCGTCGCACTTCCGCTCATACTCCTTCAACTGGTATCAGAGCTCAGATCGAGGCTCGGGGCAGCACTACAGGAGGCTAGAGTCACCAACTCAGATTGGAGTGAAATTCGACAGGCGAAGACACGGCCCCAAATTTCGTGGGGTAGCCCAAAGGGCTTGGTGTTGTCAGAATTTCATTCTGAGGTCATCTCGGTCACCGTTCGGCTTTGACAAAGTTCTCTGCAGGCCATTTTCGACTACGTGGTCTCGACGGGTGCAGATCCGACTTTGCAAATTTGGGGTTTTCGGCCTACGACTGCAGGTGCTGAGGATATCGACACTCTCGGAGTGTTGATTTGTGGTTGTCTACAGATCGAAGGACGGCTCACAATTCTTGGACGCGTGTCACATACGACACGGGCGCATCTACACACAGACTGTAGGCGACATCCACTAGTTCATCAGGTAGCTTGTGTTTGCTGCTTGATATTCCAGATTTCATCCTGATATTGCAGGTACTTCCACATGGGATGTATTGTCAGAGATGATATATGTCTGTTGAGGGTTTGCTGGCTGTGAGTCACGCAGCAAACAACCGCCGCAGCGGTTACAGCATACAGTGGGAAATTTGTGGATGTATGACTTTGTGGGAAGTCTATGTACTGTCAGATTTACTACAGCCTTTGTTGAGGGTCGAGTGAGGTTTTATTGAGCTGGGGGATTCTCGAATGTTGAGATCCTTTCGGTGATACAGGTCTTGGAGCGATCCCTCGAGCACCCTGAGATAGGCAGCTAGGATGTATTGACTGTGAGTTAGACAGTTGGGATTGCATCTTTGCTTTACTGCCGTTGAGGCATTGTCATAGTCTATGCTTACAGGACACTGACAGGACAGTCAGAGACAGTACAGGTGCAGGACAGGTTTACCCATAGCTTACAGTGTCAAAGAGACAGTGTTTTTTGAGCTGTTTTTTGGTCTGTTTTTGAGTACACCAGAGCCATTTTACAAAGGAGACTCTGCCAAAATTTCTGCAGAATCTGAAGCTTTCTTGGTTCATTTGACAGGTTGATATTGGTTCAGAGGTCAGTTTACAGGGGAAACTCTGCGAATTTTTCCTAAGAAAGTAAACCATTGTGAAGCGTAGCTATGGCTGGTGGATCACAGGACACTGCTCTTTACAATATCAAGAAGCTGGATGGAACCAATTTCCCATTGTGGAAGAAGCAGATTTGGCACGTGTTGGTACAAAAGAAGCAGATAAAACCTATAAAGCTCAAGGGGATAAAACCAGAAGATATGGACGAAGATGAATGGAGCGAAATGGATGATTGGTACTTTCTACCATTATGCTGACTTTGGCAGAAAGCGTTTACTTCAATGTAGCAGACAAGATGTCGGCTTATCAAGCATGGTTAAAGCTGAGTGATCTTTATGAGAAGCAGAGTGCAGCTTCACAGGTATACTGGCTTAAGAAGCTTGTTGACTTGAAGATTAAATAAGGGACACCTATGTCCAATCATCTGAATGAATTCAACACAATCTACAGTCAGTTGTCAGCTCAAGGTGTCAAGTTTGATGAACCTGTTAGAGCTATGTTCCTGTTTAACACATTTCCAAAAAGTTGGGACACTTTTCGCACAGCTTTGAGTAATTCTGCACCTCCAGATGGTTTGAACATAGCAGGTGTAGAAGGAAGTCTGCTTACTGAAGAAACCAATAGAAAGACAATGGACAAAGGAAAAGGAACAGCCTTAGTTGTCATGGTAAGGACCAAAGAAAAGTACAAAGGTGGAAAGAGGAATCAGTCTCGTAGCAAGTCCCGCAGTGCTAAAGGCAAGAGTGACATAGAATGCTACCATTGTGGCAAGAAGGGTCACATGAAAAGAGACTGCAGAGAATGGAAAGCAGAAAAAGGCAAAGAGAAAGCTGAAGACCATGGTGAGAAGAACAAGTCCTCGCTGAAGATTCAAGAAATAAATGTGACAGACACTGTTGCAGAGGATGACAGTCTAGTGTCAGGAGACATCTACTTCTTGAAGAATACAATGGACTCAGCTCTTCTTACAGCATCTTATGGAAATGCACTGAGTGACTGGATTATAGACTCAGGGGCATCACTTCATGTGCCTCCAAACAAGGAGTGGTTTACTTCTTATGTGACCACTAAAGATCACGTTCGGCTAGGCAATGGGCAGACATGTGAGATCTTAGGTGTTGGAGATGTTCAATTGAAGTTTCAGAATGGCTCTTCTTTCACACTGAAGAATGTGAGACATGTTCCCGCAATTACAAAGAGCTTGATCAGCACAGGTTTACTTGATGATGCTGGCTACGTCACCACTTTTGGACAGAACATGTGGAAGATATCCAAGGGTTCTATGACAGTAGCACATGGAGTAAAGTCTGGAGGACTTTACATGATTTATGTATCAAATGTCTCTAAAAATATAATCAATGTAACCGAGCAACCGAACGTTTCTTTGTGGCATAGCCGGTTAGGACATATGTCCAAGAAGGGAATGGAAATCTTGTCTCGTTCTGGTTATTTGCCTGACTTTTCATTTAATGATTTTGAATTCTGTGAACATTGTCTGTATAGTAAGAAAACACAGCAGCCACATAAGCATAGAAGCAGTAGAAGAGATACACAGTTAGCACTTGTTCATAGTGATTTGTGTGGACCTATGCCTAACCTATCTCTAGGGGAAGCTTTTTACTTTATGACATTTATTGATGATTACTCGAGGAAAGTATGGGTTTACTTTCTCAAGCACAAGGATGAAGCGTTTAGTGTTTTCAAAACGTTTGTGACACTTGTGGAGAATCAGAGTGGCAAGAAGCTTAAATGCTTACGCACTGACAATGGTGGAGAGTATTTTTCAAAGGCCTTTCAGGACTTTTGTGAGTCAAAAGGTATAAAACGTGAACTTACTGCTCCTTACAATCCTCCTCAAAATGGTGTTGCTGAGAGGATGAATAGGACCATACAAGAGAAGATCAGAAGTATGTTGTCTAATGCACAGCTGCAAAATGGGAGCTGTATCAACAACTGTTCATCTTGTAAATAGATCTCCTAGCAAGGTTTTGCAGAAGGATTCAGTGCCAGAGATGGTATGGTCAGGCAAAATGCCCTCATACAAGCATCTTAGAGTCTTTGGCTGTGAGACATATACTCACGTTCCAAAGGAATTTAGGAACAAACTTGAGCCAAAGAGTAGAAAGTGCATCTTTCTAGGCTATGGTAATTCTGGTGAGATGGGGTACAGACTTTGGGATCCCGAATCCAGAAAGGTTGTCTGCAGCAATGATGTTCACTTTAATGAATCCAAATATCATTCTAAACCAGAGAGGGTTGAGGAGATTAGAAGAGTTGTCTTCCAAGAAGATGGACCTGCACGTGCAAGACAAAATGTCAGGGCTCAAGAGGAGCAAGGACAGGATAGAGTGGAACCACAGGTTGTGGCTGAGCCTGAGCCACCTATTGTGCGTAGATCTGGACGTGTCACGCGACCTCCTGATAGGTTTGTTCCATCTATGAACTATGTCATATTGACTGATTGCAATGAGCCTTCATGTTACAAGGAAGCAGTGCAAATGAAGGACTCCGGGAATTGGCAATTGGCCATGCAGTCAGAGATGACAGCTCTGCATAAAAACCAGACATGGAAGCTAGTTAAATTACCACGGGGCAAAAAGGCTCTACCTGTAAATGGGTTTACAGGTATAAGATCACCGCTCATGATAGTCAGCCAAAGTACAAAGCAAGGCTTGTTGCCAAGGGCTTTAAGCAAGAACAAGGCATTGACTTTGATGAAGTCTTCTCTCCGGTGGTCAAGATGACTACATTGAGATGCTTTCTTGCATTGGTTGCCATATTAGATTTGGTGTTGCACCAAATGGATGTCAAGACAGCGTTCTTGCATGGTGATTTAGATGTGGAAATTTACATGCAGCAGCCAGAAGGGTTTGTTGAGAAAGACAAGGAAGATTGGGTATGCCAGTTGTTAAAGAGTCTTTATGGCTTAAAACAATCACCGAGGGCATGGTACCATAAATTCCACAAGTTTATGCTTTCTCAAGGCTACAAACGTAGTGAGTTCGATCAATGTCTGCTAAGGATGGCAGTTGGCTGATCCTTATTTTGTATGTGGATGACATGTTGATTGCTGGCAAGCACTTGGAAGAAATTTCAGCTTTGAAGTCAAAGATGGCAAAATCATTTGACATGAAAGACATGGGTGAGGCAAGTCATATACTTGGTATGCGCATTGAGAGAGACAGATCAAAGAAGTTGATTTGGTTATCTCAAACAGAGTATATTGACAAGGTTTTGCAACGTTTCAATATGGAGAAGGGAAAGGCACTGAGTGTTCCATTGCCACCATATGTGAAACTTAGCAAACAAGATTGTCCTGTGTCTGAGGAAGAACAGGCTGAAATGGATAAGATTCCATATGCGTCTGCAGTGGGTAGTTTGATGTATGCAATGATTGCTACTCGCCCAGACATTGCATTTGCACTAGGAGTAGTAAGTCGATACATGTCAAACCCAGGCAAGAAACATTGGGAGGCAGTGAAAGGAATATTGAGATACCTGAAAGCTACAAAGAGTATGCGTATATGCTATGGGAGTCAGGAGCTAAGTGTAAAGGGTTTTACAGACTCAGATTATGCAGGTGACTTAGACAACCGAAGGTCTACGTCAGGGTATGTCTTCACATTGGCTGGTGGAGCAGTATCATGGCGCTCTAGATTACAAGATTGTGTTACTCAGTCTACTATAGAGGCTGAATATGTTGCAGCATCAGAGGCATGCAAAGAATCAATTTGTCTTAATCGACTAGTCACAGATTTGGGAATCAAAGAAGAGATGCCTGTGTTATATTGTGATAGTCAAAGTGCTATACAATTGGCTCGCAATCCAGTTTATCACTCAAAGACAAAGCATGTGGATGTGAAGTATCATTTCATCAGGGAAATGCTCGAGGATAAGCAACTTCAGCTTGTCAAAGTTCACACCATAGAAAATCCTGCTGATCTACTTACAAAAGGACTTCCCTCAGAGAGCTTTGCGCATTTTCGCAAGCAGTTAGGTGTAGGGTAGTACATCACTTCTCTACATCTCTTGTATATTAGCTTGTATAGTAGCTTCTCTCACACTTAAAGTACCACATTGGACTTTAAGTGGGAGGTTGTTGGGGTATAAAGCCCAATGTGGTCGCCCAGGTA
>NC_140955.1:32118624-32466124 GCF_014529385.1 Adiantum capillus-veneris | reverse complement strand
CTCCGACTCTTTGAGTCAGGAGGGTGACCTCACCGTTTACGTCAGTATAGGGTAAAGGGGCCAATATAATATAAGGCCATGCAAAAAAAAATAGTATTTTGGGGGGGGGGGGGGGGGGGATTTTTCATTATCCGGTCAGATTTAAAATTTGAAGAGTGCATTCAATTCCTCGTGAAAAGAAGCATTGGATGATATCAAGATTGATATTTTTTTGATTTTGTCTCAGCACTCTATTTGAAAAAGGGTAATTATGAGGGCTTTTTAGAAAACAGAGACACTCGAGCCCCAATAGTAGTACACTTTTTAGCAAATCAGCCCCAATAGTAGTACACTTTTTAGCAAATCAGATGTGGACACCTAAGCAAGATTCCAAGCATATTCCTTTTTTTTTTCTCTCTTTTGGAGGTGGAGCCATCTTCCTTTTGGGGGGTGGTTCCTTATTGGCCCCTTTACCCTAGGGTCCCAGTCATTTCGTAACGATCACGATTCACGAATCGCACACCCAAAAGCGCTTTCCATTGGCATCATTTTGTTGACGCTCGCATTTTGGGTCACCTTTTTTTTTTTGAAGAAGAAGAAGAAGAAGAAGGTGTAATCTATTTACTCTACGAGCTCACACAACCCGCTCGTTCGCTCTTACCAAGGGACCAATCTTATATAGTATCTCAAGCTCACGCATGAGCACACCTTTGCACTATGTCTCTCTCATGTCTGTATTCTCTACACAAATGGAGCATTAGTAGATAGCCATCAAAAAATACCTTGGCTGAATTAATGAAGTTATAAACTTCAAAACGGTGAGACCCTCTATCGCAAACTAAAAAAGAACCCAGGTAGAAATTAAAGGGAAATGAAAAAGTGGTTCGTATTTTGAGATCTCCAAGGTCTCTCTTTCTCTAATCCCCCCCCCCAAAAAAAAAAAAAAAGTTTGCTTTATTCTTTATTTATCCTAAAGCGCTATAAACTATGAGGTATGATTTGACTCAAGAAACTTGGCAGGGAGGATATGTGGAGGGGCACTTCTAATCATCGACAAAATATCTTGCCTTGTCTTTTGGACAACATCCCTCATGGAAAGGCTAATTTTATTCCTAATTATGTAATCAATGGTAATTATAATGCTTGATCTTTCTTCACAACATCTTATGAATTAGCAACAACATTGCCTAAACAAAACATTCTTTTAAAACCTTGAAAGACCTACTGTAACTCCCATAAGTGTAAAGGTAAATTACATATTGCCTTATCTTTTGGTTCACAATCCCTCATGGAAAGACTAATTATATTCCTAGTCATGGAATCAACTTATGACCATACCTTTCGATCTCCCTTCACAACATATTTTGTGTTAGCAACAACACTTGACAAAAAAACCTCAGAATAATATGAGCTTAATGGCAACACCAAGCAAACACAATGTAGGAGAGTGAGAAGGAGAGAGAGAAAGAAAGACCGGCATGAAAAAAAAAAACTTCTAAAAACTTGAAAGACATATAGAAGCTCCCATAATGTTAGAGGTAAATTGCTATTATATCATATGTTGCCCTATATTTTGGTCCACATCCCTCATGGAAAGAATCATTTTATTCCTAGTTATGATTCATGAAATCGATCTCAGAATAGTTGCCCACATTGAATGATACTAATTGAGCTATTATAATATTGTCACCCTTATAATCTTTTCACCTTTTACAGGCCAACCTCGCGATCACCATTTCTTGGCTATTTATTTCTCCCTCTTCCAATGCCATGTGGTAAGCCTGAATATCCTTCCCCATGATAGAGTAGTATAGATATAGCTTCTTTGTGTGTGTGTGTGTGTGTGTGTGTGTGAGTGAGTGAGAGAGAGAGAGAGAGAGAGAGAGAGAGAGAACTTCTCCCCAAACAGACTCTAAAATTCATTTACATTCATGGCCCATGCTATGGCAACTGCAAGTGATTCAAGGACAATATGCTCCCAAGTACAAATAAAGAGAGAGAGATAAAATTTCATCTCTGTCTCTCGAACATTAAATGCTACTTTTTTTTTAAGGAAATCGTATAGTTTTGACGATTGATTGAGATGAAAGAATATGGAGATTACATTGGAGCACTATAACCTCAAACTTCGTCTCTTGGCTTTTATTGTGGACATATCTGCAATACATGCATTCTAAGAGACAACATCCTAATAATGAAGATTATTATGGTGTTTTTGTGAATGCACCATAGGTGGACATATCAACCTAAGCATTTTCAAGGCATTGCAAAGAAAAAAAAAATCTCTAAGAGCCTCAACTACAATCCCGTCATCAATTAGTTTTCACATGTCAGGTATTCACATATGCCATGTTCCTTCAATATGCGAGCATAGATGATTCATTTTGAGAGAAGTATTTGCTTTGCATCATATGAAATTAAATATTGCCTTGCACATGCTAATATGTGTCATGCAATGAGCACGCTCTCTGAGGCCAACGGGATAGGTGGATAATGGGGCCAACTGGAGGCAATGGGGGCCATGAAAGATGCTCAGCTACTGCTCTTTGCCTCTTCATGCCTCCTCAATATAGCCAATAGAGGCTCCTCTTCTCACAGAAAATGACTCTCTCTCTCTCTCTCTCTCTCTCTCTCTCTCTCTCTCGTGCCTCTTCACCTTCCCCACTACGTCACTTTGCCTCAGCCTCCCACCTAATGGCTCTTCACCTTTCTATCTCCCGTAGACCAGCCTCCCAAAGTTCACCACACTTCTTGTTGATCCATGTGGTGTGCTTGAACGTTGGTCTCCTTAATAGAGTAGAAAGATGATTCTTTTTGTTGAATGATGGTATCGCACCTCATACGCTTTCAATTTAGACTCATAGGCCATTTAGGATTTTGGAGTAATTAATAACACAGCTCTCTCTCTCTCTCTCTCTCTCTCTCTCTCTCTCTCTCTCTCTCTCTCTCTCTCTCTCTCTCTCTCTCTCTCTCTCTCTCTCTCTCCCCATGGTTCTAATTTTGGTCTCAATGAGTACAAAACTTTTCATGTTAGCATTGAAGCACTGGCTTGTGTTGACCTGAGGTAAATTGGCTCTATTTGAAGGTTTTTACATAGAATTTCTTTCCCCAGGATTTTCCTAAGCATTTTGTTGTCCTCAATCAAGGCTAAACTATATTATGTACCTAATTTACTACCTCTCAATACCTAGAGAAAAGTGACAAAAAATGACATACAGCCTCATTTTTGCACTCATACATAGGTTCATCTCTCACTTTACTATATTCATTCATTCATTCACAAGATACCTCTTGACCCCAACCTTGCATCCTAGTAGTGCTAACTGTTGGAACTCATTTGCCATCTCTCTCATCTCGCTCTCTAAAAGTTGAAGGCTAGATTTGAGCTTGCATCATTTGCATAAAACGACATCGTACGAAGCTCCCTAGCCAACCAGCACACATCTTATGTTGATGTGATTGGAAGACCACACAATTAAAAACATGCATCTACGCCCATAGCAGCCTGGCCGCTGCCCTGGCATCCCTCCTTGTTTGTCACCCCCATGCCCCTACTGAATTGAGGGCTTCATCCCCCCCCACCCCCCAACCTAGGCTCAGGCTTGAAGAAGCTCCATCTCAGAGAGTGTGATTACAGGCCACGAGAGAGAGAGAGAGAGAGAGAGAGAGAGAGAGAGAGAGAGAGAGAGAGAGAGAGAGAGAGAGAGAGAGAGAGAGAGAGAGAGAGAGAGAGAGAGAGAGAGAGAGAGAGAGAGAGAGAGAGAGAGAGCTTGGGAAGTTCTGTGCAGTAGGAGGAGCGCAGTGCAGAAAATGAAACAAGTGGGAGATTTGCAATAACTTAGCTTGGTGATTATAAAGAGAACTAGAGAAAATCCCATAAGATTCTGCTTATTTTATGAATAAAATCCAGCTAGTATCCCTTACTTCCACCTAAGAATTACATATCTATGGCAATTTTTGGTTCACAAGATGTGGTCGTGATTCCAAGAGGAACTTGAGAGCCTCAAGCAAGCTACAAGAGCCCGATGTGTTGTGGCAAAAGGTCAATGGATGAAAGCAAAGGGCATGGAAATGTTGCTATTGGTAGGGTTGTGAAGGTGGTCTGGAGTGAGTGGCATCATCTACCATTCAAGTGCATATTGTGAAGATGTCTCTTTGCTATATCTATACTACTCTATTACGTGGGAGTTGATTCCTGCATGCTAGTGGCTTGAAATGTAGTTGATACCATTCTACAAGGTCCATTGTGAGGAGCCGTGAGGCTTCCGAGTCCAATGGTAGGAGAAGAGGCACCACCTCTCGCCGAGCGTCCTAGCTGTCTGTATTCATGGGGAAGAGGTAGTGATCATGGGCGGGGCAAGGGGGGAGTAAGGTGGGCCTAGGGGAGAAAAGCTTGACTCTGAGAGAGAGAGAGAGAGAGAGAGAGAGAGAGAGAGAGAGAGAGAGAGAGAGAGAGAGAGAGAGAGAGAGAGAGAGAGAGAGAGAGAGAGAGAGAGAGAGAGAGAGAGAGAGAGAGAGTCGGCTCAATGAGGACAGGGTCAGGGGCCTTGGGCGTCTGGCCGAGAGGGAATGGAAGGCAAACATGCAGGGACTATAGTCAAAAGGGCAATCAAAGAGGCAGCACGCACGCACACACACAGAGTTGCACTTGCAACCAGCTTGCAAACCCCTTTCCTATTACTTACCCAGCACACACACACACACACACACACACACAGAGCTATGCTCGCAACTAGCTTGCAAACTCCTTTCATATTGCTTGCACGCACGTGGCAAAAGCACGACCTTTTCCAGGTATGATGACCCCGTTCATAGTAGCAACATGCCCAAACCCTAGGTAGGTTACCATTATGTTGCTATTGACATGGAGCATGGCCTGAGTGACATTTTTCTAGCTTTGCATGCAAGCTCTCGCCTCTGCAAGTGTTCTTGCCATTTTGCACATTGAACAATCATGCACTTATGAAGAAGGCCATGGGCTTGGGCCCCTAGGGTGTCATGGTGCCTATGATTGAGACACCCTTAGATGTAGAGAAGGCTATTGCTTCTTTCCGGTACCCTCCGCTTGGTAACCATGGGGCCGAACATCCGTTTGTGCATGAATCCATGTATGGCACTGATACCAAATACCTCTAGATGTGCGACAAGGAAGAGGTTCTGAGAATTTTGCAAATTGAATCCACAGAATAAGTCGGCCACATTTTCGATGTTGCTACAGTTGATGGAGTGGATTGTCTCATAGTGGGAGCTTGTTCTCCCTCAATGGTTGAAAAATCACTTGGAGATGTTGCTTGTACTCCTCCAAGGACGTGGAGTAGATGATGATATCATCAAAGAACTCTCCAGTGAATTTGCGATAGGTCTAAATCTTTTCTCCATTAAAGGATTGAACATGGATGGTGCATTAGTCAAGCCAAAGGCATGACTAGATATTCATAAAGGCCAAATGTTGTACGAAATGCGGTCTTTAGGATACCTTCATCCACTATCCTTATTTCATGATAGCCACTTTTAAGGTCAATCCTACTGAATTAGGTAGAGCCTCGTAGCTTATTAAACAAATCTTCTACCCAAGCCACGAGAAATCTGTTTCTGATAGTGATATGGTTTAGTGCTTGATAGTCCAAACACATACGGTATGTACCATCTTGCTTTCGCACCAAAAGGACTGGAGAACAAAAGGGAGAGGAGCTAGGCCTCACCATCTTTTTGTCTACCAATTCTTGTACTTGCTTCATGATGTGTTGAGCTTGGGAAACTCGATAAGGAGGCTTGTTAGGCGGTGAGTCTCCTGGTAGGAGCTCAATTCTATGGTCATCATCCCTTTTTTTTTTGGAGGTAAGTATTATGGGGACGTCTTTGATGAACACCTCTTGGAATCCTTTTAGAAAATTAGACAAGTCTAGCTCTTCTTGATTCCTACCATTTACATTTGATGAAACATTAGGACTTTTAAGGGACTCTTTGACAAAAATCATGTACGCAAAATTTGAGCTCTTCATTGATTGATCAACAGCACGAGGATTTACAAGTGGTATAGTACGACCATACTCACTAGCATCTATATACATGCTCTTTTCCATGTAGGTGAAGTAGATTCTCCTTTTAGGGAACTTCATGTTGGCAGCCATGCAATTGAACCATGGTGCCCCTAGGATAGAATCCTCATGTTAAATAGGAACACACAAAATTTGGCTTGTATCTTGGTTTCCAAAAGGTCTAGGTGTGTGGTATTGCTCGCCATCTTTCATCCTAGCTATACCCAACTAAATTTGGAGTTTTCTATCAAAAGTTAAAGGAACTTTAGTGAACGGCAATTGAAATGGTACTGAAAATCGCCTCACAACCAGAACACATGATCTTTGGCTTGTATCTTGGTTTCTAGAAGGTCTAGCTGTGTGGTATTGCCCGCAAGATTTCTTCCTAGCTATACCTGACTCAATTTGGAGTTATCTATCAAAAGTTAGAGCTTTTTTAGTGAACTGCACTTGAAACATCACTGAAAAGAGTCTCAAGGCCACAACACAGGAACTTTGGCTTGTATCACGGTTTCTAGAAAATCTAGGTGTGTAGAATTGCCCACAAGCTTTCTTCCTAGCTATACCTGACTCAATTTGGAGTTGTCTATCAAGAGTTAGAGCACTTTTAGTGAATTGCACTTGAAACGGCACTCGAAACATTCTCAGGACTAGAACACATGAACTTTGTCTTGTATCTTGGTTTTCAGAAGGTCTAGGTGTGTGAAATTGCCCACAAGCTTTCTTCCTAGCTATACCTGACTCAATTTGGAGTTGTCTATCAAAAGTTAGAGCACTTTTAGTGAGAGATGAAAAAGTCTTCTTTGTCGACATAGCTTTGGACATGAAGCCTTAACTTCCCAATCAAGGGAGTAACAAAGGCTTGCTGTCCCTTGAAAGTGGTATTGAAAGTTACAGTATCTCCCATCTCGAAAGCTTGAATGCCCAACTTGGTGGCCAACTCCGTTGATATAAAGTTGTGAGTAGAGCCAAGGTCATGAGCCAAGGTCAAACGAGATGAAGGCATCATGTTCCCTTACCTTTTCTCAAGCATAGGAGAGAGGTGATCCTTTGCAATGAGCATCCTCTTTTGGAGCTTTGATAGTGGAAGCTCTAGGAGTCTCATTGCGGGCATTTCTCTTGGGGCATAATTGATAGCCACATCCTTGCTCCCCACACTTAAAACATTTGTGATCCTTGCAAAAATCTTCAAGCTCTTCAGGAGAGAGTTTGTTTTTACATTTGTAAATTTCCTTCTTCTTGGACCAATTGTTGTTGTTGTTGGAACTTCCTCTGATAGGAGCAAAGCGAACCCCGAACCCCAAAGGCCTCTAAAACATCGGGGACCGAATGGCGCGCCTCGAGCCTATCACAGTAAAGCAAACAGGGGGCATCACCTAGCTTGAGCGGCTAGGACGCAAACAACACACCACCATAACAAAGTTTTCATCCAAGAGAGATGGATGCTTGGGAGTAATGATGAAGAGGAAGGGAAATGAGATCAAGTGAGAGAGAGAGAGAGAGAGAGAGAGAGAGAGAGAGAGAGAGAGAGAGAGTATAGTGGCTTAATACTTAGGCACCACAGAAGGATGGCGAATCCGCACACCCTTCACACATACACAAGCTCACTCCAAACACAAAACTAGGTGGCGATTCCGCACACCTCACATGGGAAAAACATTGCAAGAAACATACTCACAAAATCTCAAGATTTATTTAAAGAATAAGGCGATGAAATGGGGAGCATAGGGTAGGGGAAAGAAAAGGGAGAGAGTGGTAGAGCACATGGCGGATAGGTGGGAGCTGATGGCGAAGACTCGCACGAGGGTTATGGCCATCATCCTTCATTTAGCTGCTCTTCATCTTCCATAGCCCAAGGGTGTAGGGGTCATGCTGCGGACGAGCATGATGATTGCAGTGATGGTGATGGTGTGGGTATGTGTGTGTGTGCACTAGGCTCACACGATGCATAGTGTACTCTTTGGTGATGTTGTGTGTGTATTTAGTGTGATGGTGACCCCTCTTTATATAGGGGTGGAGGGGGAAGAACTTCTAGAATTTAGAAATGAAGAAATCATTATCTTCATAGGCCATGTGACTGTGGGCCCCACTTGTCTGGCTGTGTGTATATGTGCCAGAACAGCAGTCTCATGAGAGAGAGACTAAGAGAGAGAGATGGGTTGATGAAAAAAAGTGAGAGGTGACATGGAGAATAAAGTAATTACAAGAGGGGAGAGAGGGAAGTGTGTTCAGAGGTGAATCTGTGTGCAGATGTGTGTGAACACAAGAAAAATCAGGTAACCACCGGGTGGGGATGGGTCTGTGGGCACCTTTTTCAGTGAAACTGAGTGGGTGCGAGTGTGGGGGAGGTTATCTGGCTACAGGACAAGAGACATGGCGCCCTTTAGAGAGAGGGGGGGATATTTGGGTCATGGGATATGATAGGAAGAGAAAAGGGGGGTGGGGTATACTGTTTTTGGAAGATAGGAGAGGTGGCATGTGAGTTAGAATGCATTATTGGTGAGTTAGAATGCATTATTGGTGAGAGGTGGGGTAGCTTGAGGGGAGAGAGAGAAAGGAGAAAGGACAAGGGAAAGAGAGATGGGTTGACCTTTTGAGTGGAGGAGAGGACAAGGGACACACGACGGGGCAACAGTGAAGAAAAAGGAGGCAAAGTGGGGATGGGTTGCCCCGCAGGCATGAGGTGGCCTATTTTACCTTTCTCATATATTTACATAACCATACTTTATTTTTTTTCTTACTTTTCCAATGCCTTTTATCACTCCCTCCCTAAGAGGAGGTTTTCATGGGGTGGGGACGAGAGAAGAGGGGTATGGGAGCTTGGCTTGTGAAAAGCCCCCATCATTAGCCCTCCCCTTTTGGCTAGAGGCATTCATGTCTCTAGCTTATCTGTTTGATCATTATCGTCGGAGGTCGCGGCTGATGGTGTGTCCTCATCTGGAATGTCAATAGGTGGGAGCCTGGTCAAAAATCGAAGAAAATAAGGTTTAAGTCGCCAACCATTTACCCTGGTTTTATGAAGTTTTCCATCAGCCTCCATAAGCTGGTAGCTTCCATTGGCATACTTTTTCCTGATGATGAAAGGGCCTTCCCATCGGAGCAGGAGTTTCTTATCCTTGCGCGTGTCGAAGCGATTGTCGTAGCGGAGCACCAACATTCCTTTCTTCAATTCTTTTTTTCCGGAGATGCTCGTTAAAGCTAAGCCGTCTATGCTCTGCTTGTGCTGTATAATAATTTATTGCTTCTTCTCTGTCCAGCTGCAGTCTTTCCAAGTTGATGATGTGATCTCTCAAATGCATGTTGGGCTGCTGAAGTTGGCTTGCCATCACTCTGAGACTTTGTAGTTGCACTTCAATGGGCAAGATTGCTTCCTTACCAAATACTAGATGATACGGTGTGAATCCCAAGGATGTACGAAATGAAGTTCTGTAGGCCCATAAAGCTGGTAGTAGATACTTATCCGTGTCTCCGAGATGATTGTTTACCTGCTTGGTAATAATTTTAGAAACCATTCCATTTACCTTTTCAACTAGGCCATTACATTGAGGGTAATACGGTGGAGAGTGCCTCCTTGTAATGCCCAGTTTTTGCATTAATTCTCCTACTAAGTCTGCTCTGAAACCTGGCCCTCTATCAGAGATGATCTCTAAAGGTGTGCCAAACCTACAACATATGTGCTCGTAGATAAATTTAGCTACCTCTACTACTGTGATTCTAGTGGTGGCTGTAGCCTCTGCCCATCTAGTCATGTAGTCGACCCCCATGATAATGTAGAATTTTCCTGAGTTGGCCCTAGGTAATGGCCCAATGGCATCGATACCCCATTTTTCAAATGGGCCATATGAGAGAATAGGTGTCTGTGGTTCAAGCATAAGTGACCTAGTGCCGGCCTTTTGACACAACTTACACGTTTTGCACCAGTGGTGTACATCACGGTTGAGGCTAGGCCATATGAAGCCTGCCTGTAAGATTTTCCTACTTGTTATGTCTAGGGAAAAATGACCACCACAAACCCCGTCGTGGCAGCTAGCAATTACTCCCGTGATTTCCTGAGAGAGAGGGACCTTCCTAAGTATTTGGTCCTTACCCTTACAGTAAAAATCGTCATTGATGAGTCGATACCTTGTGGCCTTCCGCGTCAGCCATTGCTTCTGTCCCTTTGTTGAATCTGATGGGCATTCCCCTGTTTCCAAAAAATGCATGATGTCAGGCAAGGCGTCACTGCCTTGAAATAGAGGTGCTTTATTGCTCCAACCACCACTTCCTGTGGTCTTTCACTTGCTAGGGCATCTGCTTCTTGGTTTTGAGCCCTTGGGATATGGTGTATTTGAACTTCTTCAAACTTACCCAACAAGGTTTTTACACCACTTAAGTGAGTCCTTAAACTAGGATTCTTGCATGTCCATGCTCCATTTACTTGCCTTACCAGAAGTAGAGCATCCCCAAATACATTAAGGCGTTGTACACCTTACGAGACGCACCATTGTAGACCCTTGGTTAGTGCTGCATACTCAGCTTCATTGTTAGAATGTGAATCTAACAATTGGCCCAACAAAAATACCTTTGTCCCTTTGTCATCAAAGACCACTATGCCTGCAGCTGCTTTGTCGGACGCTCGCTTGTAGGCTCCATCAAAGTAGAGAGAGTATGCTCCTTCTACCATCGGTGGTACTGGAGTTAATCGGACTTCTCCTTCCTTAGATTGCTTCTCCTTCCTTTCAAAGACTTGGTAGGTCATGAGTCCCCCCAAACTGCCCTTGTCGTGCTTTCTACCTGTACCGTGTAGTCAAACTCTTGCAGACGAACTAGCCATTTAGTAATTCTAGCAGACACATCCATGTGTTGTACAACATAGGGAAATATTTCATCCGTGGTTAGAATCACAAATTGCTTAGGCAGCAAATATGACCTAAACTTTTTAGTTGCAAATCTAAGAGCTAGGACTAAGTGTTCCACATGGGTGAAACCTTTCTCTCCTGCTGTCATCATTCGACTAGAGAAGTAGATTGGCCTCATGAAAGATGTCGTCATGTCCTTTTGGAGTAGCACAGCCCCCAATGAGTCATCACCAACACTTGAGGTGACATAGAATTTTTCATCCCACTTAGGTGGTGAGATAGTTGGCAGAGTGGCTAAGACCTCCTTTACCTTGTTGTAGTGATGTTCGCTTTCCTCGTCCCAAGTGAAAGTTGATCTTTGAGTGAGTTGTTGCAGTGGTAGAACAAGTTGTGATAGTAGATGTATGAATCTACGTAAGTACCTCACCTTTTGTAGAAAAGAGACCAGTTGACGTGCGGTCGTTGGTGAAGGTAGGGCTATGAGTGCGGACACCTTACTTGGGTCGGCGTTGATACCTTTTGCTGAAATTTCATGGCCTAGTAGAATGACTTTACTCTCCCCAATGTGGCATTTATCCACATTTAATTGCCCACCTAGGCTCTGCAACCTGGCCAAACCTTCAGTTACCTTTTCTAAATGTGAAATACGAAAGCTTTATATACAAAAATCATCAATGAACACTCTTATGGATGTTCCAAAGAGCGGTTGAAAAACATATGTGACATATCTTTGGAATGTGGCAGGTGCATTTGTGAGACCAAATGGCATAACCATGTATGCAAAACAACCCCATGGCGTGATAAAAGTGGTTTTTAGTTGATCTTCCAAGGCTATGCGTATTTGAAAGTATCCAGAATAACCATCACAGACGGTATAGCATTCGAAGCCCGCTACTTCATTCAGAATTTCATCCAAGAAAGGGAGAGGAAAGTGGTCTCTCTTTGTAGCTGCATTTAGTGGTTTGTAGTCAACACAGACCCTCCACTTACCATTATTTTTAGGCGTCACCACTACGGGTGACACCCATTCTGAGTTTTCTACGGGATAGATGAATCCCGCCTCCAGCAGTTTCCTTACCTCGGCCAAGAGTGCCTTTTCTTATATGACCCCCAGTCGTCGTAGCTTTTGCACAACTGGTTTTACCCCTTCCTTCAGCTTAATATGATGTTCCACCACTGTAATGCCTGTGATTCTTTCATAGTTGTCAATGAACAGGTTAGGAAATCCCATCAACATTTTCAAAAAACTATCTTTCTCCTCAAGTGTTAATTCCGTAGACAACATACCCTTCAACCTACTTCCTCCTAGGCCAGGTGATTTGCTCTCCTCTTCATTGGGTTGCCCTTTTGGTGATGGATCACCAGTTGTGCTTACCCTTTGTGGATCCTTCATAATGATACCCATCACATCAATGGAACTGTCACTTTCGTCGGTGGATGTGGTCTCCTCCTCAGAACTGGAAGATTCGCTAGTGGTTTCATCTGCCGATGTTTCCAGATTCATTTGCTTCTGCTTGCCAATCCTCATGTCGTAGTAGATTGTCTCTCCTTTCTTACCGGTCATGCATAGAAGGCCAGTACCACAATCCTGTTTTGCCTTCATGGCCATCAACCATGGCCTTCCCAAGATTAGTGGATAGCCCTCCCTCTTAGTAGGCATTACAAAAACATCTACCTCTACCTCAGTGTTGAAAGCTTTTATTTTCATGGCACTTACCACACCCACACACTTTACTTTTGCGTTGTTTGCCATCTTTGCCTTGCATGGAGAAGGCCTGTCAACCTCGAGCCCTAATCGAAGCATCATAGCTTCGCTCATTACACAGATTTGTGCACCTCCATCAATGTAGGTGTTTCCAACCCTCTTTCCTTTTATGTTTACGTCGACAATTGGAAGGATGTCATCCATGTTGCATCCCGAAATTGCTCCCGCTACCTTTGTTTTGGAGCGTCTTGTACTTACCATTTTGGACCATTGTCGCCTTACTTTAGGTGCAAGATGTAGCAGCTGTGGCCATGTAATATTCGGTCCTTGCTCTGCCACATCCAATGTTAGATCATAGGGCTTAGAACTTTCCCCTAGCTGGAAGTCGCTGATGCCCAATTTCCGTCGTGGCTTGGATGGCCTCTTGCTAGTTTATCCTCTCATGCTTCTCTCATCATCTGATTGTGTAGCTTTCTCCCTCCTAGCTCTTTTCACAGTCATGGCTTCAAGTGGTTCTAGAAAGGTTACCTTCTCCTTACCCTTGTCCCTCTCCTTTGCTCTGGGTGGATCCACTACTACGGCTTTTCCTTTCTCTTCTAGCCTTATGATGTTTACAGGGCGATCAGGTGGTGGGACTGGTGGAAGAGGTGGAATGGATGTTTGTAGTGGTGTCTGGGGTGGACGTAGAATTTGTGTTGGTGGGGCTGGTGCTCGGGGTGGGGGTGTTCTTTCTCTAAGGGGTGACAATTGGTTCCTCCTACCTCCTCTATTATAGTTTTGTCGTGGTTTGGGACAGTAGTACATACCGTGACCGTCTTCTCCGCAGTTGTAGCAATGATACTCCATGTTTTGTTGTCGTGCTCTTTCAGGGTCTTGATCTCTTTCTTAACTCCTCCCTTGATGTATTAAGTGGACAGACAAATTTTGCAGTTGGTCAGTAATATGGGCCAACATATCTTGTTGGTCATCTCTTACCCCAAGAGTCGGTGGTGGTGGTGGAATGGTGGTTGTCGTAGTTTCTGGTTGACGCGATGTTCCTGCTTCTGTTGACTCGGTTTCTTTGGCTTTCATTCGCAGCTTCTTGTCCTTAAGGCGAGCAATCTCAACGCCTAACTCGTACGTAGCTGGGAATCTACCTTTCACCTTCTCCTTGAGAAGCGGCCATAAACCATGCGTGAACAGATCTTTTTTTAGGAAATCGGGTGCAGCTTCCTCCCTTGCCAGTGACTCAACCCACCGTTCCCACAAATCCACAAATTTGGACTCATAGGTGGCATATTCTAAAAGACCCTCCTGCTTCAAGTCTCTCAACTTGTCCCACAACTTTTCTGAAGTGGTACCTCCCCCAAAGCGCCTCTTAAAAGCGGTTTTTAAGGGTTCCCAGTCATCCTTGGTTGCTTGTGGAAGTGCATTGTACCATGATCTAGCTTCTAGCTTCATGAGATGCTTAAAGATTCTAACCCGGGATTCATCCGTATCTTTGTTGCTCACTACACATGCTACTTCAAAGTCATCTAGGAAGTCTATTACCAAATCCTCCCCCTTCTTTCCTTTAAATGTTGGAAATGCTACACTTGCCATGATTACTGAGAGAGAGCTAGAAAGACACACTGCTTATTTTGCAAAAGTTTTTTTCTTCTTTACAAGGACACGTGTATACCCTCTTATACTAGGACATAGATTAAAACTTCAAACGGTACATTGCCTTGTACCAAAGGTAAGACAAATGGTTGATCTGATGCCACAACCTCAAAAAACCGCTCCCCACCCAACATGGTGTCAATGACGTGCTGGTAGTGAGCCTTCAAGTCCAGTATTACCTTGATTGAGCGTACACGTGTTGGTATGTGTGATCTGCTGTCTTGAGGTAGGTTGTACTAATTCATGTGAAGCTTAGAGGTGCTTAGTCACTGTCCAATCTTGTGGGAGAGGGTGGTGTTCTTTTCTGAAACAAACTCAGTAGATCCTTAGTTTCTCTAGTGAGAGTGTGAGCCAATGATTCCGTTATCTGTGCTGCAGCATCAGGTGCGACTTGAAAACTGACTATGATAATTACCTTGGTGACTTGAGTTACCCGATTCTCAAAGTAGAATAGTGTTGATTCTCTATTGTGCAGAGATCCTTCCATTTTGTTGTTGTGGGTTGGTTGTAGGTTGCGGACATGGTTTCGACCTTCTCCTTCTTCTTCTTGGCACTTGGCCTATGTACATCCACTGGGTTTGGCGTGTTGATTGACTCTCCCACTGCAAATCAATTACCATTACGCCTGGCACTTGAGCTTCGATGGAGATGCGGAGTTCGTCTAGGTGTGCTTGGATCTCTTCTTCTTCTGTCCTCCAGTTAGCAAATCCTGCTAGCCATTCATCCATTCACAATAGTTTAGGGGTTTCAGTATTGTAAACTGAAGGGTTTCATGAAAAGATCCTCAGTGGGGGCACCAAATGACAGGAGCAAAACGAACCCCGAACCCCGAAGGCCTCTAAAACACCGGGGACTGAATGGCGCGCCTCGAGCCTGTCACAGTAAAGCAAATAGGGGGCACCACCTAGCTTGAGCGGCTAGGACGCAAACAACACACCACCATAACAAAGTTTTCATCCAAGAGAGATGGATGCTTGGGAGTAATGATGAAGAGGAAGGGGAATGAGATCAAGTGAGAGAGATAGATAGATAGATAGAGAGAGAGAGAGAGAGAGAGAGAGAGAGAGAGAGTAGCGGCTTAATACATAGGCACCACAGAAGGATGGCGAATCCGCACACCCTTCACACATACACAAGCTCACTCCAAACACAAGACTAGGTGGCGATTCCGCACACCTCACATGGGCAAAACATTGCAAGAAACATACTCACAAAACCTCAAGCTTTATTTAGAGAATAAGGCGATGAAATGGGGAGCATAGGGTTCGGGAAAGAGAAGGGAGAGAGTGGTAGAGCACATGGCGGATAGGTGGGAGCTGATGGCGAAGACTCGCACCAGGGTTATGGCCATCATCCTTCATTTAGCTGCCCTTCATCTTCCATAGCCCAAGGGTGTAGGGGTCATGCTGCGGACGAGCATGGTGATTGCGGTGATGGTGATGGTGTGGGTGTGTGTGTGTGCACTAGGCACACACAGTGCAGAGTGTACTCTTTGGTGATGTTTTGTGTGTATTTAGTGTGATGGTGACCCCTCTTTATATAGGGGTGGAGGGGGAATAACTTCTAGAATTTAGAAATGAAGAAATCATTATCTTCATAGGCCATGTGACTGTGGGCCCCACTTGTCTGGCTGTGTGTATATGTGCCAGAACAGTAGTCTCATGAGAGAGAGACTAAGAGAGAGAGATGGGTTGATGAAAAAAAGTGAGAGCTGACATGGAGAATAAAGTAATTACAAGAGGGGAGAGAGGGGAGTGTGTTCAGAGGTGAATCTGTGTGGAGAGGTGTGTGAACACAAGAAAAATCAGGTAACCACCGGGTGGGGATGGGTCTGTGGGCACCTTTTTCAGTGAAACTGAGTGTGTGTGAGTGTGGGGGAGGTTATCTGGCTACAGGACAAGAGACATGGCGCCCTTTAAAGAGAGGTGGGGATATTTGGGTCATGGGATATGATAGGAGAGAGAAAACGGGGGTGGGGTATACTGTTTTTGGAAGATAGGAGAGGTGGCATGTGAGTTAGAATGCATTATTGGTGAGAGGTGGGGTAGCTTGAGGGGAGAGAGAAAGGAGAAAGGACAAGGGAAAGAGAGAGGGGTTGACCTTTTGAATGGAGGAGAGGAAAAGGGACACACGGCGGGACAACAGTGAAGAAAAAGGAGGCAAAGTGGGGATGGGTTGCCCCGTAGGCATGAGGTGGCCTATTTTACCTTTCTCATATATTTACATAACCATACTTTATTTTTTTTCTTACTTTTCCAATGCCTTTTATCACTCCCTCCCTAAGAGGAGGTTTTCATGGGGTGGGGACGAGAGAAGAGGGGTATGGGAGCTTGGCTTGTGAAAAGCCCCCATCACCTCAAGAAGAATTTTGGGTATTGGGTTTCCTCTTTGCATCACTGTTGTCTTTGTTTTCTATGGGCTTGACATTTCGTCCAACCCCTTGCTAGAAATTGATGCGCAAAGCAACCATGGTGTGGTGGATTAATTCGGTGATAGAACCAGGATGTTGGGAGTTGACGTACTTGGCTATCTCTTCAGGTAATCTCGCACAGAAGGTTACCCCACCATTGACGAGCCAATTTCTGGAAGTGCATAGCTACATGGCATAGCTTGGAGGGCTCCGTGAAGCCCTCGTCTCCAAAGGCCGCATCAAATTGTTGGATGAAGGCCAATACTTTGTTGGTAGCACCAAAGGTGCCATCATAGGTGAGAAAGGAGATACTCTTTCCTCCCTCTTTGAACTTCTTGAGCTTTTGTGACCTCACCATGCAGGATAAGATTTGCGATGTCCTCCCCTCTTCTATTCTCTAGAAGAATAGCCATAGCTTTTGTCAAAAGAAGAGGAAGGTGAAGAAGAAGGAGAACAGGGTGACCTCTTTCTTTCCCTTTTCTTCCTTTGTTTCCTCTTTTTTCTTTCAGAGTGATGAGGAGAAGGATTGTGGGTTGACCGTTTGCTCTTGAGAGGAGTTGACGACCATCTAGACCGCCGTCTTCGTGGAGCCACATCTTCAGAGGAACTTAGGGATTAATTACTTTCTCATTCTTTGGATTCCTCCTCTTGTATGGGAGAGTCTTCTTTTGGGGGTCTCATCAACAAGAGGCCTCCTAAGCTCTCTCTCCTCTCAGAGAGGAAGGGAGATCCCATAAGCACAAAATTGTTGAGTAACTTCGGCTTGCAAGGCAGGGTTGCCCATAGCTTGCTTCAGCCTAGCTAGAAGATAATTGACAAACATGGGGGCTTCATCATTAGCACCTTCATGTGCAAAATCAAAGTTATCAATGTTCATTTTACTCTCTTGTTTATTGTCAGCCATGCTAATTAAACTTATGTATAGATTACTTTGTTCTTTGGTACCCTCAAAAACCTTATTCGCTACTCTTCTTTACCTTTGAAGATCAGCTGTCAAGCAGCCACACCCGTGGTTTAGATATTGTTGACTGCAAAGACTAGTGGAGTGCGTCTAACATTTCTCGGTTGATTATGGTTTCTGTCACGAGCTTGCTTGTAGATCAATAATGGTAAATCCAAAAGCAAGCCCCAAGAGGCTTCATTATTAATACTATATAGTTCCCAACGGTGTACCTCAAACTAAGTCCTTCTCAACCAAGATAATAGATTCTTGTCCCACTTACCCTATTGCAATTAACAACTCCAACCTTCCATGCACAACTTATTAACTTAAGGACCTCCCTTCTTAAGCAAGAAAAGAGAAACCAATATCTCTGATACTAATGTAACGGAAGTGGTCTATGAACTTTGAGAATAAAGGAATTAGGAGAATTAAAGAGAGCATTTTTGTGAGGCTACTTTGAGGATATAGAGGGTGAGCTTAACTGATGATAGCAACATAAAGAAAGATAGCAATAGGTCTAAATCTTTTCTCCATTAAAGGATTGAACATGGATGGTGCATTAGTCAAGCCAAAGTCATGACTAGATATTCATAAAGGCCAAATGTTGTACGAAATGCGGTCTTTAGGATACCTTCATCCACTATCCTTATTTCATGATAGCCACTTTTAAGGTCAATCCTACTGAATTAGGTGGAGCCTCATAGCTTATTAAACAAATCTTCTACCCAAGCCACGAGAAATTCGTTTCTGATAGTGATATGGTTTAGTGCTTGATAGTCCAAACACATACGGTATGTACCATCTTGCTTTCGCACCAAAAGGACTGGAGAACAAAAGGGAGAGGATCTAGGCCTCACCATCTTTTTGTCTACCAATTCTTGTACTTGCTTCATGATGTGTTGAGCTTGGGAAACTCGATAAGGAGGCTTGTTAGGCAGTGAGTCTCCTAGTAGGAGCTCAATTCTATGGTCATCATCCCTTTTTTTTTGGAGGTAAGTCTTATGGGGACGTCTTTGATGAACACCTCTTGGAATCCTTTTAGAAAATTAGACAATTCTAGCTCTTCTTGATTCCTACCATTTACATTTGATGAAACATTAGGACTTTTAAGGGACTCTTTGACAAAAATCATGTACGCAAAATTTGAGCTCTTCATTGATTGATCAAAAGCACGAGGATTTACAAGTGGTATAGTACGACCGTACTCACTAGCATCTATATACATGCTCTTTTCCATGTAGGTGAAGTAGATTCTCCTTTTAGGGAACTTCATGTTGGCAGCCATGCAATTGAACCATGGTGCCCCTAGGATGGCATCCTCATGTTAAATAGAAACAAACAAACTTTGGCTTGTATCTTGGTTTCTAAAAGGTTTAGGTGTGTGGTATTGCTCGCCAGCTTTCTTCCTAGCTATACCCGACTAAATTTGGAGTTTTCTATCAAAAGTTAGAGAAATTTTAGTGAACGGCAATTGAAACGGTACTGAAAATCATCTCACAACAAGAACACATGATCTTTGGCTTGTATCTTGGTTTCTAGAAGGTCTAGGTGTGTGGTATTGCCCGCAAGATTTCTTTCTAGCTATACATGACTCAATTTGGAGTTATCTATCAAAAGTTAGAGCACTTTTAGTGAACTGCACTTGAAACATCACTGAAAAGAGTCTCAAGACCACAACACAAGAACTTTGGCTTGTATCACAGTTTCTAGAAGATTTAGCTGTGTAGAATTGCCCACAAGATTTCTTCCTAGCTATACCTGACTCAATTTGGAGTTGTCTATCAAGAGTTAGAGCACTTTTAGTGAACTGCACTTGCAACGGCACTCAAAACATTCTCAGGACTAGAACACATGAACTGTTAAGTATGGAGCCTGATTTACCCTTGTAATTTTCTGTGGTAAAAGCGCACATCTGTAAGGCCCCCATTATGAGGAGAAGCCATCGTGCGTGAAGGAAAATCACTCACTGGAAACCAAAATTTTCACGGACAAGAATCAGGGGCAACTTTAAAGGCCTCGGGGGCGGAGGCCCCCGAGACTTTTTTTCGCCGGAATATTCCTTTTCGCCGGAATATTATGGCCGGACGGCGGTCGGAAAGTGGTCGGAAAACAACCGGTCGGTTGGCCGGTGGCTGGTAGTCAATGGCCAATGGCCGGTGGTCGGAAGTCAATGGCCGGTGGCCGGTGGTCGAAAGTCAATGGCCGGTGGCCGGTGGCCGAATTCAATGGCCGGTGGCCGAATTCAAAAGCGGACTTGTCTTCTCAAGGGCGGCCACACATGGGCGGATTGGAGGGTCCGATTTGGACTTATTCACACAAGGGCGGCTACACATGGCTGTCTCTCATAAGAGAGGGCAGCCCTTTTGGCCTATAAAAGGAGGCCATTTCTACACACATTTCATAGTGTGAAGTTGATGCAACAAGGTGAGTGTGAGGTGGTGAGAGTGAAGCAAGGCGGGAGCTCCATTAAGGGTATAATCCCTTTGTAAACTACTTCTTGTTTTGAAGTACCAAAGCCATTGAGTGGCTGCTTTCCCGTGGACGTAGCCCACATTGGGTGAACCACGTATATCGTGTGTACTCTCTCTCTCTCTCTCTCTACACTATAATCTCGTGTATATAAATTTGTCTCTCTCCTTTAAGTAATCTACTCAATTATCTATTTAGCTACGTCTTATTTCCTAACAACTGGTATCAGAGCAAGGTTTGCTCGTAGCTAAATTATCTCAAGGAAAGGATTCCTTGAATTGAGTGGGAGTTATGGCGGAGGAGGGGAAGCTCAAGATTGAGAAGTTCAACGGCAAAAACTACCAACATTGGAAGATGCAGATTGAAGACTATCTCTACCAGAAGGACCTCTATTTGCCACTAGGCGGTCTTGCGAAGAAGCCCGCAACAATGGCAGATGAAGCATGGATTGTCCTTGATCGAAAGGCACTGGGAACAATCCGGTTAAGCTTGGCGTCAACAGTGGCCTTCAATGTTTCGGAGATGAAGACCACGGAGGACTTGATGAAGTCACTTGACGACTTCTACGAGAAACCATCGGCATCCAATAAGGTATTTCTTATGAAGCGCTTGTTCAATCTAAAGATGGCAGAGAATGGTTCAGTTGCAGAACACCTAAATGACTTTAACACAAACATAAGTCAACTTCGATCAGTGAAAATCAATTTCGATGACGAAGTGCGAGCTCTCGTTATACTATCATCTCTACCGGATAGTTGGGACAGCCTTGTGATGGTTGTAAGTAATTCTATCTCTGGCACAAATACTCTTAAGTTTGATGATGTTGTGGGTGTTCTTCTAAGCGAGGAAATGCGAAGGAGAAGCACAGGAGAATCATCAAGTGCTGCACTATCAGTGGAAACAAGAGGAAGGCCTAAGGAGAGGTTCAAAAACCAAAAGGGTCGTGATCGCTCAAGACGGAGCAAATCACGAACAAAGTCAGTTCTTGAATGTTGGAACTGCGGCAAGAAGGGCCACGTCAAGAAGGATTGCTGGTCGAAGAAGAAGAAGGAGACAGAGTCTCAAGACAACAAGCCAACATCGGAGGCCAATGTGGCAGGTAAAGTAGAGCAAGATGCTCTAATTCTCTCATTAGACAATGTTTCTAATTCCTGGATAGTAGATTCCGGGGCTTCATTCCATGCGACACCACACAAGCAACATTTCCAAGACTACACCAAAGGTAATTTTGGGTATGTATACTTGGGAGATGATGAAGCTTGTGAGATTGTCGGCAAAGGTACAGTTTCTATCAAAACTGCTAACGGAAATGAATGGAAGCTGAAAGATGTTAGGCATGTTCCTTCTCTTCGCAAAAATTTGATCTCTACAGGACAATTGGACGATGAAGGTCACAACATTGCATTCGGAAACAAACGGTGGAAGATCTCAAAGGGATCTTTGGTGGTTGCCAAGGGTGAAAAAGTCAGTACACTTTACTTGTGTGCTGTTAGCACGCAACCTTCAGCTTGTGCAGCAACTACAGAAGTTGACAGTGCGGTGTGGCACTACCGACTTGGGCATATGAGTGCCAAAGGAATGCAAATCCTTCAAACAAAGAAGCTTCTACCAGGTTTGAAAGAAGTGGACTTAGAGTTCTGTGAAGATTGTGTTTATGGTAAACAAAAGAGGGTAAAATTTCAAAAATCAGGAAATGAAAGAAAAAAAAAAAAACTTGAGTTGGTTCATTCTGATGTTTGGGGTCCTGCAAGTACACCATCACTTGGTGGCTCATTGTACTATGTAACATTCATAGACGATGCGACTAGAAAAACATGGGTTTATGTCATGAAGAATAAATCCGATGTATTTTCCATATTTCAAAGGTGGAAAGCCTTTGTGGAGAATGAAACAGGTACCAAGGTTAAATGCCTCAGATCCGACAATGGAGGTGAATATTGCAGCCAAGCTTTTGAAAGCTTTTGTGCTAGCAATGGAATTCGGAGGCAAAGGACAACCCCAAGGACACCTCAACAAAATGGGATTTCGGAAAGGATGAACAGGACAATTATGGAACGAGCACGAAGCATGCGGCTGCATGCAGGCCTACCGCTTGAACTTTGGGCGGAAGCTGTAAGTACGTCTGTGTACTTAATCAATCGGTCACCCTCAACGGCATTGGATGGGGGAGTTCCAGAAGAGGCATGGACAGGTAAACCGGTGAATTATGCATTTCTCAAAGTGTTTGGGTGTGAGGCTTTCATGCACATAGATAGAAGCCTAAGATCAAAGTTAGATGCAAAGTCCAAAAAGTGTTTCTTCATTGGCTATGGAGAAGGAGACTTTGGGTATCGCCTATGGAATCCTGAAGATGGTAAAATCTTAAGGAGTAGGGATGTAATTTTTAATGAACAAAATATATACAAAGATTACTGGAAAAGAAAACAAACAAAAGAAACAGGTGATGAGTACATGGAGCTTGAGGACGGTGAAGACTCAAGGACTGCAAACGGTGACAATGTGCAACAACATCAACCAAATGAGGAGCCTCAACCTATTCCCCGAAGATCTACAAGAGCAAGTAGACCTCCAGAAAGGTTTGTTCCTTCCTTCAACCATCTCTTGATCTCAGATTCTGGAGAGCCGGAATCATATGAAGAAGCTATGCAACATGAATCCAAAGAAGAATGGACGAAGAGCATGCAAGTGGAGATGGACTCACTACATCAGAACCAAACATGGGAGTTGGTTGAGTTGCCTAAAGGTAAGCGGGCACTTCAAAACAAATGGGTGTACAAGATAAAGGAAGAAGAAGGTGGGAAGAAAAGGTACAAATCTAGGCTTGTGGTAAAAGGTTTTTCTCAAAAGAAAGGTATTGACTTCAATGAAATATTTTCTCCTGTTGTAAAAATGAACTCAATTAGGCTTGTCTTAAGCCTTGTGGCTGCTCATGATCTAAATCTCGAGCAAATGGATGTAAATACGGCATTCCCTCACGGTGACTTAGAGGAGGAAATCTACATGCTTCAACCAAAGGGGTATGAAGTAAAAGGTAAGGAGAAAATGGTTTGCAGATTAAAGAAGAGCTTGTATGGTTTAAAGCAAGCATCAAGACAATGGTACTTGAAGTTTGATCGATGGATGTTGGATCATGGATTCACAAGATGCAACTCGGATCACTGCGTCTACACGAAGAATTTGGGAGATGGGAAATTCATCATCCTAATGTTGTATGTTGATGACATGTTGATTGCAAGTGCTAACATGCAGGACATCAAAGACCTAAAAGAGGAGCTGTCCAAATCTTTTTCAATGAAAGATTTAGGTGCTGCAAAGCGGATACTTGGTATGAAAATATCAAGGGACAGGACGAAGAAGACAATAAAGCTATCTCAAGAAGATTACATCAAGAAGGTACTAGAAAGGTTTGCAATGCAAAATGCAAAACCAGTTTCTACACCTTTGGCTGGTCATTTTAAACTAACGAAGGATATGTGTCCAAAGACACAAGAGGAGATAGCCTATATGTCTAAAGTTCCATATGCTGCAGCGGTAGGTTCTCTAATGTATGCTATGGTCTGGACAAGGCCAGACATTGCACATGCAGTGGGAGTTGTGAGTAGGTTCATGGACAACCCAGGTAAAGAGCATTGGCAAGCTGTGAAGTGGATACTTAGGTATCTAAAAGGGACAACAACAAATGCTTTGTATTTTGAAGGAACTGATATTTTTCTAGAAGGGTATGCTGATGCAGATATGGCAGGTGACAAAGATACTCGAAGGAGCACTACTGGCTATGTGTTCACGGTTGGAGGCACAGCAGTAAGCTGGGCTTCAAAGCTGCAGAAAGTGGTTTCACTTTCTACCACGGAAGCAGAGTATGTAGCAATGACGGAGGCAAGCAAAGAAATTCTGTGGCTTCACAGATTCTTAGAAGAGCTTGGATTCAAACAAGACAATTGTGTCTTGTACAGTGATAGCCAAAGCGCTATCCATCTTGCGAAGAACTCAGCCTTTCATTCAAGGACAAAGCACATTGAGGTGAGATATCACTTCATACGCACTCTTTTGGAAGAGGGACAACTAAAGCTAGGAAAGGTGCATACAAGTGAAAATCCTGCAGACATGTTTACAAAGGTGGTCAACAAGGAGAAGTTGAGCTTTTGCTCATCTTCAATCGGCATTCAAGGATAAAAAGCCAGAATGGAAAGCAGTCATAGGTTTGGTTTGGAGATCAGTCTCCAAGTGGGAGATTGTTAAGTATGGAGCCTGATTTACCCTTGTAATTTTCTGTGGTAAAAGCGCACATTTGTAAGGCCCCCATTATGAGGAGAAGCCATCGTGCGTGAAGGAAAATCACTCACTGGAAACCAAAATTTTCACGGACAAGAATCAGGGGCAACTTTAAAGGCCTCGGGGGCGGAGGCCCCCGAGACTTTTTTTCGTCGGAATATTCCTTTTCGCCGGAATATTATGGCCGGACGGCGGTCGGAAAGTGGTCGGAAAACAACCGGTCGGTTGGCCGGTGGCTGGTAGTCAATGGCCAATGGCCGGTGGTCGGAAGTCAATGGCCGGTGGCCGGTGGTCGAAAGTCAATGGCCGGTGGCCGGTGGCCGAATTCAATGGCCGGTGGCCAAATTCAAAAGCGGACTTGTCTTCTCAAGGGCGGCCACACATGGGCGGATTGGAGGGTCCGATTTGGACTTATTCACACAAGGGCGGCTACACATGGCTGTCTCTCATAAGAGAGGGCAGCCCTTTTGGCCTATAAAAGGAGGCCATTTCTACACACATTTCATAGTGTGAAGTTGATGCAACAAGGTGAGTGTGAGGTGGTGAGAGTGAAGCAAGGCGGGAGCTCCATTAAGGGTATAATCCCTTTGTAAACTACTTCTTGTTTTGAAGTACCAAAGCCATTGAGTGGCTGCTTTCCCGTGGACGTAGCCCACATTGGGTGAACCACGTATATCGTGTGTACTCTCTCTCTCTCTCTCTCTCTACACTATAATCTCGTGTATATAAATTTGTCTCTCTCCTTTAAGTAATCTACTCAATTATCTATTTAGCTACGTCTTATTTCCTAACATGAACTTTGCTTTGTATCTTGGTTTTCCGAAGGTATAGGTGTGTGAAATTGCCCACAAGCTTTCTTCCTAGCTATACCTGACTCAATTTGGAGTTGTCTATCAAAAGTTAGAGCACTTTTAGTGAGAGATGAAAAAGTCTTCTCTGTCGACATAGCTTTGGACATGAAGCCTTAACTTCCCAATCAAGGGAGTAACAAAGGCTTGCTGTCCCTTGAAAGTGGTATTGAAAGTTACAGTATCTCCCATCTCGAAAGCTTGAATGCCCAACTTGGTGGCCAACTCCGTTGATATAAAGTTATGAGTAGAGCCAAGGTCAAACGAGATGAAGGCATCATGTTCCCTTACCTTTTCTCAAGCAAAGGAGAGAGGTGATCCTTTGCAATGAGCATCCTCTTTTGGAGCTTTGATAGTGGAAGCTCTAGGAGTCTCATTGCGGGTATTTCTCTTGGGGCATAATTGATAGCCACGTCCTTGCTCCCCACACTTAAAACATTTGTGATCCTTGCAAAAATCTTCAAGCTCTTCAGGAGAGAGTTTGTTCTTACATTTGTAAATTTCCTTCTTCTTGGACCAATTGTTGTTGTTGTTGGAACTGCCTCGGGAAGAATTTTGGGTATTGGGTTTCCTCTTTGCATCACTTTTGTCTTTGTTTTCCATGGGCCTCACATTTCGTCCAGCCCCTTGCTAGAAATTGATGCGCAAAGCAACCATGGTGTGGTGGATTACTTCGGTGATAGAACCAGGACGTTGGGAGTTGACGTACTTGGCTATCTCTTCAGGTAATCTCGCACAGAAGGTTAGCCCACCATTGATGAGCCAATTTTTGGAAGTGCATAGCTACATGGCATAGCTTGGAGGCTCCGTGAAGCCCTCGTCTCCAAAGGCCGCATCAAATTGTTGGATGAAGGCCAATACTTTGTTGGTAGCACCAAAGGTGAGAAAGGAGATACTCTTTCCTCCCTCTTTGAACTTCTTGAGCTTTTGTGACCTTCACCATGCAGGATAAGATTTGCGATGTCCTCCCCTCTTCTATTCTCTAGAAGAATAGCCATAGCTTTTGTCAAAAGAAGAGGAAGGTGAAGAAGAAGGAGAACAGGGTGACCTCTTTCTTTCCCTTTTCTTCCTTTGTTTCATCTTTTTCCTTTCAGAGTGATGAGGAGAAGGACTGTGGGTTGACCGTTTGCTCTTGAGAGGAGTTAACGACCATCTAGACCGCCGTCTTCGTGGAGCCACATCTTCAGAGGAACTTAGGGATTAATTACTTTCTCATTCTTTGGATTCCTCCTCTTCTATGGGAGAGTCTTCTTTTGGGGGTCTCATCAACAAGAGGCCTCCTAAGATCTCTCTCCTCTTAGAGAGGAAGGGAGATCCCATAAGCACAAAATTGTTGAGTAACTTCGGCTTGCAAGGCAGGGTTGCCCATAGCTTGCTTCAGCCTAGCTAGAAGATAATTGACAAACATGGGGGCTTCATCATTAGCACCTTCATGTGCAAAATCAAAGTTATCAATTTTCATTTTACTCTCTTGTTTATTGTCAGCCATGCTAATTAAACTTATGTATACATTACTTTGTTCTTTGGTACCCTCAAAAACCTTAGTCGCTACTCTTCTTTACCTTTGAAGATCAGCTGTCAAGCAGCCACACCCGTGGTTTAGATATTGTTGACTGCAAAGACTAGTGGACTGCGTCTAACATTTCTCGGTTGATTATGGTTTCTGTCACGAGCTTGCTTGTAGATCAATAATGGTAAATCAAGAGGCTTCATTATTAAGACTATATAGTTCCCAACGGTGTACCTCAAACTAAGTCCTTCTCAACCAAGATAATAGATTCTTGTCCCACTTACCCTATTGCAATTAACAACTCCAACCTTCCATGCACAACTTATTAACTGAAGGACCTCTCTTCTTAAGCAAGAAAAGAGAAACCAATAGCTCTGATACTAATGTAACGGAAATGGCCTATGAACCTTGAGAATAAATGAATTAGGAGAATTAAAGAGAGCATTTTTGTGAGGCTACTTTGAGGATATAGAGGGTGAGCTTAACTGATGATAGCAACATAAAGAAAGTTCTTAATTAACTTGGCATGAACAATAATTTTGGAAGAGAGAGAGTTTAGAAAACTTGAGAATAGTTGAGGACCGGATTTATGTGGAGACAGTCTCCCCTCCATTAGGCTTTTGTATTATAGGTTCTCCCATCAAGAGAGACTTGGTACAATACAAAATTTGTGTTCCTTGTGACCTAGGTGATGCAATGAATATGGGAATCTTCATACATCACGAGCATAACATAGACTTTGTCAAACGAACTAACTATGCCAAGCCTCGGTCCCAAGGCCTCAAATACGTTCAAAGGTGGAGAGAGCTAGCGGGGAATTAAGATAGGGAAGAGGAAGAAGAAACATTCATAGGAGAAAGAAATAGTTCCTTACTTATCATCACTCTTCTTGCTAGCATACATAATAGCATAGTAATGAAGATGGAGAATATGGCAACCGTAAGCATTGAAGCATGGATCTTGGTTGGATTTGCATTCCATAGCCAAGAGTGTTAGTGTAGGCTCTCAACTTCTCAACAAGCTTGGAGAAGGAGATGGAGTTCTTTCACTTCACCAAGTGAAAATGAGAGCACATGAGAGAGAGTGTGAGGGAGTATACCCTTCAAGCACAACCTTTGCTTGCTTTGGTCAACCCCAAGCTCATGGTTGAAGCTCATTGGACCGCTCCAGGCCTAGCCAATCACATGCAAAAGTCATATCAAGCAACAAGGGTAGGTTTTGGACAGTATCCTTCTTTCCCCTTTGAGGGAGAGAGGCTTGATAATTTCTTAGATAATTATTTAATTAATCTAAATGCTCATTGAACCCCTTTTAAGCCTATCCAATAGAATTTAGGCACACCTTGAGGGCAACATGGGTAGGGGCTTGACATGTGTCCTTGCTACCTCTTGAGGCTTGGGCTTACCTTGTGTGTGTGTGTGTGTGTGTGTGTGTTCTCTCTCATCCCCATAGATTTAGGGCTCACCCCCTCCTTTGTAGGGGATTTTGTTGACTTTTGGAACACAAGCACCTTAGTCAGCGAGCATGACAAAGCACCTCAAGCTTGGGTAGTGTTCCCAGAAGCACCCCAAACTCCCTAGTCCGCAAGCACGACAAGTGCCTCAAGCATCTTAGTCATCAAGCACGACAAGCACGTCAAGCATCTTAGTCAGCAAGCACGAGAATCACCTCAAGCATCTTAGTCAACAAGCACAACAAGCACCTCAAGCTTGGGCAAGGTTCCCACCTCAAGCTTAACCCTAGCTTACCTAAGGTCAAAGGACTTTTACAGTAACCACTGGAGGTCTTTAATTAATCTAACCCTAAGGTCTTTAAATTCCATTAGCTAACCTTGCTCTTTGAGAGATCATCTCTCATTTGGACCCCTTTACCTTTGGCTCCGTGTTCAGATAGACCCGTAAGCACATGTTTATTCTAACCCTTGTCCCCGTCTATTCTCTCACATTAAATGATCAGTTTAATATGAGAAAATCATCTGGGCTGGTTAGATATTAGATTTAATGACACAACAAGCCTCCGTTACTTCGTTGATTGGGAAGTGGAGGCTTCATGTCCAAAGCTACATCGACAAAGAAGGCTTTTTCATCTCTCCTCTTCAGCATGAGAATGTTATCCTAGCGGCACCATGGTTCTCAACCGCATGGCTGCCAACATGAAGTTCCGTGAAAGGAGAATCTACTTACCTACATGGAAAAGAGCATGTATATAGTTGCTAGTCAGTCCGTTTGTACTAAACCACTTGTAATTTATCTGCTTTTGATAAGTCAATGAAAAGCTTAGTTTTTGCGTACATGATTTTTGTCAAAGAGTCTCTAAATGATGCTTATGTTTCAACAAATCGAAGTGTTAGGAATCAAAAGAATTAAGTTGTCTAATTTTCTACATGGATTCCAAGATGTGTTCATCGATGATATCCCTATGGAATTACCTCCAAAACAAGTGGATGATGACCATCAAATTGAGCTCCTACCAGGAAGCTCACCGCCTAACAAGCCTCCTTATTGAGTTTCCCAAGATCAACAAGAGGAGATCATGAGGCAAGTACGAGAATTGGTAGACAAAGGGTTGGTGAGTCCTAGATCCTCTCCCTTTTGTTATCTAGTCCTTTTAGTGCAAAAGAAAGATGGTACATACTGCATGTGTGTGGACTATTGAGCGCTAAACCATATCACTATTAAAAACAAATTTTTCGTACCACAGGTAGAATATATGTTTGATAAGCTACAAGGTTCGACCTACTTCAGTAGGATTGACCTTAAAAGTGGCTATCATCAATTAAGGATAGTGAATGCAGGTTTCCTAATGACCGCGCTCCATACAACGTTTGGTATTTATGAATATCTAGTCATGCCTTTTGGCTTGACTAATGCACCGGCCACATTCAATCATCTAATGGAGAAAATCTTTAGACCCTACTGCATGTTCACTCGAGTGTTCTTTGATGATGTCATCATCTTCTCCAAGTCCTTAGAGGAGCACAAGCAACATCTCCAGGTAATTTTCAAACTTTGAGAGAGAATAAGCTTTTTATCAATCAAAAGAAGAGTGAATTTTTCTTCAAGAGATTCAATACTTAGGTCATATTATATCTCCGTATGGATCCATCAAAGTTTGAGGTAATAAAAGCATGGCCTAATCCAAGGAATCTACATGATCTAAGAAGATTTATTGGTATGTGTGCATACTATAGATGCTTCATAGCAAAATTCTCTCAAATAGCGGGACCATTGCATGACTTAACCAAGAAGAACGTTAAGTACTTATGGACTTATAAGGAGAAAATTTCTTTTGACAAGCTCAAAGTGAAGCTTACCTCCCAACCAGTCCTTATGCTTCCAAATCTCTCAAAGCCATTTGAGGTCCAATGTGATGCTTGTAGTGATTGCCTTGGAGCAGTTTTGCTTCAAGAAGGGCATGACATAGTATATGAGAGCCAAAGGCTCAATGCTAATGAACAGGTCTTGGGCATGTATGAAAAAGATCTTTTAATTGTTCTACATGCCCTAGACACATGGAAGCAGTATCTTTTGGGGACTCTATTTATTATGCACAATCCACCAAAGTCTCAAGTACTTCATGATGCAAACCAAGCTTTCCAACAAGCAATGAGGTGGGCAAATTTTCTTTTGCAGTTTTATTTTCATATTGCTCACATAGCTGGTAAGCATAATCAAGCGGCCGATTCACTTTCACAATGACCAAGAGTTAATGCGGTGTCTATAGCAATTTATGATGATCTATCTTCTTTGATAGATGAGTATGATACTAACCCCAACTTAGAGACATAATGTCAGCCCTTGCTTTGGGGAAGAAAGAATAACCATTCACCTTGCAGGATGGTTATCTTATCCATGGCAATAGGCTATGTGTTATCCACTCCCTTTGTGAGAAAGTTATGTATGAATCCCATTCTCCTCCTTATGTGGGGCATAGAGGTATTCAACCTACTCTTCAAGGGGTAGAGACGTACTTCACCATGAAAGTGGACATACAAGAGTATGTTTCAAAATGTGTGGTATGCCAAAATACCAAAGATGATAGAGGGAAGCAACCTGGATTACTCTAGACATTGCCAGTCCCTAATTCACCATGGGAGAGTATATCCATGGATTTTATCTTTGGATTATCCAAGTCTATCCATGGGAATACGGGAATATGGACAATAGTTGATAGGTTTAGCAAGCAAGCACACTTTATTCCTATCAAAAAAGACTATTAAGGCACACCAAATGGCAACTCTCTTCATATATCACATTTTCAAACACCATGAATTGCCAACATCCATCATGTCAGATAGAGATCCTAGAATGGCCTAGTAATTTCTAGAAAGGTCTCTGTGAAAATCTAGGTACAAGATTTAATTTCTCTTTGGCCTATCACCCACAAACAAGTGGACAAAGTGAGATAACCAATCTTACAATTCTCAATCTACTAAAGACTTATGTTACAAAAAGTAGATCAACGCTCATAATAGGAGAAGTTATTACCCCTTGTAGAGTATGCGTACAATAATAGTTTTCATACTACTACAAGAAAGGCGCCTTTTGAGATCATAAAGGAAAGACCTAAAAGTCTCTTTCTACTTAAAGTACATGGGAAGATCTTTGCTGCTAATGAGTATAGCCAAGACCTACAAGAATCTTTCCAAAAGATTAAGGAGCACATTCAAAGAAAATGATTGGGTCTCACTTACGTTTCCCAAGGCTCAATTGAGACAAACGACATGAAAAAATCCTACGGGCCATCAAAAGTATTATGCTACACTAGCAAAAAAGATATTATGGTCCTTTTCAAATATTGAAGACAATCAATGACATGGATTATCAATTCAAGTTGCCCAACCATTGGCTCATATACAATGCTTTTCACGTTATCCTACTTAAGCCCTACAAAGGAGAGCCACCAAGAGAACCAATTATTGAAGACCCTCTAGAAATCTAAGACCAAGAAGAGGTGGTACAACCCGAAGCTATCCTTCGGCATGAAGACAAGGTACTACGACATGGTAAGATTATCCAGTGGTATCTTATTAAGTTTAAAAATAACCTTTGGATATGCTAGATGGATGTAGGGCATACAACTTAAGGATAGTATGAACCTTGTCAATGCTTATGATGCTACATTAGAGTAAGAAAACATACATGTTTCTTTTCAATGATCAATGCTTTTGTCTTATAAGACTATTTCTCTTTTTATTGTGCTCAAATTTAAGTAGTATGCATGCTTAGAATCATGTTTATGATGATGACGTCTCTCAAATGCCAAGTAGAATTTTTCACTCTACGTTGGGAGAATGAGATGGACTAAAGAGAAGACATGCTTGCGGTAGCTACCCTCTCCCAAGGACCAAATGGATTAGTCATCCATCTTGGAATGATGTCGTAGGGTAAAAAAGAATCTTGTACCCGCTAAGAAACATAGACTAGTGACTAATAATTTATCTCTTTTACCTCATAGTCGAGGACAACTATGATTTAAAGAGAGAGGTAATGTCATAAAGTCTAATATCTAACCAAACTAAATGATTTTCTCATATTAAATTGATCATTTAATGTGGGAGAATAAACAGGAACAAGGGTTAGAATATAGACATGTGCTTCTGGATCTATCTCAACACGGGGCCAAAGTTAATGGGCCTAAATGAGAGATGGTATGTCAAAGAGCAATGCTAGCTAATAGAGCTTGAAAAACCTTAGGGCTAGCTTCAATAACGACCTCCAATGGTTATTTTTTAAGTCCTTAGACCTTAGGTTAAGTTAGGTTCATTTTTTAATTATTAAGGTGTTTGATATGCTTGATAGCTATGGTCCTTGGCCAAGCTGGCCCTGTGCTTGAGGTGTCCAAGTCCAATTCAAAGTTGAGCCCTACAAAGAGGGGGGTGAGCCTACAAGCTACGGTCATTATTAAGGTGTTTGATATGCTTGATAGCTATGGTCCTTGGCCAAGCTGGCCCTGTGCTTGAGGTGTCCAAGTCCAATTCAAAGTTGAGCCCTACAAAGAGGGGGGTGAGCCTACAAGCTACGGTCATGAGAGAGAGTGAACCCATGCTCATGCTAAGCCTATACTTGCTTAGTAAGGTGCTTGAGAAGCTTCCCTATGCTTGGAAGGTAAGGGCTTGAGGAGCTTGAGTCAAAGAGATGCCCTACAAAGGAGCGGGCGGGCCCCAAATCTAGGGGAAAGTTTGACCAATCTCTCACTCACCCAAAGGGCACCCCTTCCTCAAGGGGCACAAGGGCACATGTCAAGTTCTCTCTATGCTTAGCAAAATGGGGTGCTCAAATCCTATTGGCTAGGCTAAAGAGGGGTCCAATAAGCATTTAGTTGTTTAACTAATTGTCTAAAGTGTTTTCCAAACCCTCTGTCTCAAAGGGAAAAGGAGGAAACTTGTCAAAATGCTACCATGGTTTCTTGATATGCACTATGTATGTGATTGGCTAGGATTGTAGGGGTACAATCAAATTTTAGCTTGAGCTACAAGGAGGGGTTGACCAAGAGAAGCTAGGGGTGTGCTTGGGGGGTATACTCTCTCTCACACACACTCACAAGCTCATTCTCACTTGGGAAAAGTGCAAGAACTCCATCTCCTTCTCCAAGCTTGTTGAGAAGTTGAGAGCCTACACCAACACTCTTGGCTATGGAATGCAAATCCAACCAAGAGCTATGCTTCAAATTGTTAAGCTTTCCATATTCTTCATCATCATTATTATTATGCTATGCTATGCAGGAAGAGTGATGATAAGTGAGGAACTATTTCTTTCTCCTGTGAATGCTTCTTCTTACTCTTCCCTACCCTCATTCCCCGCTAGCTCTCTCCACATTTGAAGATGTTTGAGGCCTTGGGACTGAGGCCGGGGATGGTTAATTCTTTTACAAAGATTATGTTATTCTCATGATGCATGAAACTTTCCATCTTCATTGCATCACCTGGGTCACAAGGAACACATAGACTGTATTGTACCAAGTCTCTCTTGATGGGAGAATATGTAGTACAAAAGCCTTTTTGGAGGGGGGACCAGGTCCACATAAATCGAGTCCTCAACTATTATCAAGTTCTCTAACTCTCTCTCTTGCAAAAGTATTGTTCATGCCAAGTTAATTAAGTATTATGGTTATGTTGCTATGCTAATTAAGTTCACCCTCTATGTTCTCAAAGTAGTCCCATTAAAATGCTCACTCTAATTATCAAAGTTCATTTGTAATAAGTAGATAGTCTAGCTACAGAAGCCGGGGTGCAATGGCACTTCCAAATTGTAAATACAAAGCCATTTTATCTCTCAAACTCTATTCGAGGTTAACCTAAGGTGACCTTATTATATAAGGTACCTAGGTCATTTTTGTAAAGAACAACTTTTATCATAATCAGGTTTCAGCTGCCGTCGACTGTGTGTGAGAGGGAAAGAGAGAGAGCATGAGCTTCATCCTGGTGCTACTCCCCGCTCATTCATCACATTGTAGATCCGACTGCACCATTGCGCTAGCCTCGGCAAGAGCTACGCATCAACGCTAAGCATTCCTCGTAGAACAGAGCATACGTGCTTGCGCATCTACAAGCTATTTGCGGAAGTAAGTATATCAAATGATGTCTGTTTTCTGCGTGCAAGTAGTCATTAGAATCGTGGCGACATAATCTACGCATAGATTGAGGGCCTCAATTTTAGCCAGAGCTTTTCTCTTTGTCGGGAGGCCTTCAAAGCACAAAAGAGCATTACTCCCCACCTGTGATAGCTCTTGCAACAACTCAACCACTCCAATAACCTTGTAACTTCCCTCATCTCTGACGTCTGTATGACCAACCCCACTCAGCACTTGGTCAACTCTCTGAGGCTCACGTGTATTTTCCTCTTCCCCTCCAAATAGAGCATTATTTCAAAGGACCAAATCCACCTTTTCAGAGATAGGCCTCCCCCATCAAGTGAGTAAAGATATGAAACACTTACAATCAGGTAGATCGTAAGTGAAAATTTAAAAATCTAGATATTTTTGATTGAAGGAACCATGTAACATTTAATGGCCTAGTAACTTGTGTGTAGTAGAAAATACCATGAACATAGTGAGCAAAGTTCATTAGAATAGATTCTGAGCCTAACAAGAGTGCTTGGGTGGAGAGAGCAACAAAAAGCATAACACCTAGTTAGATAGGCATGAACAATACTTCAAAAGAGAGAGAAATTAAACAGTTGAGGACCGGATTTTCATGAAGCCGGTCCCCCCTCCAAAAGGATTTGTATTATAGGTTTCCCCCATCAAGAGAGACATTTTACAATACAATCCTTTGTGTTCCTTCAATAACTAGCTAGTGCAATGAAGATGGAATCTTCAAGCACTAAGCACAACACTTATAAATCACAACATTAATTCACTCACAGTCTCAGACCCAAGACCTCACACACCTTCGAAGATGGTGAGAGCTAGCGGGGTATGAGAGTAGATTGAGAGAAAGAAGGATTAGTCTTACGAGAAAGATGTACATCTCCTCACATAATCACTCATATTAGCAAAGCATAGCTTAGTAATTAGCATGGTAGAGGAGATGAGCATGCATTGAAGCTTGGCTCTTGGTTGGATTTGCATCACAAATCCAGGAGTTGTTGGTGTAGGCCTCCCTTCTCACAAGCTTGGAGTAGGTAATAAGCTTTCCATTAAAGCTTGAGAAGGGGGGGGGAGAGAGAGAGAGAGAGAGAGAGAGAGAGAGAGAGAGAGAGAGAGAGAGAGAGAGAGAGTCTTATTACTTCACGCATGAGCTAGTGCGAGTGTGTGTGGAATAATTCCTTGAGAAATTCAGCCCCCCTCTCTCTTGGTCGACCCCTCATGCAAATTACTCATGCTGACACACCATTAGACCTCTCCAAGCTTAGGCAATGAGAATTAAGTAGCATAAGTGATAGCCTTATGACATGTGTCCCCCTTTCCCCTTTTGTGAGAGCTTTAGGTGATTGATTAATGCAACTAAAGTCTCATTGGACCCCTTTGTCTCCTGGCCAATAGGAATCAGGCAAGCCATTGGGCTATTGAATGCTCATTGTACCCCTTGGGAGACTATCCAATAGTCTTCTAGAGATCTTATTGGTTCTTTTATTAAGTGTTTTTAAATGAATGAAACTAGATTTACTCTAGCCTAATTCTCATTGGTCCACCTCCATGGCCATCCAATAGGATTTGAGTGCAGGCTTGTGGGCATCTGTTGGGAGCTAACATGTGTCCCTCATTCCCTTTGTGTAAAGGAATCTTGTGAGTGTGTGTGTGTGTGTGATACCCTACTTGGAAGGCTCGCCGCCTCCTTTGTAGGAGTTTTGAAGACTTTTTGGTATGCAGACAAAGCATCCAATTTTCTTAGTGCTTGACCTTTGGACACAACCTTTGAATTTTGGAACCTTAGCATTTTGGAAGTCTTAATGGGCTGAACCTTAGGGTCTTTAAAGTCCATTGTTGCACATTGCTCTTTTGCAAATGCCCCCCCCTTTGGATCCCTACTTTCCCTTCTTTGGATCCCTACTGTGGCTGGTCTACCAACTTGACCAATATCCTAGATTTTTCTCCCTTGGCACTTCCCCATATTAAATGATCAGTTTAACATGAGAAAATCATATAGGAGAATTAGATATTAGTTATTATGGCATTACCTCTCTCTTGAAATCATAATCTTCCTTGATTATGGGATAGAGAAGATAAAGCCTATTTATTAGTCCTTTTTCTAGCGGGTAGAGGATCCCTATGTTACCCTACGACATTGTTCCAGAATGGATGACTAATCCATTTGGCACTTGCGAGCCTAAGGCTGTTGCAAGCATGTCTTCACATTAGTCCTATCAATCCTCCATACTAGAGTGACAAGCTTTACTTGGCGTTTGGGAGACATTGTCTCCGCAAACTTGATTCTAAGCATGCATACTACTTGACATTTGTGCACAATTAAAAAAATCGAGTCTTATAAGACAAAAACTTTTTTCTTTTTAAACATTTGTACATGTGCTTACCCTAGGGACGCATTGTAAGCATTGACAAGGTTTAGGTTATCCTTTAATTGTATGCCTTGCATCCATCTAGCATGTTCAAAAGGATAATTTTTAAACTTAATAAGATATCGTCGGATAGTCTTACCGCCTCTTAATACCTTGTCTTCATGTCGGAGAATGGACTCAAGTTGCAGCACCTCTTCTTGGTCCTCGATCTCCACAGGGTCTTCAATGGTTGGTTCTTGAGGTGGCTCTCCTTTGTAAGGCTTTAGTAGGATCACATGGAAAGCATTGTGTATGAGTTAATGCTGGGAAACTTGAGTTGATAGGCAATCTCATTGATTGGCCTAAGAATTTGGAAGGGACCATAGTACCTTTTTGCTAACTTAGCATAGTACTTTTGGTGTCCCGTAGGATTCTTGCTCGCCATGTGCCTTAATCAAGCCTTGGGAAATTTAAGTAAGACCCAATCATTTCCTTTAATGTCTTGGGCTCTTCTGTGCTTATCAGCAGCAGCCTTTTTCCTTTTCTATGAGATAGAGATAGCATCCTTAATCTTTTGTAAAGATTCTTGTAGGTCTCGGCTATACTCATCTGCAGCAAAGATGTTCCCTTGTACCTTAAGTAGCAGGGGACTTTTTGATCTTCCCTCAATTACCTCCAAAGGTTCTTTTTTCGTGGAAGTATGTATGGTGTTATTATAGGCATACTCCACCAAGGTTAAGTACTCCTCCCATTGGGACCATTGATCTACTTCCGTTGCATAGGCTTTTAGTAGATCAAGAATTGTTAGGTTAGCTATTTCACTTTGGCCATCCGTTTGCGGGCGATAGGTCAAAGAGAAATTTAGCCTTGTCCCTAAATTCTCAAAGAGACCCTTCTAGAAATTACTGGTCATTCTAGGATTTCTATCCGAGACTATGGACATTGGCAAGCCATGGTACTTGAAGATTTGTGAAATGAAGAGGGTTGCCATTTGATGGGCTTTGATAGTCTTTTTGACAGGTATAAAATGAGCTTGTTTACTGAACCTGTCCACTATCGTCCATATTCCTGTATTCCCATGGATAGACTTAGGCAAACCAAAGATTAAATCCATGGATATTGTCTCCCATGGTGAATTAGGGATTGGCAAGGGTTGAAGAAATCCAGGTTGCTTCCCTCTGTCAAACTTGTCTTTTGGCATACCACACATTTAGAAACATACTCTTGTATGTTTGCTTTCATGTTAGGCCAATAAAAATATGTTTCAATCGCTTTTAGGATAGACTGAATCCCTCTATGTCCCGTATAAGGAGGAGCATGAGATTCATACAATACTTTCTCACGTAGCGAGTTAATAACACATAGTCTATTGCCATAGAGAAGATAACCATCTTGTAAAATGGTTCCTCTTTCTTCCCTAATGCAAGGACTGAAATCACATCTCTAACATCACGATCAATAGATACTCATCTATCATAGAAGATAGATCATTGTGAGTTGCTATGGAAACCACATTCACTCTCGGCCGTATTGAGAGTGCATCGGCTACTTGATTATGCTTGCCAGCAATGTGAGCAATATGAAAATGAAATTGCAAAAGAAAATTTGTCCACCTCATTTGTTTGTCGGAGAGCTTGGTCTGCATCATGAAGTCCTTAAGGCTTTGGTGATCCGACCGTCCGCAGAATGAAAGGCGTCCCCAATAAATAGTGCTTCTATGAGTCTAAGGCATGTAGAACTACGAGGAGTTCCTTTTTATATATGGCTAGAGCTTGCTCAACAGGGTCAAGCCTTCGACTTTCATAGGCTATGGCATGCCCTTCTTGAAGCAAAACAGCTCCAAGGCAATCACCACAAGCGTCACATTGGACCTCAAATGGCTTTGAGAGATCCGGAAGTGTAAGCACATGTCTCAATGGGAGATAAGCTTTCCTTTAAGCTTTTCAAAAGCATTGTTCTCGATGGCAGACCATGTATACCTAGCGTTTTTCTTTGTTAGGTCATGTAATGGTCCTGCCATTAGTGAGAACTTTTCTATTAAGCGTCTATAGTATCCGCACATCCCTAGAAAGCTTCTTAGTTCATGAAGATTCCTTGGATTAGGCCATCCTTTTATTACCCCTACCTTATCTGGATGCCATCTTGAGAGATAATGTGACCTAAATACTGAATCTCTTGCAAGAGAAATTCACTTTTCTTTTGTTTAACATAACATTTATTCTCTCTTAAGACTTGAAATATTACCTGGAGGTGCTACTTGTGTTTGTCTAGTGAATTATAGTAGATGATGATATCATCAAAGAACACTCAAGTAAAGGTTTGGTGAGGCTGAATAGCTTCTCCATCAAGCAGCTGAATGTGGCTGGTGCATTGCTCAAGCCAAAAGGCATGACAATGTATTCGTAAAGACCAAATGTAGTGCAAAATGCGGTCTTTACAATGTCTTGATCAACTATCCTTATTCGATAGCCACTTTTTAGGTCAATCCTACTGAAGTAGGTCGAGCCTTGTAGCTTATCAAATAGGTCTTCTACTCGTGGAATGGGAAACCTATTTTTGATAGTGATCCTATTCAGTACTCTATAGTCGACACACATACGATATGTGCCGTCTTTATTTTTCACTAGTAACATGGGTGAGAAAAATGGAGATGAGCTAGGCCTAACCCCGGGGTGGTCACTTTTTAGAATGTGTATGCTATCACGTGAGTAAACCGGAGAGGATTATTAAAAGATCAAAATGTATACATACAGAGGGGGGTGGGGGTTTTTTAAATAGGCATGTAGTGTAAATATAGTATGTATATTGATGTATTATTAATAACCTCTTCAACGCACGTGATATAGGAAGCTTTTGATAAGTGACCGCCCCGGGGGCCTAACCATGCCCTTCTCAACTAACTCATGCACTTGCCGCATAATCTCCTCTTGTTGAGCTTGAGAAACTCTATAAGGAGGTTTGTTAAGCGGTGAACTTCCTAGAAGAAGTTCAATTGCATGGTCATCATTGTCTCGTTTTAGGAGGTAGTTCACAAGGGATGTCGTCAATAAAGACATCTTGAAACCCCTTGAGACAATTGGATAACTCTAATTCTTTGTGATTGATTGTTTATATTTTCTTTTGTTAAAGCATTAGGTTCATTTGAGAATCTTTAACAAAAATCATCTACACGGAAATAGAGCTCTTTATTGACTTGTTGAAAGCTTGCGTATGTACAATGGGTATGGTGTTACCCAACTCCTTGGCATTTATGTACATATCTTTTTCCCTCTACCTAAAGTAGATTTTCCTTTCAGGGAATTTAACATTGGCAGCCATGCAATCAAACCATGGTGCCCCTAGGATTACATCCTCGTGCTTGAGAGGAGGATAAAGAAGTCCCCTTTGTCCACATATCTTTGGACATGGAGCTCAATTTCGCAATTAAGGGAGTGATTGAAGCTTCTTGCCCCTTGAAAGCACCATCTGGGTAGCACATCTCCCATCTCATAGGCTTGGATGCCTAGCTTGGTGGCCAACTCTGTGGATATGAAATTGTGAGTAGAACCAGGGTCAAAGAGAATAAAAGCATCATGTTCTCTTACCTTTCCCAAGCATGGCATAGAGGAGATCCTTTGTGGTGAGATTCCTCTTCTTGGATTTTGACCAACGTAGCTCTAGGAGGCTCATGGTGAGTGTTCTTTTGGGGACAAGCGCGGTACGCATGCCCTTGTTTTCCGCACTTGAAACAACGGTTATCCTTGCGATAACGCTCAAGCTCTTCAGGAGAGAGTTTATTTTTGCCTTTGTAAATTCCCTTCTCTTTAGCTTTGTTGTTATTGGTATTGCCCTTAAGAGACTTTTGGACATTGTCCTTCCCCTTAGACTCATTGGAACCCTTGTTTTCCGTGGGCTTAGAATTTCTCTTAGCCCTTGTTTGGAAATTGATTGGAGAAGCCACCATAGTATGGTGTATACCTGCCGATATGGTGTGTGGCCTTTGGGAGTTGACATACTCTGCCATTTCTTTAGTTAAGCCCGAAAAAAAATTTGTTGATTTTGCTCTCCAAAAAGATGGATTTTGCTCTCCAAAATCCATCTTTTTGAAGACCGTGACTTTGAGATGTAAGTCCCAAAACTTGTCTACATATTTGTCAATGGATTCGTAGGAAGAGAGATTCAAGCTTCGCCATTCGGTGATTAATTTTTCTTTGGCATCGGTGGCCAAAAACTGCTTCATAATGGAAGCTCTCAAAGCTTTTCATGTTCGTGGAGCTTCATCGTTGGCCCGTAGGCTAGACCACCATTGCTTGGAAGACTTTTGAAAGTGCATAGCTACATGGCGTAACATAGAGGAATCCGTGAAGCCCTCATCTCCAAACGCCGCATCAAATTGCTGGATAAAGGCTAAGACTTTATCCGTAGCACCAAAGGTGCCATGGTAGGTAAGGAAAGAGATGCTCTTTCCTCCCTCTTTGAACTTCATTGAGCTTGGATGACCTCTTCCACGTGGCATAGGATTTCCTATGGCCTCTTCTTTTTTATGGTTCAAAAGTTGAACCATTGCTTTCTTCAAAAGATGAAGAATTTGAGGAAGATGGAGAAGAGGGTGACCTCTTTCTTGCCTTTTTCTTTCCTTGGTTCTCTTTGTCTGCCACATCACTTTCTTCATAAGAGGAAGAGGATGAAGAAGATGGAGAAGAAGGTGACCTCTTTCTTGCCTTTTTCTTCTCTTGCTTTTTGTCATCCCTCTTTGAATTATGGTGTGGAGAAGTGTGCGATGGTATTCTCCGTTTAGGAGGTGATGGAGAGCGTTTTCACCGTCGTCTCTGTGGAGCCATCTCCACCGAGGTGGCGAGAGACTCACTTATTTCTCGTTCCTTGGGTGGGGGATCTTTACTTCTCCTTTGGGAAGGAGATGCGTCATCAAGAAGCAAATTTTTGAGCCCTTCTTATGGATCCTCTTCTTCTTCCCGAATTGGAGAGAGGCCTCTTAAGGAGGCCTCCTAGGTACTCTCTCGTCATTCTGGGGAGCTTGGATAATCCCATGAGCACGAAGTTGTTGTTGCACTTCACTTTGGAGGGATGGATTGCCATGGCTTGTTGAAGCCTAGAAACAAGGTAGTTACCAAGCATAGGGGCATCATTAGTAGCCTACTCATTAGCAAAATCAAAGCTATCAACATTAATTTCACTCTCTTTACTATTGTCAGCCATTCTAACAACTTTTAAGTGTAAACTTTTGTAGTCGTACTTTGGCACTTCAAGTCCTAGTTGCTACTCCTCTTTACCCCTTTAGAAAAGCACTCAAGCTATTGTACCCATGGCTCGAATATCATTAATTTCAAGGAACAAAAGAAAGGGTCTTTGAACACCAAAACAACACCGGCTCTTGTCAAGATTCTAATAGCTCAATAGTGGTTAATCCATAGGCAAGAAATCTCCATAGGACTCCACTATTCAGAACATAGCTCTCGACGGTGATGCCCGTTATCTGCACGAAGGCAGCTACACTGCAAGGCTGAAAATTCCCTATTCTACTTACTCAATTGCAATTAATAATAACAACCATTATAGCTAGCTTGAGGACCTCCCTTCTTGAGAAAGAAAAGAGAAACCTTGTGCTCTTATACCAACGTAACATGTAATGGCCTAGTAACTTGGGTGTAGCAGAAAATAGCATGAACATAGTGAGCATTTCATTAGAATAGACTCCTAATGAGCATAACAAGAGTGCTTGGGTGGAGAGAGCAACAAAACGCATAACACCTAGTTGGATAGGCATGAACAATACTTCAAAAGAGAGAGAAATTAAGTTGTTGAGGACCGAATTTTCATGGAGCCGGTCCCCCCTCCAAAACGCTTTATATTATAGGTTTCCCCCATCAAGAGAGACATTTTACAATACATTTCTTTGTGTTCCTTCAATAACTAGCTAGTGCAATGAAGATGGAAGCTTTAAGCACTAAGCAAAAAACTTATAAAACAGAACATCAATTCTCTCACGGTCTCAAACCCAAGACCTCATATACCTTGAACATGGTGAAAGCTAGTGGGGTATGAGAGTAGATTGAAAGGAAGAAGGAGTAGTCTTACGAGAAAGATGTACATCTCCTCACATAATCACTCATATTAGCATAGCATAGCTTAATAATTAGCATGGTAGAGGAGATGAGCATGCCTTGAAGCTTGGCTCTTGGTTGGATTTGCATCACAAAGCCAAGAGTTGTTAGTGCAGGCCTCCCTTCTCACAAGCTTAGAGTAGGTGAGAAGCTTTCCATTAAAGCTTGAGAAGGAGAGAGAGTCTTCTTACTTCACACATGAGCTAGTGTGAGTGTGTTGTGAATAATTCCTTGAGAAATTCAGCCCCCCCTCTCTCTTGGTCGACCCCTCATGCAAATTACTCATGCTGACACCCCATTGGACCTCTCCAAACTTAGCTAATGAGAATTAAGTAGCATAAGTGATATCCTTCTGACATTTGTCTCCCTTTCCCCTTTTGTGAGAGCTCTAGGTAGTTAATTAATGCAACTAAACTCTCTTTGGACCCCTTTGTCTCCTGGCGAATAGGAATCAGGCAAGCCATTGAGCTGTTGAATGCTCATTGGACCCCTTGGGAGACTGTCCAATAGTCCTCTAGAGAGCTTAATTCTTATTGGTTCTTTTATTAAGTGTTTTTAAATGAATTAAACTAGATTTACTCTAGCCTAATTCTTATTGGTCCACCTCCATGGCCATCCAATAGGATTTGAGTGCACCTTGTGGGCATCTGGGCTAGGGAGCCGTCATGTGTCCCTCATTCCCTTAGTGTAAAGGAAGCTTGTGAGTGTGAGTGTGTGTGTGTGTGTTTCTCTCTCATCCCCTACTTGGAAGGCTCGCCGCCTCTTTTGTAGGAGTTTTGAAGACTTTTTGGTATACACACAAAGCATCCAATTTTCCTAGTACTTGACCAACCTTTGAATTTTGGAACCTTAGCATTTTGGAAGTCTTAATGGACTGAACCTTAGGGTCTTTTAATCCCATTGTTGCACATTGATCTTTTGCAGGTGGGCTTGCCTTTGGATCCCTTATTTTCCTCCTTTGGATCCCTATTGTGGCCAATCTGCCAGCTTAACCAATATTCTAGCCTTTTCTCCCCTGGCAGTTCCCCATATTAAATGATTAGTTTAACATGAGAAAATCATTTAGGAGAATTAGATATTAGTTACTATGACAAACCACATATCAAGGTGATCTTTAAAAACACCATCAAAGATTTTACCACAGATCAAGGTGATGTGGCCTGTGGGGGCGCCAACAAGTAACTCCACATTGGGTAACATGTAGTTCCATTTAGATTTGACAAGGCAGTGGAGAAAATGAAGGTGACGAAGGGAAACCATGAGTCGGGCCATAACCATGATAGCTACAGGCCTATAACCCTGTAGCCAAACAAATAATTTTCTCACTCGATCACAATGGCCTAAAACAGATGTATTCACATGCTGGAACAAGTATGGCTAAACTATCTGCTTTAGTTGCTTCCTAGAAAGAAGAAGGTACCAACCATAGGCCATATGGAGATTAAAAGTAAAGAAAAGATAAAGATTAAAATGGTATAGTCGAGGATAATTTTGAATTCTTGTCAGATACTCTAACTGGCACTCAACTCATGTGCTGAATACGGAAGCGTATGAGATATTTTGAGCTAACTATTTAGATCATGAAATAGTGATCAAAGTTAAAAGTGGAACTGGAAACCCATTTTTTCTCAACAACATTTGGCCATGATATACTGATATTTAGCAAAGCAAGCTTTTGAGAAACTGGGCAAAGGTGCATGACAATGCCACTGGGTGAAAGCTAGTTCCGGATAGGCATACACACTACTCAACTAGACCGCCTTTTTACACAGAGTGATCATTGAGGAGGGTTGAGCTTAGAAAATAGGATCTATTGCTGCCTTGTAGAACCTAGAAAAGCATTGGGTGCTGCCACATGTGACATTGATGAGGAAGCTACATGATGCTGGGGTCCTTGTGGAGGTACAATGGTGTACTTGTACCTAATATGAAATAGTGATGAGTAGAGTGTGGGCTACATACAATGGTGAATTTGCAGGCTGTGGGTTGTCTCCCTCGCAGATTTTCACAATAAGCAAAAGCCATCAGCAAACTCTGATATAGCCCTACAGTGGCTCAAGCTACACCCTACCGCAAAGTCGCCAATAGTATTTCATGGATGTTGGTAATCTCAATGGATCTGAAGTCTGTTTCTTTGCTCCCTCTAAGTGTGAAGGGTTGTCCCCAAATTGTAGCAACCCATCCATGGTGCATTGCTCCTTGCCCCAAATGAACTCAGTAGCTCAAAAGCTTCATTCAATCACAAATACCAAAAGTTGCACCTATCACAATACACTGCTCTAGAGTCCCCTCTCACAACTCTCAACCTAGTAGATAGTTCATGGGACCTGCTAGAAATTGCACCAAATTATATCATTGTATTCATGATTAGCTTGCTTGGTAGAGCTATAAAACAAGTTGATCTACACTGATGATAAGCTCACCTAGTAGAGCTGCCATCATCAACAAGTGGACTGGTGTGGTCCCGTGTGCCTCACACAGAGGTCTGACTACCCACTACTGCCTCCAAGCACCAACATGCCACCAATATAGTGGAGTTAATGCATTCTTCTACTGTATGCTCCTCCAATTACCCATGATTTAAGGGACACATAAAATCTTAACATTGCATTCACAAGGAATCTAAATTGGATCTCTCTGGATGTTACCTAGGGATAAGTAGGATGAAGACATCTTGGAAGATGTAATGTCTACCTGAAAAATTATAAGAGCATTTCAAACATGATCAAAAATCTATTTTAGCTAGTTTGATATGAGCGTCACTCTCACCTATCCTAATCCACTACCCTCATTAATATATATAGTTTGCTGATTTGTCGTCTCTTCAGGGTCCAGCAACTCAACCTCCAGTGGGCTCAGGAGTGCTCACAAAATGAGCAAACATGCAAGAATTTTTCAACCATTCTTATGCAATGATAGGGGAATGAAAATCAAGAGATTTCCCATTATGGCATTCAAGGTCCTATCTCTTGGTGGTATACATTGAAACTATACTCACATATGAAGCTCTCACTATGCTGATATGGAGAAAAGATAGCATTCAATTTTTCTAAAGAGCACCACAAATGATTGCACTAGACCACTTCGCTGGTTGTCCTATAAGCAACAATGTTTTCATTAACATCATAATCATGTTTTCAGATCCAAATGTATGTCACTAATAAATCAACACATAGAAGTATCAAAACCTCAAAAAATAACCTCTACTTGGGCACCACCACTGATGTCTTGCACAAACACGCCTTAGTTGGTTGTGCTATGGACTCTTGAGTCTCTGCGTAACTGTAGGGTAATGCAGTCCTCATGACTCTTTTCAATAGGAGATAGAACATGAGGCCCCTTTGCACTCTTGAGGCTTGGAAAATAGGGTCTCAAACATTCTACCTTCCAACCTGATTTTTTAAAGACATTTTCCATTTTTAGTTCATTTTCTCAACTTTAATCAACACAAACATTGAATGAAAAAACATCAGAATGAGCTCACATACGAAGAGACATGATGTGCACGGCTAGTACAACTACCAAGCTCTAGAGAACCATCAACATTTGCAAAAGCGAAAAATCCACTGTATGCTATTGGAAAGAGAGAAGGTCGCGATTTTGCTTCTCAATCTTTAGTTGGAAGCCTTAGCATATTCTTCGTCTTGTTCAATGAGGACCAAGGCATGAGCCATGTAGTAGGGAGGACCATGGAGTAAATGAGGAATAGGGCATGAGCCATGTAGTAAGGGGGACCATGGAGTTCGAAGTAGAAAGAGCAACATCATGCCCACCTGCTAGGAGGCCCCTAGCTGCATATTCAAAGAGCAAGCAAGAAAGGGCACCATCAGGACTACCTTGGGCCTAGCAATGCAAGATAGTTAGCGTAACATGGGCAGTAGGAGGCACCTTCTTAGCCATATGGGCAAATTTGGAAGAAGTGTTGAAGAGCAAGTTGCCACCATGTGTATGAATTCATGAGTACTAGAGATTCTGGGATGGCATGCATCTCACAACTGATCTGGCCATGGTCACAATCCTTGCCTCAGGACTTTCCCATGCGCATTGGATAACCACGGCCCATAAACTGATGAGCCAACTATGTCAGTTTTTAGTGTGCACAATGCACATTTCCACTTTCAAACATGATTCTTGATGTCTCTCAAACCTCTAACTTTCACAGAACATGATGCTTCTTGACAGCATTTCTTATTTACTAGATTTATAACCCACACATGGTGCTAAACATTCCTAAACCATAAAGACCTTTGAATGGAAACATACCTATGCTTCTATGGTCGAAGGAATTGTAGGCATGTTCTACCAAAGGGAGATATTGAATCCACTTTCTTGCTTCCTACGAACAATAAGCTCTAAGAATATCCTCAAATCGCTTGGTTTACTTTTTTAGTCTAACCATCTCTCTGAGGATGATATGCTATGCTAAAACGTAGTTTTGTTTCAAGGGGAATTGTTTTTTGTGAGCTTTGTGTTTCATGCTTTTGCAATTAGTACTTTGTTTTTTGTTATTTTGAAATGAAACATGGTCTAAATGAGCTTGTCCAAGACAAAATTTACGCATAGCTATAGGCTAAAAGTAAACAAATATGAATTTAAAACTAAATCTCCAAGTACATCTCCACCTTTATCACAAAGGCCTCTGCAAGCGATTAAAGACGTTCAAAAAATGAAAAGACTAACAAAAACCCCCTCAAATAAGTTTGTACTACTTTTTTGTTCTTTTGTAGTGCAAAATGGTCTAAATGAGCTTGTCGAAGACAAAACTTGCACACAAACTATAGGCCAAAAGTAAACAATAATCCAAAACCAAAATTTCAAGTACAAATTAATAATAAAAAATTACGAGATTTTCCTTCATTTTAGCTTTGAAATTCCAAAAAGCACCTCTCCACCTTTATCACAAAGGCCTCTACAAGAGATTAAGGATGTTCAGAACAATGAAAAGACTAACAAAGAACCCTTCAAAAAAAACCTTTGTTAACTACCACCTAGAGAAAAAGTATGCTCTTTAGAAAGGAATTGAAAGTATGACATGTAGTTTCACAAGGTGGTCTTAAATCCATAAAATTCTCAAATAAAAGAGAGAAAACAATTTAGTGAATCATTCTCTGTCTGTGCTGACAGCTACACAATTAATGTCCATTAGTTTTTAGTCATGTCACACAATCACTCATTTTATTATGTGAGATCTTCCCACTTATTGCATTATGTTAATCGACATTCGTTTTTGTTCCTCTCTTAGCTTTAGAGCTCTGTGTAGCTTCATAGATCTTTGGTGCTCCATAGCTACAATGTGTTATTCCATAGCTCTCATGAGTACTCCAAGCTTTGTGTTACTCGCTTGGCACATTGCTGGCGACACTATCACACTTGATATTCCATTGCACAATGGTAACATATTGTTAAGCTCTCACTATCTTCAAGTTTGTTACCTCCTTCATTTTGTTTTCTCGGACTAGACGTAATTATTCAAAAAGAAGACCGTTCATTTAAGATTTCTATGACTCCGCATTGTGACCACGAAGGTAACGAACACTACCTGATTGATGGTTCTTTGTCAACAACCAAATATCTATTATTGCACACCATAGAGTGTGTTTATGTATCTGCTAGCAAGAGCTTGGAGATAAACTGCGAAAAGGACGCAACAACAAAGTTAGATGATATGAGACCTCCAGATGGAGAAGCGTCTGTGGAAGTATTAGAGCTTGATGGTGAATCTGAAGAAATAGAAGGTAGGCCATTTATGTCAATTGTTCACTGGATACAAAATGAAGGGGAACGTCAACTTAAGAAGCTGTTAAAGATGTGTGGCAATCCTCTACATGTAACTGAACTTCCCACGACCTATAATGGTTGTTTGTGTTTTGAGTTTTCTGCAACTTTTGGGAAAATAAAGAGAATGGAAGGGGTGGAGCAAAAACACGATAGTCATCTCTGGACACGACCATCCCAAACATACATGACAATAGCTTTTATAGTGAGGCTAAGTTATTGACTTGGGAATCTACATTGTCACCGCCTCTCTTGTCCATTTTACATGAATGAGAAGAAGTTCAATGACTGTTATTTTCATGGTCATTTGGATAGGCAGGTAAGCAAGGGATATCCTGTCGGTGAGGGTAAGTAAAACGTTTACTGTCACTATTACCAAAAAACCATGACATGCATTGGTGTATGCAAGGCTATGATCTATTATGTTTTCCCTTTGGATGAGAGTATGACTAGAATGGTACTTCATATTGGCAATCATGAGCATACTGTTCAACCAAGCACATCAAGAGCCAATATAGAAAGAGTGCAAACTTGGTTAGCATAGTTCTTAAAATAGAGAAAGGTGGACCACGAAAAATACAAATGCCGACAAATGTTGTTTGAATCTTTAACGAGAGAGGGTGAGGAATCACAACTGATCAAGAGTTACTTGGTTTTCTAGAGGAGATGATGCCACTAGTGCAAAACAATGGGTATGCATGGATTCATGTGTCTTATGTTTCTTTTTTTGGTATATTATGTCATTCACATTAATATGGATATTGGATGTAGATTTAAAGTTCTAATAACCAAAGAAAAGGAAAAGAAATCTATTCACATTAATATGGATATTGGATGTAGATTTAAAGTTCTAATAGCCAAAGAAAAGGCAAAGAAATCTATTCAGATGGGTGAAGGATATGACAATATTTTGCAATTTCAATGACATTGTATGTTTCCCTTTTTCCACGGTAGTAGATTCCCAGGACAAGGCAATGGAAGAGAGAAATGTTACCTTTCCAAGATGTCTACAAAAGGTCCTGCATCAGGTGTGGACCTAGTAAACCAAATGAAACAAACTAGACAAGGTGACTTGAGGAATGCTTGGATTCACTTTGATCATACACATAAGATAGATGGATGGGCAACAATGTCGTGTTCCGTGTATGATCCGGGGTAATTTTGTTTCTAATCCATATTTGGTAAAGATGCCAAGTTGGCTACCTGCAGAGTTGCAGACTGCACACAGAGGGTAACCTGCCAACTTGGGAGCTACCTATTTGGAGATACAGCCATGATCTCTTCTTGGACTATGAAGGAGATATGTTTCCCACATAATGGTGCATCTACCTACCAAAGGGATCCATGACTTATGCTCAGCATTGAGAGATACAGATATATAAAGATGTACCAGTACACGATTTCAACAGAGAGACAGACAACAGAGAAAGACAGAGAACACAGAGAGACAGAGAACACAGAGAGAGAGAGAGCTAAGAGACCTTGTGAGGCTTAGATCATCTTGTATAGAGTTTTGTTATCTGGGAAAACACACTCAGCATTGAGAGATACAGATATATAAAGATGTACCAGTACACGATTTCAATAGAGAGACAGACAACAGAGAAAGACAGAGAACACAGAGAGACAGAGAACACAGAGAGAGAGAGAGCTAAGAGACCTTGTGAGGCTTAGATCATCTTGTATAGAGTTTTGTTATCTGGGAAAACACACTCATTGTACTTGGGACTTTAACCTCAAGCTTGGGTTTGGGGATCAACCATTCAGTCTCACAGAAGTACCTATACTGTGTACCATTGGTACTTTCCGAGTACCTGTCTAGGTACTTCCAGAGTACCATAACTGTCTGTTTGGTACTATTTACTCTCTGTTATTAGTACTGTTAAGACTGTGTCACAGTACCTGTATTGGTAGTCTGCAGTACCTACATTGGTAGTTTGCAAGTACCAATATTGTATCTCAAGGAAGCTTCATTATCAATAAAGATATTCCTTTCAGTATATCATTGTCTCTCTCATATATTTCAGTTAAGCACTTGTCATTCTCACACATATCTTAGCACAAAGATCCATCCCTTCACTCCCCTATTTTTTCACACATGATCACTTCACCAGGTGGTGGAAGCCTTGTAAGGTCCTCAAGGTACACATCAAAGTATTCTTCCAACCAATCATGTCAAAAGTTTAAATCTGATTGGTCCACTTTGTGGATCTTAACTGTTTAGATCTATTGACCCTACAGATGCGACTGGAAATAAGTCTAATTTGGGTAGGCATGATGTTGATGGGAAAATGTGGAAGGAAAATGGATCCATGAATTCATCATGATAAGGGAGGAGGATGTGATTTAATTAAGGAACTCTTCTGATTGTTTGGTAAAAGGAACCTTAGAAAGGCTAGGAACTTAAATGGGCTATTCCGTAATTGTCCTCATCAGTTGGACCTTTGCTCTACTTCTTGGATTATTGATTTAAAAAGAAATCTAGAGTATATTATTTTTGTAAGACTTTCCCACACAAGACAAAGAAAAATAAGAATTGGAGATTGTGTCAAGGTGCTGCCTCCACACATGGCAGAGGAGACAACATACTTAAGTCCTATAGTTGATTATTGGCTTCAAGCACATAAAATTTTTTCCAAATCAAACTATGATACCACATGAGTCTATGCCAAGCTAAAATCCAGCTCTGGTACAAGTTTGAGCCCCTTATGACAAAGTAGACACCATATGCATATGATGTCTCCATAGCCTAAAGATGAATGTGGGAGCTAGCTTGAACTATTATAAGCCTCCATTACATGATTGTGAGAGCATCTACCAAGTTTCATCTACCAAGTTCATCATATTTGAACCTCACTTGCTCAAAACTTAACCAAAATCCAAATTAAAAGCCTAAAAGGAGTATAGGGGTCACAACATTCCCAAATGACATCCAAATTGAAATCCAAGCATATATACATGATGTACATGCTATGATCTATGCACATATGAAAAATCACCTCATTTTGAGCACTTGACATCATACGTATGTGATGTCTCACATCATACATTTGCACTCAAAAATGAAATTTTGTCAACTTGCATAGAGCCCTTAGGCCCTAATTAACTTATGTTTTAATTTTGAAGTCATTTGGATAGCTAGAAGCTAGGAAAAGGCCAGATTCTGTAAACAATGCTAACTTTTGCACTTTAAGTGCACGCAGGAGAAATGGAAGCAGGCAAGTCAATGTAAAGAGGAAAAGGCCTATCGTAAACGTTATCATGGCAGCAATAGAGACTTTTACCATCCCAAATGAACTCTAAAGACAATTAAAGCTTGGATGGATGAAGCCACATTAGAAGCAGAAGGCATATGCTATATCAGGGAACATTCAGAGACCCACAGGGAAATACAGTGGATGTGCCAATGATTCCAAGAGAGCTAAGTGAGTATGCCAGCAAAGAGAGCCTTCTCAATCACCTAGAAAGAGTGGACCTACATGGATTCTTCACATCAAATCCAGCTGGTGTCGATCTCCAAAGTTTATGAGCTGACAACCACCATCAAGAAAGAGGGCAGGACAACTCTCACCACACTTAAAGGGGAAAGAAAATAAGCCTTCATTACACCTAATCATTGTTGATGCCTTGGGATTGCACAATGATGGTATCTCTGTCTATGAAAGAAGAGATGAAGTGAAAGTTTTTTCTCAAAAGAAGACCAATTCCACCTTTGAAGACCTAGTGGATCCAAAAGAAAATCGGATCTGCAAGTTATAAAACCAATTCTTTCATGTCTACAACAAAGTGCCTGTAGAAGTACACAATCCCACCACACACCATTTCCACCACAATTACTTCGGCAGGGAAACAGTATACCAAAAGACATAAACAATGCTCATTACATACATGAGTGATAGTGGGCTTGGGGATGGACAAGCCAAAATACATCAGTGGTGCATAAATTCTTGCAAAGAATGCATATGAAGCTATTGGAGCAAGAGGACAATGGTGAGATCCACCCACACAAAATGAGTGGTTGCAACTGAAAGAGGATGAAGAAGATGAACCACCAGTGGCACCGCTCGTGTTGACCACGCTCAGAAGGAAGTTAGAGCCAATTCAAGAAGAAAATATGGGAGAGCCACCAAAAAATAAAGGAAAGACCGTGATGGCCAAAGAAGAGAAACCAAAAGATACCAAGAGTCAAAAGGCAGCTCACATTGAGAGGCTAATAGAATAGTGCAGGTATGAGAGAGCTCTAGAAGGCATCTTTTGAGGAGTATTGGGTACCAGATCTAGCAAAGATGGGTGGTAGCTCCTCAAGGCCATTAGAAGACCAATTTGATCACTACATTAGGGCATATAAATACTCAAAAATAAACATAGAACAAAAAAAAAAAGAGTCTTTCACAGCTGAAGAAGTAGAGGACATTAAGAGAACGCTACAAGAACAACCAAAAGAGCAAGAAACAGAGTCACAAACGTAAGGTGGCAGTAGAGTAGCCCCACTCTCTTCACCGAGATACACCCAACAAGCTCCAAGCCCAAAAATGCCAACATCTCAATGGAAGGATTTGCCTAAGAAGAATCAAAGGCCGAATCAACGTTGGAGGAAAAAGAAAAGGCCAAAAGATGCAACTATGATGACCTCCTCAAAGCTAGATATTCATTTGAGGATGCTTTTGAGGCAATTTATGGAACATCTATCTCACCGTGGTCTACAAAGAATAAAGAGAAAGCTAAAGAAAACCCCAAGGACCAAGATACACAAAGGAGGGCACCAGAACTGCAGTCACCACAACCTGGAGTACCGGGGTTGATGCAAATTACACCAATGCCACAATGGAGACCTTTGGCCCAATCCGTGGAGATGCCCTCCAATGGGAGTACTGCTCAGTATGGGTCACCAAGTCCCCTTAGCCGGGACCATCACCAGAGTCTACTACCAGAAGTGTGGTGGCAGCTAACAAAGAAGATGTTAGATCTGCACACCAAATTTTAAATTGAATCAGAACACGATCTCTCCCTGTGGTGGAAGAGAATAGCATGATCAAAGAACATGAGAGGAGAATATGATGAGAGAGCATGACACTCTTGAAAGAGAGCGGAAAGGATATATGTAGAGAGTAGAGAATGCTGAAAGAGAGAAAGAGACACAAAGAAAAGTGTTACAGGAAGCTGAGGAAGAAAGAGACACGCTGACTCTGCAAATAGCTGAAGTGTTCAAGGAGATCACAAAGATGCAAGAGAATAAAGACAAAATGGAATATGAGCTAGAATCATCCAGAGACGAGATCATGGAGCTAAAGGACAAATTAAAGTTCCAATGACTCACCATATAGAGGCTCTGAGGAAACCCCAAGGGTGGCTAGAGAAAGTGCAAGAATTGACAACCAGGCTGTGTAAGCCTTAGAGGCTCATATTGCAGTCCTACAAAGGGAGCTAATGTTAGAACAACGACAAAGAGTGCACATGGCAAAAGGATACTTGGCAGCAAAAGAAAGACTCATAAAACAACATCAAGAGCTCTAGAATGAGAATGAAGAGCTAAAAAATCAATTAGAGATGATGCAGGAGATACCACTCAATAATGTAGAAGAAGCAACAAAATGAGATGGAGAGGTGTGGGCAAGAGGCCAAACTATAGATCTGGGTCCAAGTGACTTTAGAGACAGCACCCAACACAAGGCTCTAGAGATCCCCAAAAGTTCAGAATAACCTTTATTGGTGGAGATACCTCGAGAGATCAAAGAAGAAGAACACATTTTAATGTATGAAGAGGAGACTCGCCTTTGGACGCTAATAGAGAAAGCCACCGAAGAGAGTGCAAAAGATGCCATAGAATGAGAATAGAGGATGCTAGACTCAGTGGGTGTCCAAAAGCTTGACGCAAATGTGACCGCAGAGGAATGGATGCATCCATCCCTTCCCTACCCTCTACTCCATTATGAAGTTATGACAATAAAAAAAGTGCATCCAGGGAGAGGAGCCAACACCACTCTTTGATGGTGATATCAAACATCAAGAGGCCTCCAAAAGGATAGTGGATTCACAATCCAAATGGCAAAGAGGATGGCTCTCCATGTATCCAGCATACCTTGTATGTTTGGTTGAGGCACCAAATTTTAATGTCTCCTTCTTCCCTGTGCCCAGAGTTAGAACCTAGAAGGATCATTACGTATTCCTCAAGAAACATCCCAATTGGCTAAATTACCATAAGCTTCCACATCCCAAGGAAGGAGAGAGAATAAGTGGAACTTATATGGCAAAAACCCTCACGGGCTCCATTAAGCTTTTCAATGGCTCCCGTGACTTGACATGTGTAATGCTTAGAAACATATGTAAAACATTGTTGGCCTACCTCATACTCGCATTGTCCAAGGCAACAGACTCAACATTACTATCAGCGGGCAACACCATCACCAAAATGACCTATGATCTGTCAAAACAGCCATCCCTAGAGAGGCGTTGCACTTGTTTTATCAAAGATTAATGTTCTTTCCAAGCTACCACATGCAAGAATTCGAGGAAGCCTTCTACATTTTCTTTTTCACTTATGACAGTAGAATCTTGGACCCTACAGCCACCATGGGCAACATAAGATATGAGTCATATCTTAAGCTATCAAAGCCACTAGTTTCCATTGACAAAAACCATAAAGACTACTTCAACTTCAGAAGAAAGGGGCCCGAAGCACTACAAACACAACACCTCAACACATGGAAAGATCATGCTGAGGATGACATGGACGCGGAGGGGGGGATTGTTGACAACTGAACATGCAAAAGCTACACCATTTTTTGTATTGTTTTATTTGACGGACTCAATTGAATTTTTTTTTCAAGACTCAATTGAGTTTCCAGATCAGGTAATTTATTAACTATGCGGATCAATGGAACCCATGGTAGAAACTAGGAGGTAATTTTGATAAGTTGGTATCTCCAAGGTTGAGGTGTATAAGCCAGTTTTTATAACCCCAAGGATAACTTTTGAATTAATCATCTTTTGAGCTCAACTAAGCGTGTCGTGACTGTGTACTTTGTGTGAGGGAGTGAGTGAGGCCTTCTTCTACTCTCTGCAAACACTACTAAAGCTACATTGTGAAGGCGACTACACCATCACATTAGCAGCAATGGAGAGATCTATGCTTCAATGCCAAGATTGCACAATTCTCGTCTCTTTGCAAATAGCTCTCCCACAAGCTTTGAAGTGAGTTTTTTCTCTAATCGTGTATCCGTTTTGTGATTTCTTTATGTCATTGTGTTCATGATAAGCTAAACTACACTTTAGACCTAAGTACATTGAGAATCGATGACTTATAATTTTTGGCCTATCTTCATACACAATTTCCACACCAAGTATTTGCATGTAGTAATTTTAGGGTAGAATCCGCTAGGTGATGATTTGACAATGTTCAATCATGTTTAGGAGAGCATAAGCATCGTAGGTAAGGTAGTGATTGCGTACACATAGTGTGCTTTGAGTTGACTTCCCTTGCTAGTGATTGTCTCTAGAAGGTCAAGTAGGTGATTGACACCCATCTATTTGTTTCCATGCACCTATGTATCAAGCTCCATCCTTGGTTGAAATGTTTTTTGTTGGCCTAGTTCTCACTTTGCTTGCGAGCAGTGTATCTACCCAACAACACACCCTAAACGATTGAAAGAGATAATCCTAACAAGTTCTTGAAAAGAAGATGGAGGAAAAAGAGAAAGAGGGAGGTAAGATTATTGTGAGAGACAAGGATAGATTGTGCCTTATATAGATAAGAAAATCAGGAAAGAATGAATTAGTGTAACCTAGAAGTTAAAGGTGTAACTTGCTGTTCAAGATTTACCACCTTCCTTCATAATTCCAAGTTGAGGACATCTCTTTCTTTTTGTTGGGGAGTATCTAAGGTCCTCCTCCTAGCCCTTACTCTGGACCAATGCATCTAAGCCACCGACTCAAAAAATAATAATAAAAAAGAAAAAACTTGAGAATAGTTCAAAGTAAATTCGGCCTAAATCAAAGTACTGAGCTTTACTCATGGGACACTTTAGGTTTACACCACGGGAACATGGGCATAAGCAATGCATGAGAAGTTAGCTTTTCATCTCAAGAAAATTAGCAAAAAGAAAAAGAGAAGATAAGGAAAAATAAAAAGATAAGAAAAAAGAAAGATAAGATAATGATAAGGTGAGTAGCTTGTTGAAAAAGCTTCAAAAAGGAAGATAAGTAAAAAAAAAGTTATCAAATAAGGAAGATAATCTATCAAGATAAGTGAAGGAAATTATCAAAATATATACATAAAAAGAGGGATTCTCTTCTCATTTTATTCTTATCTTCTCCATTTTTAAGATGCACACTAGAGAGAAAGCTTGGGGAATCCATAGCCAAGCCTCCTGCAACACAATCCTCCTACACATACCTCCTCCCCAAGAGAAGCCATGGCGAAAAAGCATAACCAAGCTTGCCATAACTTGATCTTATTCTTCTCTTTACACCCTCCTTCTCCTCTCTCTTAATTCTCAAGCTATCCATAGTTTGAATCTCCCTTGTCTCTTTCCATTCTCTCATTCCAAGTAGCACAATTGTGGTCTTCAAATAAAGGTGAAGAAGAATAGGGCCAACTACGCCACCAAGACTCTTCAATAATCCCCAAACTAGAAATGCTAACCACTAACTAAAATGTTATTTCAAGTTCTTTAGAGTACCATGCTAGTATGTCCCTATGATTTTCAAAAAGTTCCTATCAAGTGGAATCTTCCAAGATCTCGCTTGAATAGGTGCACATCAAGCTGAGCTGCGGGAGGTAGATGGCGACAATGATGCGCACCAGGAGACGAGGATGCGCAAGTAGGCTGAGTTGCAGGAAGGAGATGACGTGTAGGTAGGCTGAGTAGCGTAGACAAGGTTTGTGACTTTTTTTAATAAATAACACTCGCTTTGTGAGCAGCGAACCAAGCTAGCTCAATTGGTTAAACGAGGCGTAACTATGTCAATTTTCTGCTTGTTTATGTTTGAACATCAATGCTGCGTTTTGGAGGAACTTAAGACCAAGGGGGCAGACAGGGAAGCAAGGGAATATGTGGAGATTCTGTTAAATAAATGAAGAAGCTACCAGTATGTACCATGATAATATGGCCTATAGAGAGTGGAAAGCACTTTCTTTATCCATAGGTTCCTGGAGATCATACATATCTAAATAGTATGCATGATAAATGGTGACTACTATTTATACTTATCTAAATAGTATGCATGATGAATGGTGATTACTATCTATACTTACCCCCTAAATCCTTGCAAAAAATTCTTATTGATTGTTATGTTACCCTTTTTCTTTTACCTAAATCACTTAATCGAGATAAATGCCATAAACCAAAGGCAATCAAAATTGGATTCTTAAAAAAAAAAACCTTATATTCCAAAAGAGGCATTATAATTTCTCCAAAAGAAATGATCTCATGAAAGACTCACAACGTTTTCTTTGACTATGCATTCAAGTTAAATGAAGAAATATAATCTTTATTTTCCTCTCAGCAAAAGTATGTGTGTGAGATTTTATTGATATAATTAATTTGATATCTAGTTTTCTCAAGAGGAACTTGAGTTTTGAAGGGTAATTTTAGCATAATCAAAGGATTTTTTTAAAAAGAGGATTTCCATTCCAAGTAAGGTTAAACCCCCTCTTGCCAATTGAAAAACCCCAAACCTTTAAACATCTCCTAGCTACGTCATTCATCCTCTCCACGGTAGCAAGGATATGCCTAAATCCCATCCTAAAGAATAATTTTTAATCATTCATACTCCATTGAATAAGCATTTCTCACTACACTAGCATTTCCACTCTTAGAAACTTCATGTTTTTTCTCTTATACTACCATGCATGGAAGGGTTCCACTCTTGCATAATCAATCAAAGGAAGTTTTACCATTCTTTGCCTTAAGATTAGAAGTTGGTGCATTCTAAAGTTTCCAACCTCATGGTTCACACCAAAGAAAAAATCATTGTAGAGGGCATATTCATTGTTCATTTCAAGTTTGTCTCCTTTCAAGTTTGTTTTGCAATTACGAAGGGGGGAGTTAGGGGATAGCTTCACAAAAGTGACGATCGTGTTGCATGAACTAAAACTCCCATCGCTTTCATGGAGAGGTCCCATGGATGGAAATTTTAGCAGCAAGCTAACCCATGTAATATTTTTTAGTAGCTTTATTGTAAAAACACTTATTCTTTTGATAAATCAAGAATATTGTAATTCATATTTTACTAGTGGATGTTGTAATCTATGAGCTGGAGCTATAGCTTCCAGATTGTATTAGTTTATCCTTAATTAGAGCTCCAAGATGATTAGTTTTTTACCTAGGAAACCTTGGCTAAGGCATAAAGGCCAATTCTATAAAGTTATTATTAAGTTTTTGGATAAGAAATACACAGTGTGAGCTTACAGTGCTCTCCTCTCCTTCTCTTGTTTCTATCTCCCTTGTCGGTTGTCACATTGTAGTGCCGTTTGTTGGGTTGCAACCATAGATAAGAGCTCTATGCATTGACGTAAACATATCATGATAAATTGTAGTTTTTGACATCACCAACCCGCAGCCTAATTTCATATTAAGTAAGCTAGGAATCACAAAGTAAGTATAGGCCTAAGCATTTAGACACATTCAGGGTCAGAAATGACTAAGTCAAAATCTCACTACTATTAATAATGGTATTTTTGCACTTCATTGAAAGTGAGATTTGAGACCATAAACATGTGTGCTTAGGTCTTATATACTTGTCCTAGAAACTTCATAGCATTCCGTTGTCGTTTGATGCTGTAATGGTCATGGTTTGTTTGCCGATTAGCGATTAGCTTTTGATGACTTAGGTCATTTGAGTGTAGCTTGTGTTAGATGCAAGTTGTCTATTGTTTTTCAAAAGATTGACACCCTCTTGTAGCCTCTATGGACTAGCCGCAAATCAGTTTCATCCCATGGATTGACAATTATGTTCGTGGTTTTCTCTATGTTTGCAATAAGATAAGAGTGAGGTTAGGAAACCCATCCACATTTGGCGCCGCTGCCAGGGACGAATAGACCTAAACTAAGGAAAACAAGTGTGTCTAGTGTAGTTGTCCTTTAATCACCTAGAGTTAAAATTTTCTCTTTAAAACAACATAGCTTAAGAGTGTTGTCTTTTGTTGTGTAGAGGTAGCTTGGGAGTAAATTGAACTTTCTAAGTACCTTGTAGGATTGTAGGATTAGGTTGGGATTTTAAGAATGATTGATAAACAAAACAAGTCTTGAGATCAATACTCAAGAAACCATAAAAAACAAGAAAACAAGTGTTTGTGGACACTTCCACAACCCAATTGCAGTAGAACATAGGAGTAGGCTAAGTCGAGGATCTCAACTCATTGCTCACTCCAAAAGAATCATCTGTGAGTTGTTTATGTGAAGTTACAAAATTTCAGGTCTACGGCTTGAAACAACATCAAAAGACTATCAACCACCGAAACCGGCTAGAGATTATGCTCATAAAAGTTGTAAGAACCAGTGGGTAAGCATAAGGATGCATTTGAGATAAATTTTCAAGAGTTAGCAAAAACTCAAATTATTTACATTTTCTTGAAAATTTAGGTCAAATTAGGTTTTGACTTGATCAAAGGCTAAAAACATAGCACAAAAAGACTGACATTTGAAAAATTTGGAAAAATTGTTCATTTTAGGCCAAAAGTAAATAATCACAATTATTTACATTTGGCTCAAATTTGTTCAAGGTTGATACCAGCGACTCTATGCATGATTACAAACATCTTTTGTGAAGGCTCATAGAGTTTGGATCACAAAACATACCAAAAACTTGATAAAAACTGAACTCTAAACTGATTGTCACAAAATTGAGTTTGACTTGGCAAATCTTGTTCATTTTTTATGAAACTTGACTCAGAGGCTTAGTTTAAAGTGTTTAACATGTGTGTATACTCAGATGATAAAAATTATGCTAAAATTTGGTAGAAGTAAATAATCACAATTATTTACTTTTGCCCAATCTTCAAACATTTTTGGCCAAACAAGCATGCCACAGGTTCCGCCATGTGTATTGAACATTCATATCAAATTTGGTCAAATTTGGATCTGTAAAGTGAAAATTGTGACCAGTTTTGTAAAGACAGACTGCAGACACAAAACTGTTGACAAATTGAGCAGGGTTTATCCAAACTTGGTGAAACTTTTATAGGGAGTTTAAGTTAAGTTGCTTTGCTTGTTTGTATCATCATCTTGGCAAAAAAATGCTAAAAAATCCCAAAAGTAAAGAATTGCACAATTATTTACATTTATCCCAAATTTGAGAGTTTTTGCACAACTGAGTATAGCACAAGGTCAAGCATTTTTGGATCACAAAAGTGAGACTTAAGCTAGATTCTTGAAAACTGACTCTGCGGAGACTAAATAGTTGACAACTTGGACAAGTCTTGTTCAAATTTAGTGAAACTTCTCTAGAGACTACAAGGTGTCTATATGGGAAAATAAGCCTCAGAGACAAGAGTTTGGACTTTTGAGCTTGTACACTATTAGAGCAACATAATACAAGGTCACTGGTCAAGTCTGGGTTTCATCGGATCCAAATTAGCACATGTTAACTCAGTTCCAGGTTGCAGATATTCCTTTAGCTCGTTGCAAGGGTAGAGTCTGGAAGTCTCATTTGCTAACTCACTTAGCTCAGATTGAAGTGATATACACGGACCAATCACAATAGTTAGCAAAAATTGTTACAGGCTTTGAGAGAAAACAACTAACTTGCTTAAAATTGACACAAGGACCAGGTTGCAGGCAAAGAATTGAGAGCTTGAGAGAAGTTGAACTCAAGTCAAGTGGAAAAACGGATAACAATCCAATCCACCGGTAAGTACTCTATCCAAGGCTTAACAAGTCTATATGAACCTCAGATCTGGTCGTATACTTGGAGAGACCGCTAGTAGGGTATCCACCAAAGAGAGTGTGAATCAAGGAGATCAATTGGGAACTATCTTTGAAGAAGTCCTAAACACTTATATCGACTCAACATCTAAAACGTCCTCTTTTGACTCAGTCAGGAATCGGAACAACAGTGCGATATAAGCACATACTCACCTTTTATAAGACTAATTTCCATGGAGCTCAGGTTTACTTGGATCCTAATGAGGAGTATGCCATTTGCATTGATGACCATGACATAGAGTTTGAAGAGGAAATCAGGTCAAACAAACAAGGAAAAATGTATATGGATAAAAACGGGACTTGGTATGTAAAAGTTGAAAATCTTGATGTAATAGACAAATGGGGATTAGAAGTGAATACAATAATTCTCGATATGGCAACAAAAGAAGGTCCACTGACTTTAGAATTTAAGGAATACGATCAAGCTGATGAAACTTCTGAAATGGCTTAGTACTCATAATCCTAGGATTGAAGTCTATTGCTGGGAGGATAGGAATGTCAAGGATCTTTTTATGGATCTCTCATGCCAAACCAAGGCAGCTAAGGCCCATGAAGATCATCTATATCTTCAAGATCAAGGACAAGGGTTCAATAGACCTACCATCTTACCTAATTAGAGATTGTTATAACAATAACTTTGCTATGATGTGTCCCGAGGAGGTAGAACAAAACCAGATACCAAGGGTATTTTATAAGAGATTGGATATTGGGACAAGGACCTGATTCAAAGGAGGAACTCCATGAGAGATCTTTTGGGAGCAATGTTAAAAAAGCCGAACCTACCTCATCACAAAGAAAACCAAGTGACATTAGAGTCAATGCAGGGCTACATGAGTCACTATTTCCAACAGATTGGTTTTTGAAGGACTTGAGACAAGACCAACTTCCAGAAGGGTTGGGGCTGAGCCAAATCAACATGTCAGACCAGTTGATTTTCAAAAATGGGTCAAAAAATACAGTGGATCTGGGGATCCATATGACCACCTAGCTGGCTTCAAGCAAGTGCTAAGAGAAGAATGCATATTTGATTTCCATACTCAATTTGAGGGATTTGGAATGACTTTAGACATGGTTGCAAAACATTCCACCAAGTGAAATAATGGATTTCAATACATTAGCTCAAGGATTTATAGTTGCATGTTCCAAAATTGGTAAACATAACACAGTAGCTCAAATCTATAGCTTCAAACAGAAACCAGGTGATTCTGTTAGGGATTGTGCAAATAGGATGAAGCAACACATTGCAAGATGCCTAGAATAAGAAATACTAGAAAAAGAAGATTAGTGTCATTATTTCTAGAAGGATTGTTAAACAAAGAACTTCATGCTATACTTCATAGCAAGAAGCATACAACTCTAGAAGAGTATGTATCAGATGCTATTGACTTGGGAAACAATTGTGATCTTTTCAATGAAGGAGATGTCCCTAAGGATACTCAGAGTGAGAAAACAGCATCCAAAAAATCAACACAAGTGGGAGCAGCTGCTGCATCACCACTTACAGCCATAGAAGACATGCTCAAAAGGATGAACGAAATGATGAATAATATGAAAAAAGAAGCTATAAGAGGACCTGGGCAAGGGATACCTCAACAGGGACAACCAATTAGGCTGCAAAAATGGTGTGCAATTGAGGATAAATGGACAAACCATGAGACCAATGAGTGCTATTACCTATCAAAGTACAACAAAAATGTTTAATATGTGTCTATGAGACCACAAGGACAATCCATGTACAGATATCAACCTCATATGGCCCCAACACAAAGACTACCGATGGGTATGGAAAGACCACAACCAGTGTTGGGTCAATAACCTCCATTTCTTGGATATAATGCTTCCTATAAAGTACATGCATTCAAAAGGAGTCATAGATGAACAAGCACTACTGCCTGTTACACCTTATGTTGAGTCTAGTCCATCTACCCTAATGGTAGAAGGAGAGTGGTATAGTTCACATCCACCTTCAATGGAAGAACCTGTGACTTATGCTACACCAGAGCTTACACCGATGTACTTTGTAGCTAATCAAGGTGTTAGACCTCCAATGGTAAAACTCATGTTTAAGCCAAAGACTGGAAATTTGGTGCAAATGATCATTGGAAAAATGAATGCCCAAAACCTAACAAGAATATTAAGCCACTTGAAGCTTTTTGTACACAATGCTGCAAAAAAGGTGGACACTTCCCTGAAGATTGTCCAAAAAATCCGTTAAACAAAGGAAAAGTAGTGGTGAATGTAGTCCAAGTGATACCTAGTAGCTCTGTGGAAAGTGAACCTATCGTTCCATCTGTGGAAAGTGAACCTATTGTTCCAATCAAGGTGATCACTAGAGCCCAAGCTAAGAAAAAGAAAGATAGCTCCTCTGATGAATCAGAGAATACTAAAAATTCCTTGCAAAAGACCAAGAAAAGAAGACGTCAAAGATATGAGATGAGAAAAAAAAAACAAATGGAAGAAATTGAGGAAAAAGCCAAGAAACTATTCCACAAAAAAATGAAAGAAACTAGGAGTGAAATCAAGGAAACCACAATAGTTAGACTTAACCTTTGTATTCAATTTTAATCAAATCCAGGTTAAATTTGTAGTCTTCATTGATAAATTCTTAACCTAGTAATTTTTTATTTTCTATATAGATATGATAACTTTTTCCACAGCTTCCCTAAGGGTTTTCTAAGCTTTCCTAGTTCTCTTAAAATTTTCTATATCTTTTTCCTAGTTTCCCCACCGAATTTTAAGTTTGGAATCTGCTTATTTTGAGCTTAATATTCATTTTATTTATTTTCTCTTAAATATTTTATTTCCTCAACCTTATATCATTGGTTCACACTTATGGTAATTTTCCTAGAAACTTTTGACCGCGAAGTCTATTTATTTTAATCAATCTTTTGCTAAAAATAGACTTTTGGTCAATTATAATTTTTTAAATTGACGAGTTAACTGTGGTATAATTATCACAAGTAGATAATGATATTTGTGACCTTTGGTAATTATCTTTTAATTTTTCAACTTCATTATCTAATTTCCATCATTTGACCTAGATAAATATCTATACTAGTTTTCTAACCTTAAGATAATTATCACAAAATTTTTATCATGTAATCAAACTCTTATAAATAGCATGTAATCATCCAACATGATTTACTAATTTCCCCCTTTAATGTATCCTCAAAAATAGGGTTTTTTTACTAAGATAATTAGCTAGATTTTTTTTGTGGATAATCTAATTATCATGGCTTCATAATGATGTATTCTAACTCTAAAAAATCTCTTAAAGCTATTTATCCTGATTTACTAATTTCTCCTTTAATTTACTTTCAAAAACAGGATTTTTGACTAAGATAATTAGTTGAATTAATTTTTTGTGACTAAGCTAATTATTATGGCTTCCTTATGATGTATTCTAACTCTGAAAATTATCTTAAAGCTATCTAACCTAATTTACTAATTTCCTCTTTTAATTTACCTTCAAAAATAGGGTTTTTGACTAAGATAATTAGCTAAATTAATTTTTTGTGGCTAAGATAATTATCACAGCTTCCTAATAATTTATTACTCTAAAATTATCTCAAAGCTATCTAATCTAATCTATTGATTTTCCTTTCCAATTTACTATCAAAATTATACATTATTAGCTAGTATAATTAGCTAACTAATTATCTATGATTGACATACTTATCTTGGGTTCCTAACAATGATTTGTACCTCTTATACTTAGTATATAATTATCTAAATAATTTAGCTTATTCCCCCCTTTAATTTATAGCTAAAATTAGTCTAATCAACCTAGATAAATAGCTATATTGCTTTTTTGAATTTGAGATAATAACCATGGCTTTTATAGCATGTAAAATAACCCTAATAAATAGCACATACTTATCTAACATGATTTACTAATTTTCCCATTTAATTTTTGGCTAAAAACAAATAATTTCAGATTAATTAAACATTTAGATTAATTATCTTTTCTTGAATAATTTACCCCATGTTCCTAACATTATTTTCTAGTTGTAATAATTAACTTAAGAATTTTTGAGTTAATTAAGTAGGTTTTCCATCAGTTTTTAATTAAATTAGCTAGTTTTTGCCTAATTAATTGCAGATACTAATAATAAAATAATTAAGAGATAATTTTCTTAGCCTCTTGATAGCCTAATCCATCTCTAATAACTATCTTATACTAATCTAAGTTTAATTAGTATAATTACCCTAAATTTAAGACCAAAAAGATTAATTTCAACCCTACTATGGCTTAATAATTAATTAGATTAATATCCCTAATCTTAATCTAAGTAATCAACAAAATACTGAGAATTAAGAGAATAATTTAGAGTGTAAATAATTTTAATCTTCTTAATTAATTGGATAATTAAGAAAATATAGGTAAATTAGCATAATTTTGCTAATTAAAAAATAATTAGGCTAAAAAATAATTAGGCTAATTATCGTGGATAATCAACTAGAGTTTTGGTTCTCTAGTGATTTTTGAGTAGAGTTCTCTCTAAGTGAGAGAGAAATGGCCAAGACTCCGAGTTTGAATTTTTTTTGTGAAGAGGGGGGCCTATTTATAGGTTTTTAGGGTTCATAGGCTGCTTCTGGCAGCTACTTGCACATTAAGGCAGCCCAAAGACTTCCCTTAGTGCCATCTTCTGCTAGTACCAGCCTAGGCAAGTCCATTACTGCCCCAAATAGTCCCCCAGATACACAAAATCAATTTTCTTCTATTATCTGACCCTTTTCATGATTAATTTTGAAAATATCTGCAATTATATGTAAATAACTAGGAATTTTATAATAAAAGTCTTTTGTAGTAATACTTGCCAAAGCCTTACAATTTATTTAACTAATTTAATCCACAGTGAAAACTTCCAAGGTCCATAACTATGCCAGTTTTCATCGGAATTCAGTTCTGAAAATTTCTAACCATAGTAAAGTCATGATTACGGTTCCAAAAATACCAATATTTTCCACGGTTGGAAAATTCTACATTGCTTTCTTAACAAATAGATTAATTTGATTAGTCTTTATACAATTTGTAAGGTTTTAGAAACTAGAAACCTTACAGCGGAACAGACCGTAGAGGTAGAGAACATCCATTCAATCATGTCAACTCCGGTAGAGAACATACACTCAATCATGTCAACTCCCATTCAATGTGCTCTTACCTTGGAAAAATAGTTAAAAATCAAACCATATTTATGGAATGATTTACAAAAAAATCTAGAGAAGGTGGGGAAAGCTAATTGCAAAATTTTTGGGTAAACTGAAACATGAATCCGATAACAAGGAGATTAGATTTGTCCCTATGAACAAAGTCGGAGAATACTACGAGGGGGAAGAAGGAAACACAACCTTTTCAATGAGATATAATGATGTAGAAACCATCGAAATACTATACAGTGAGGCTAGCATAGCCATAGCCACAAAAACAATATGGGAATCATGGGGAAAATCAGCCATTAGACAAACTCGAATGAAATTACAATTGGTAGATGGGCACATAGAAAAACCCCTAGGACTACTTGAAAACGTGATAGTTAGTTCCTGTGGAATTGATTATCAACATACTTTTGCGATAGTGGACTTTGGAAAGATACTTAATTATGAAATGATCTTGGGAAGTCCATTCATGCGGCAAGTATAGCTCATTCAAGATTGGGGAAACAAGTACATGTACTTGAAGCAAGTGGGATCAATCACAAGGGTTAATTTGAAGGATCACACTTACAGAGATGTAATGAAAACACCCATTCAAGAATTTGGCTCAGTCTCTTCAATTGAATCAAAGCTTCCATCTTGGTTAAACAAAGGCACATCTATTTGGATTTGTGGAGCCTCAAAAAACAGGAGTTTAAAACGAGAATAATGTATTTTAGAAATGGATTGCACATATGAAGCATATATACCTGAACCCTTTCTAGAGAATTTGTGAGCCATTTGAATGGACTCAAACATTTTGGTAACAATGGATGTGTGTATGAATATGTATATGCCTACTCAATTTTGCAACAATGAGGATGGTTATGACATAATTCCCATACAAATTATCTCAACCCTTCACTTTGAAGATGAAGTTCAAGAATCCAAGGACTTACTGAAAGCTCAACAAGTCTTTTTAGACCTCTATTATGATGCTACTGATGAGTTTGAAGAACATTTAGCTACATCCGATGATTCTGGATCAAAAAAAGAACATGTGGGAGCCCAACTACTCCTATGCCATTAGTTTCTAGCAGAACACAATTTTTGATGCAGATAGATGCATGTGATTGTGTCAAAGACAAAATCACGCATAGATATTCTTTAGACAACAAGGAAGGAATATCAAGAACATCAAGGAAAATGAGAAAGGAAACTCAATCAGAACCTAAGCACCAGGATGATGAATCATTCATGACACGAGGTGAACGAAAGAAAAAATATCAAGAGTTGAAGAAAACTCTAAAGGAGGTGTATACCACTGAAATGGAAACAACCAAGGAAGATAATAAAGATGTAATGAGTGTTCCATCCCATTACAAGAAATGATGCCATATCCTTACGCGGAGTTGGAAAAGCAAAGGCTGGTGATGTGTCAGAAGATGATCACTAGAGCCCTCACAAAGAGTCCCACCAAGGCATGAGCTTGGAAGGATATATGAGAATCCCACAGATGAATAGAACTCAAGAAATTAATTGAAGAACCAAGGATAGTGAAGAATACCATAGATCAGGAATTTGATGGCTTCCATCCTATGATACCAGAGGCCTATAGAGAGGATGATGGCTTAGATGAGCTTTGGAAATAGATACAAGAAGCAAACGATGTGAAAGAGTTTAGTCAAATACTCAATCAAATAGTAAGGTGTGGGATGTCTTCCTTCCACCTAATGAGGAGTTCGAGGTAGGATCTCAAGCAGATCTAGATATTCCCTCATATTAGGGGGATAGAGGATTGGTACGATCTTTAGAGAGTCAACCTCAATATTTGAGAACCTTACCCTCATACATGGGAGATTATGAAGACAAATCAAATGTGAAGGCGGTTCCATCACCAAGATTATCGTCAAGAAAGGCTATGGACTCTAAAGGATTGATAGACAGATTGTCTAAGTCCATGACTTGCACTATTACACTAGCACAGCTTCTTCGAATAAGACCAAACATGTGGGCTATAGTTGGGAGATGTCTAGAAACATTTGGGGTAAAAGATCCAACATCACACATACAAGAAGGGATCTAAGAATTAGAAAAACCTCAATTGAACACAAGACCTATGTAATGGAATTGGCCTATTAACTTGAGAGTAGTGGAAATTAATGAGAGTACTTTTGAGAAATTACTTTGTGAGCATAGCGGGTGCATAATTAAAGATAACAACATAGACATAGCAATTAGTTAACTTGGCATGAACAATAATTTTGCAAGAGAGAGAATTTAGAGAACATGACAACAGTTGAGGATCAGATTTATGTGGAGCCGGTCCCCCCTCCAATAGGCATTTGTATTATAGTTTCTCCCATTAAGAGAGACTTGTTACAATACAATCTTTGTGTTTCTTGTGACCTAGGTGATGCAATGAAGATGGAAAGCTTCATGCATCACAAGCATAACATAAAAATGGAAGAAATCTTTAACATCCCAAGCCTCAATCCCAAGACCGCAAACACCTTCGAAGGTGGAGAGAGCTAGCAAGGAATGAGGGTAGGGAAGAGGAAGAAGAAACATTTCCTAGGAGAAAGAATTAGCTCCTCACTTATCATAACTCTTCTTGCTAGCATACATAATAGCATCGTAATAAAGAAGGAGAAGATGGCAAGCTTAAGCATTGAAGCATGGCTCTTGGTTGGATTTGCACTCCATAGCCAAGAGTGTTGGTGTAGGCTCTCAACCTCTACTTGCTTGGATAAGGAGAGGGAGCTCTTGCGCTTTGCACATTGCATAATGAGAGTGTGTGTGAGTGTGTGTGGGAGAGAATACCCTGTAAGCAACCCCCTAGCTTGCTTTGGTCGACCCCCCCCTTGTAGCTCATGCTTGACCCCTCCAAGCCTAGCCAATCAGAAGCAGGAGGCACTACAAGCAACGAGGGCTGCCTTGGGACAAGTGTCTCCCTTTCCCCTTTGAGAGAGAGGACTTAATAACTACAAAAACAATTAACTAAATCTTCTAAATTATGATTGGACCCCTTGGGTGGCCAACCAATAGGCTTCAGGCACACCATGAGGGCAACATGAGGAGGAACTTGACAAGTGTTGTTACCATATACATGTGGTAACACACTAGGACTGGCGGGGCATTTTTTCCCTCTTTAGGAGGTTTTTTCCCGCGAGCATTATATATACGCCCATCACTCTAGGGCTATCTATCTTTCTATTGCACACTAAGTAATACACTCTCTCTTATGTGCCTTGAGCTTCCTTCGTCTTCTCCAAGCTGTGTGCGTTTCTCTGCAACCCTAATTCCCACAATTGGTATCAGAGCAGGTTGCGTCCTCCCGGGTTTAGTCGCCAGCTGTTCCAGCACACGCCTGCTCACTTTCTCTGATTTTAGTGAGCTTTGGAAAGCATTCGCAGGTCGATAAAAATTTCGGACTCATTTTGGCCTCCGTTTCCACTACATGGAGTACTACATAGGCTATTTTTTCATATTGTGCAGAATTTTTGTCAGTGCCGTTTTCTGCATAACAGGTGCCTCATAGTCTTCTACGGTTTGTGCTATATAGCACGTGTTGTTCCCGCTCCGTTTCTCGTATTTTCGGGTAGTTTTCACATCAGGTGCAACATTTACCATGGCTGACAACAACACAGATGTGTTCAAGATGTTTGCTGCTGAGGACAGGTTGGATGGGGACAACTACCCTATGTGGGATTATACGATGCAACATGTTCTTGTGTCAAAGGGCGTCTGGAACATTGTGCAAGGTATTGATGTACGTCCTGGTTCTGAGAATGTAGGCCATGTTGAGGATGTTGCAGGTCTTGTTGCAAGGATTAATGCTATTAGAGTTGTTTTGCCTACGGCAGAACAAGCTCGTTGGGATGTAAAGGATGCACAGGCTCATGCATTGATTGTGTTGTCTGTGAAGCGCACCGTTGTTCCTTACATCCGTTCAACAAAATCTGCAAAACAGGCTTGGGATATTCTAGCAGGTCTTTATGCAAGCCGCAATGAGGCTAAATTGCTTTGCTGCGTAAAGAGTTGGAGTCAAAAGATTATGCATGAGGAAGATGATATGGACAATTTCCTTGCTGGTGTCAAGGATATCAATGAGAAACTTATTTCTGCAGGTAAAGTCATTTCAGACAATTCCCTTGTGCAGACTGTTCTTGATGCCTTACCAGATTCCTACCAGACTTTTGCTAGTACTTGGAGACTGATGACCCAAGGAAATCCTGAAGTTGTCAAGTTTGATGCATTATGCACATTGCTGTTGCAAGATTCACTTTCCAGAAAAAATAAAAGTAGGCAGCGTGCAATTGAACAAGCTTTTATTGCTTCTCAAAGAAATGGTGGTAACAGCAATGCGGCCACTTCTTATGGTTCTGCTGGGAGTGGCAAAACTTCTGCTCCTAATGCTTCTGCTGGCAGCAATTCGTCTGGAAATTACGATGATAAGAGTAAAAAGAAGATGCATTGCCATTATTGTAAAGCTAATGATCACTTGATCAAGTCATGTCCTAAGTCGAAGGCCAAAGAGGCTAAGAAGAAAGAGGGTGGTTCCAATGCAAATGTTGGTTCCACTACAAATGCAGCCATTGTTGAATTTTCTGTGAAAGGAGACTGTGTTGTTGATGTTGATGCAGAATGGGCTTTTAGTGCAGAGTGCACTTACAATCCTACTGTCCATGATGCATGCTTGTCAATTGCTACAGATTCACATGTGTGGTATTTCGACAGTGGTGCTACAAAGCACATTACCTCACATCGTGAATTGTTTACCTCTCTCAAGTCTGTTTCTCATGGGAATTCAGTCACTTGTACCAACAATGCCTATTATCTGGTTAAGGGAGTTGGAAAGATTGTGCTTACTGCTGCAAATGGCAGTTCCTTCACACGTGTTGATGCACTTTATGTACCTGGGATCAAGAAGAAACTCTTGTGTGTATCTGCACTTGCTAGACTTGGACTTGTAGTCAAATTTGTGGATGACAAATGTACAGTTCATGATCTCAGTTTTTTTTGGTGATCAAATTGTTGCATCTGGCCTTTTGTGCCGTGGGTTGTATAAGATCACTTTGTATGACAAGTGTGGACAAAATTTTGCAAATGCTATTGCAGATTCAAGGGCCATTATAGATCCAAAACTTTGGCATGCACGTTTTGGTCATCTGAATTTTGCCAGCAGTAATCTGATATGGTTGCTTCTTTGCCGCCTGTTGAAGCACCTGTCAAACATGTTTGAGAAGGCTGTATTTTGGATAAGATGCAGCGTTCTAAGTTTCCAAAGGATGGTTCAGTTTGGGCCACATGCAGGTTGCAGCTTGTGCATAGTGATGTTTGTGGACCATGCAAACTCCGTCCTTGGGCAATTACCTTTACTTCGTGACTTTCATTGATGATTACTCTAGGCATGCATGGGTATTTCCGCTTAAAGCGAAGTCCAAAGTTTTAATGTGCTTCAAACAATTTCTGGCTATGGCTGAAATGTCTCAAAATGTACTATGGGCACCCTCCGTTCCGATCGAGGGGGCGAGTATATGTCTCATGAATTTAATGCATTTCTGGCTAGGTGTGGGATAAAACACCAATGTATAGTGCATTATACACCTCAACAAAATGGTGTTGCTAAGAGGAAAAACAGGTCACTGACGGAAATGGCACGATGTATGGTCAAAAGTCAAGCTTTGCCGCATTCTTTTTGGCTTGAGGCCATCATGTGTACCACGTATGTACTTAATAGGTGTCTTACAAAATCTTTGTAGTCTATTACTCCATATGAAGCATGGCATGATAGAAAGACTTCTATTGAGCATATGCGTGTTTTTGGTTGTTTCGCATATGCTTTGGTGCCACAAAAATAGCGCAGAAATTGGATGATAAGGCTATCAAATGTATTTTTGTTGGTTATAGTGTTGAAAGAAAAGGTTACAGGTTTTATCATCTGCAAACAAAGCGTATTCTCGTTTCACGGGATGTAGTGTTTGTGGAAGATTCTATTCAGCCCTTGATGTCATTTACTAGAGACAGTAATGTAAGCTCACAGGACATTTATGACACTTTGTTGCCTCTTTTCAGTGGTGGAAATACGAATGTAACTTCCAATGAGGCAAATGTATAGCCTATGGGGGTTTCTGAAAATGTTACAAATCAGCCTATTACTGATGCCGATGTACATGATGTACTTGATGAGGAAAGGGCTGAAAATAAGCAGGCTAGAGGTATGCCAAAATGGCTGGTGCACGCTTTGCATGGCAGTAAATTGGATGCACCTTTGTCTAGTCGTACTCATTCAGGCTCTAGCCATGCATCTTATGCATCAAATTGTTATGCTTTGGCTGTGTCTAGCTTAAATGATGTTGAGGAGCCTTTGTCTTTTGATGAAGCACATAATTCAAAAAATTGGATGGCTGCCATGCAATCAGAATATGATGCACTTATAGAAAATGACACATGGACTTTATGTGATTTGCCTTCTGGCAGAAAGGCCATTGGTACAAAGTGGGTTTACAAGTTGAAACGCAAGCCGGATGGTGAGATCGATCGCCATAAGGCTCGACTTGTTGCAAAGGGTTATGCACACAAAAAGGCATAGATTATGAAGAGACTTTTTCTCCCACTTGTCGTATGACTACTATGCGTTTTCTATGTGCATTGGCAGCTCATTTTGGTTGGGCTGTACATCAATTAGACATTGTTACTGCTTTCTTGAATGGTGACATATTTGAGGAAGTTTATGTAACGCAGCCTCACGGCTTTGTCATAAAAGGACAAGAGGACAAAGTGTTCAGATGTAAGAAGGCTTTGTATGGGTTGAAGCAATCTCCTCGTGCTTGGTATGAGAAATTTGACACTCATTTGGTCAAACAAGGCTTTCATAACAGTCCAAAAGAAAGCACATTGTATGTAAAGCGTGAGGGTGATATACTTCTCATTGTGGTTCTTTATGTCGATGATTTGCTGATCACTAGACCAAATGAGAGACATATTTCTGAATTTAAGGCTGATTTGAATGCTACTCTCAAAATGAAAGATTTGGGGTTGTTGCATCATTACTTGGGTATACAGTTTAAGCAATGTGATGGTGGTATTGCCTTGTGTCAGAAAAGTTACGTAGAGACATTGCTATGTAAGTTTGGACTTGAGGATTGCAAACCTACTGCCACTCCCATGGAAACAGGTTTGAAGTTGAGTCTACATGATGCTGGCGATCCTACTGATGTCACTCTTTACCAAACTGTTGTTGGTTGCCTCATTTATGTATGCAACACAAGGCCAGATATTCAATTTGCAGTCTCACAGGTTAGCAGATTTATGAATAGCCCAGGGTCAAAGCATTGGTAGGCTATCAAGAGTATTTTCCGCTACCTGAGTGGCACTTTACATCTTGGCTTGTTTTATCCCAAGGGGGGATCATTGCCTCCAGACTTACATGCTTTTTCGGACTCAGATTGGGTTGGTTGTCTTGACACGCAAGTGTCCACAAGTGGTTTTTGTTTCATGCTTGGTAGTTCATGTATATCATGGTTGGCAAGAAGCAACCTACTATGGCCACTTTGAGTTGTGAGGCTTAGTACAGGGCAGTCTTCACAGCTACGGTTGACAGCTACGGTTGAGTGTGTATGGCTCAAACGCCTTATGGTTGATTTGGGTGTTGGACAGGACACTGCCAACACTATCTACACTGACAGTCATAGCACATTGGCAGTTGCGAGGAACCCAGTTTTTCATGCTCGCACAAAGAACATTGAGGTGCATTACCACTATGTCAGGGAGAGGCTCTCAGCAGGAGAGATCATCTTGGCTTATGTGCCAACACAAGACAACCTTGCAGATCTTTTCGCAAAGGCATTGTCTCGTGAGAAGCTTGAAGCTTTCCGCAAAGCTTTGGGCTTACTCCCCTTTGTGGACTGATCATGTCCTCAGGGCATGGCACTTCCCTTTACTCATGTGCCAGTTCTCGTTCACCACATTAGTCCAGGGGGGATTTGTTACCATATACATGTGGTAGTGATGTATGTGAACACACTAGGACCGCCGGGGCATTTTTTCCCTCTTTAGGAGGTTTTCTCCCCCGAGCATTGTATATACACCCATCACTCTAGGGCTATCTATCTTTCCATTGCACACTAAGTAACACACTCTCTATTGTGTCCCTTGAGCTTCCTTCATCTTCTCCAAGCTGTGTGCATTTCTCTGCAACCCTAATTCCAACAAGTGTCCCCTTTGCTTTCTTTGTACCAAGTAGGCCTTGTGTGAGTGTGTGGATGTTCCCTCTCATCCCCCCCCATGTAGGTCTCTCCCCCGAGGCCCCTAAAGTTGCCCCTGTTTTTTGACAGTGAAAATTTTGGTTTCCAGTGAGTGATTTACCTTCACGCACGATGGCTTCTCCTCATAATGGGGGCCTTACAAATGTGTTCTTTTACCACATAATATTACAAGGGTAAATCAGGATCCATACTTAACACCAATGGTTGGGCAACTTGAGTTGGTAAGCCGTCTAATTGATGAGCTTAAAAATTTGGAAAGGGCCATAGTATCTTTTCGCTAGCTTTGATGGCCCGTAGGATTTTTGCGCGTGGTTTGCTTTAATCAAGCCTTAGGAAACTTAAGCAAGACCCAATCATTTTCTTTGAATGTTAAGGCCCTTCTATGCTTGTCAGCAGCAACAACTTTTTGACTTGTTGAGAGATGGATATAACCTCCTTAATCTTTTGAAAGTATTCTTGTAGGTCGCTGCTATACTCATCGGCGGCGAAGATCTTCCCATATACTTTGAGTAGCAAGGGACTTTTAGGTCTTCCCTCAATGATCTCGAAAGGTCCTTTTCCTGTAGAAGTATGTACAATATTATTGTAGGCATACTCTACAAGAGGTAAGAGAAACCAAATGCTCTAATACCAATGTAATGGAATTGGCCTATTAACTTGAGAGAGTAGTGGAAATTAATGAGAGTACTTTTGAGAAATTACTTTGTGAGCATAGAGGGTGAACATAATTGAAGATAACAACATACACATAGCAATTAGTTAATTTGGCATGAACAATACTTTTGCAAGAGAGAGAATTTAGAGAACATGACAACAGTTGAGGACTGGATTTATGAGGAGCCGGTCCCCCCTCCAATAGGCATTTGTATTATGACTTCTCCCATTAAGAGAGATTTGCCACAATACAATCTTTGTGTTCCTTGTGAACTAGGTGATGCAATGAAGATGGAAAGCTTCATGCATTAAAAGAATAACCTAAACTTTGACGAAAGCTTTAACTATCCCAAGCCTCAGTCCCAAGACCTCACACACCTTCGAAGGTGGAATGAGCTAACAGGGAATGAGGGTAGGGAAGAGGAAGAAGAAACATTTCATAGGAGAAAGAATTAGCTCTTCACTTTGTTAGGAAATAAGACGTAGCTAAATAGATAATTGAGTAGATTACTTAATGGAGAGAGACAGATTTATATACACGAGATTATAGAGTAGAGAGAGAGAGAGAGAGAGAGAGAGAGAGAGAGTACACACGATATACGTGGTTCACCCAATGTGGGCTACGTCCACGGGAAAGCAGCCACTCAATGGCTTTAGTACTTCAAAACAAGAAGTAGTTTACAAAGGGATTATACCCTTAATGGAGCTCCCGCCTTGCTTCACTCTCACCACCTCACACTCACCTTGTTGCATCAACTTCACACACTATGAAATGTGTGTAGAAATGGCCTCCTTTTATAGGCCAAAAGGGCTGCCCTCTCTTATGAGAGACAGCCATGTGTAGCCGCCCTTGTGCGAATAAGTCCAAATCGGACCCTCCAATCCGCCCATGTGTGGCCGCCCTTGAGAAGACAAGTCCGCTTCTGAATTCGGCCACCGGCCATTGAATTCGGCCACCGGCCACCGGCCATTGACTTCCGACCACCGGCCATTGGCCATTGACTACCGGCCACCGGCCAACCGACCGGTTGTTTTCCGACCGCCGTCCGGCCATAATATTCCGGCGAAAAGGAATATTCCGGCGAAAAAAAAAGTCTCGGGGGCCTCCGCCCCCGAGGCCTTTAAAGTTGCCCCTGATTCTTGTCCGTGAAAATTTTGGTTTCCGGTGAGTGATTTTCCTTCACGCACGATGGCTTCTCCTCATAATGGGGGCCTTACAAATGTGCGCTTTTACCACAGAAAATTACAAGGGTAAATCAGGCTCCATACTTAACACACTTATCATAACTCTTCTTGCTAGCATACATAATAGCATAGTAAGAAGAAGGAGAATATGGCAAGCTTAAGCATCGAAGCATGGCTCTTGGTTAGATTTGCACTCCATAGCCAAGAGTGTTGGTGTAGGCTCTCAACCTCTACTTGCTTGGAGAAGGAGAGGGAGCTCTTGCGCTTTGCACATTGTATAATGAGAGTGTGTGTGGGAGAGTATACCCCCTAAGAAACCCCCTAGCTTGCTTTGGTTGACCCCCCCTTGTAGCTCATGCTTGAAGCTCATTGGACCCCTCCAAGCCCATCCAATCACAAGCAGGAGGCATAACAAGCAACAAGGTTAGCCTCGGGAAGAGTGTCCTCCTTTCCCCTTTGAGAGAGAGGACTTGATGAATGCAAAGACAATTAATTAAATCTTCTAAATTATCATTGAACCCCTTGGGTGGCCAACCAATAGGCTTTAGACACACCATGACGGCAACATGAGCAGGATCTTGACAAGTGTCCCCTTTGCTTTCTTTGTACCAAGTAGCCCTTCTGTGATGACTGTGTGGGTGTTCTCTCTCATCTCCCCTCATGTACGGCTCGCCCCCTCCTTGTAGGGATTAGATCTTTGAATTTTAACACCTCAAGCTCCTCAAGCTTAGGCCTAGTTCCCACCACAAGCTTGGCCCTTAAGCACTTCAAGCTTGGCTGGGTTCTCACCTCAAATACAGCCCTAGCATCTCATGCATGTCAAGCACCTCAAGCATCTCAATCATCAATCACCTCAAGCATCTCAAACACCTTAATAATCAAGAACCTCAAGCACCTTAGTCATCAAGCATGACAAGCACCTCAAGCACGTTAAGCTTGGGCCGGGTTCCCACCTCAAGCACAGCCCTAGCTTACCTAAGGTCAAAGAACTTTTACACTCATTATTGGAGGTCTTCAATGAAGCTAACCTAAGGTCTTATGCTCCATTGGTTAGCCTTGATCTTTGATAGACCATCTCTCATTTGGGCCCCTTTAGCATTGGCTCCGTGTTGAGATAGATCTATAATAACATGTCTATATCTTAATCCTTGTTCCCATTTATTCTCCGACATTAAGTGATCAATTTAACATGGAAAATCATTTGGGTTGGTTAGATATTATATTTTATGTGAAAATCTATATCATTGAACAAGGTTGGAGAGTATTTTGAAGGTGAAGATGGAAATACTACGCTTCTAATGGGTACATGGAGAAACCCCTAGGGCTTCTAGAGAAAGTGATTGTTACTTCTTGCGGCATTGAGTATGAGCATACATTTGCTATAGTGGATTTTGGAAAGAGGAACAACTACGACATAATACTTGGGTGGCCATTTATGCGACAATTGAAGATAGTTCAAGTTTGGAGATATGATCATATACATCTCAGACACATAGAAACCACGACGCGCATAAACCTTGAAGCCATAGTTACAAATACGTGAACCGAACCCCAGAGGAGGAGTTTGATTCAGCTAAACTAGCAAGATTGGAACTTTCATCTTGGCTAGGCAAGCCAAAGGAGGTATGGATGTGTGGTGCATCACATTATGGGAGTTTGAAATGAGAAGAGTGTATTCTGGAAGAGCTATTGAAAATAAGGAATACATTCTTGAACCTTTTCTTGAAGAATCTCTTGATCCATTGGAGATGGCCCCACAATAAAATTTTATGACAAGGATGGTTATGACGTGGTTCCATACTATATGTTCAATATAATAAATGCAAATGATGAGAGATTAGTCCTTGAAAAACCCGGGGATGACCAACTTGTGAGTGTTGAAGAAGAGGAGATGTTTTATGTCTCCCCAGAGAATTTTGAGAGAGTACATGATGCAAATAATGAATGGTCTGACAACCCTAGTAAACAAGAAAAAACAATAGTAGATTTCTAGTTTTACAATTCCCAAATAAAAAACTTAGACGTCAAGAGCGCTACAAGAAAAAAAAAGCTGAAACAAAACAAGAGAGAACCCTATGCCTAGAATAAGGGATAAAACATAGCTTTTGATGCTTGTAAAAGTTTGATGATTGTGTCAATGACAAGATATTTGGACGGTAATCTAAAGCTCAAGATCCAAAAACAAAAGAGAGCATAAGAGACCTGCAAAAAAAACCCAAACAAACAAAAGAACCAAGATTAAACGAGTCTGGAGAAACTAAATAGACCAAGGAGAGAAAGAAGAAGTACTGAGAGCTTAAGAAAACTCTCAAGGAAGTATGGACAAGGGAAGTAGAAAGTGGGGAAGGAGAAGACAAGAAAATTGAGGACAAAATGAGTGTCATCCCACTATAGAAAGTTCACTATCCAAGATCGAATATTAGTGAATGACGCAACCTCTACAAGAGCAAAAGGACAAAGAGTCCTACAATGGACCTAAGGATGCAAAGAAGATAGACTTGGTAGGACCCGGAGAAGAGTCGTGACCAACCTACATAGCAACAGATCTAAATCCGAAAGAGGAGGAGAATCTCATAAGTCATCTCAAGGAGTACAAGGACGTGTTCGCTTGGTCATATAAAGACCTGAAAGGATTCAATCCTATAATATGCCAGCACACGATCCCTTCAAAACCTGAAGCAAAGACTAGTTGATAGAGACCTTACAAGTACAATGATACATTTGCTAAGTGCATCAAGGAGGAGATTGATAAATTAAAGGAGGCTGAGTTTATCTACGAGATAGAACATACCGATTAGGTATCTCCATTGTGGTACTACCTAAGAAGAATGGTTAATTGCGAGTGTGTGTGAATCTAAATAAGGTTAATGCCACCACGATAAGGTAAAATTATCCCTTACCTATTATTGACCATGTCCTAGAACGAGTGACAGTTAAACGGGCATACTCCTTCTTAGATGGGTTCTGAGGATATAACCAACTCACAATTGCTCTTGAAGATCAATACAAGACAGCGTTTACCACCACAGAATGGGAAGTATACTTGTATAGGGTGATGCCTTTTGGCCTCACCAATGCCCCAACAACATTTCAAAGATTAATGGCACATGCCTTTAAGGAATACTTGAGGATATTCTTGGAAATCTACATGGATGACTTATGTGTGCACTCTCTCTAGAGAGATGAACATATAGAGCACCTCGAAAAAGTATTTGAGAATTGAAGGACTTATAGGATCTATATTAACCCAAAAAAGTGTGTATTTATGGTTAGAAAAAGTAAAATCCTAGGCCATATTGTCTTGGAGAATGACGTATCTACCGATTTAGACAAGATAAATGTAATCTTAGAGATGCCTAGACCATACAAAAAAAATCAAGTACATTGCTTTATGGGACACTATGGTTACTACAGAAGGTTTATACACATGTATGGAGTCATTTCTCAACCCATGTACAAACTTATAGTAGCCTCTGCATGGATGAATGAGTGTGAGGAATCATTTGAAAAATTGAAGGAAGCACTCATATTCGCTCCATGCAGTACTGAAAGCACCAGATTGGGAAAAGATCTTTCATGTTCATAGGATGCTTTGGAATTTGCTATTGGATGCATCTTGGCTCAACCAGGAGAAGGAAATATGGATTTCCCAATCTTCTACTCAAGCAGACAACAGCTTAACAGTGCTAAAAAGAACTACACAACCATGGAGAGAGAGGGGCTTGGGATGATATATACTATTAAGAAATTCCAATAAACAAATTCATGTTTTTCACGGATCATCAATCCCTCTTATACCTCGTAAACAAACCTTGCAATACCAGAAGAATTGTATGATGGTTTATCATATTGCTAGAGTTTGATTTTATTGTCGAAAGGGAAGACGCATCTACGAGCATATCACCTTTTCAAATTGCCAAACGGAGAAGCTCAAGAAGGGTTAGATGATGACATCCCCAACGCATATCTTTTCAACGTTGAAATGATACCAAAATGGTCTCAGGAGAGAGTCAATTTACTATCCTATGGGGGTGACTTCGATAGAATGGGGCACAAATTTAAAAGACGAACAATTCAACATTCAAGGTATTTCCAATTACTTGGTGGACATTTGTATCATTTAGGCTCGGACAACATTTTATGATTATGCATAAATCTAAAGGAGTACAATCGCTATCTTTTGGAAGCACATATTCAGGACTTAGCATTTCATTGCTCGCAAACAAAAACACACTATCACTTGAAATAGGTAGGAGTTTATCGGCCAACTATGTGCGCTGATGTTCAGGAGTACATTACTAACTGTGCAACCTGCATGTCTAAACCATCTGTAGAGCATGCTACATTGTTTCAGGTAACAATTGCACCAAAATGGAGCCAATATATAATTGACTATCTGACAACGAGAAAGTTTTCTAAAAATACCTCTAGAGAACTGCAAAGGGCCATAGAAATAGAGGTTCAAGATTATGCACTAATTGAATATCTATTGTATAAGAGAGGAAAGGACAATCATCTCAGGACATGTGTGAAGAAAAGCTTGTATTTGCCAGTCCTAGAGTAGACACATGAAGGACTCAGTGGAGACCATTTTTTAGGGGATGAGATGATATAAATTGTCTTAACCATTGGAATATGGTGGCCTACATTACACATGGATGCTGACAAATACGTTAAGAGATGTGATGCATGTCAACGTACTAAAGTTCTAATAAGGAGAGATGAGATGTCATTAAGGCCAATGATTGGAGCCAAAGCATTTGCTAAGTGGGGTATAGATTTTCTTGGACCGATATCACCCCCTCTTACATAACTCATGCCCAATATATCATTGTGTCTATGAACTATTTCACAAAATGGGCTAAATCTAAGGCCACAGAGAAAGCAGATGCAAGGACCATTGCACAGTTTCTATATGAAAATATATTTGTTAGATATGGTCTACCCATAGAAATTATCACTGATCATGGCACTTATTTCATTAATGAAGTTATTAAAAATCTTTTAGACGAGTTCATGGCAGTTCACAGGAAGTCTGCTCCATACCATCCACAAGCTAATGAACAGGGTGAAGCTACCAATAGGTCTCTATGCAATGTCTTGACAAAAATAATATCAATTTCAAGAGTAGATTGGGACCAACAGTTACACTCTACAATGTGGGCATATAGGGTAGCCTACAAATCATCTATTAGAACAACACCGTAAAACATGGTGTTTGGTCTTAATGCAATTTTGCATGTAGAGTTCTTGATCCCAACAGTAAGAGTGTCTCAACAACTCGAATGGATAGGCCATGAATTGTCTTCAAGATTTGATAGCCTAGAGAAACTAGATGAGCTTCACCTGAAAGCTATAGCTTCTATCTACGCTCAAAAAGAAGAAAAAAGGAGTTTTTCGATAAGCATGTACGCTCAAAAAAGTTTAAAACGGGAGACTATGTCCTGGTTTATACATTGAAACAACATGCAAAAAAACTTAAAAAGCGAGGGATGGGACCGTGGTGATCACCGATGTATCAGCAAGCAAGACTGTCAAACTTGCGACATCAGATGGCGAAAAAATATCTTATTCGATTAGTGGTTGTTGACTTAAAAAGTATCATTTACCGATAACCCAAAACAGGCTTCAACAAATACATGCAAAAAAGAAACAATCTCAAGAAAAGCAATGCATGGTTAAAGAAGCTCAAGACAAAGCCAAGGAGCGCATGGCAAAATGAAAGCTTCTACAACAACAACAGCAACAAGCACCACCACTACAGATCAATGTAATCAAAGTGACAAATTTTGAAGAGGAGCATACGGTGGATCCGATAATAAAAATCAAGCTTGGAAGTAATCAAGTGGAGGCCAATGCAATCCTAGATTCTGGACCTCAAGGAAATCTTATTTCCTACAGTCTATACAAGCAGTTGACATTTGAGGAAGAGCTAGCGATCAAGCTGCAATGGGCCCATCCTACAAACAACAACGCGAAGGTTGGGCCAGACAAACTCCCATGCATTATGGCTCGTGAGGCAAAGCAGCATGGAAGGACAAATATGTAAGATTGATTAAATTACAACCTAAATCAGTGATTGTAAAGATTATAGTTAATGATTTGTTATTGTTATTACTAACTTATGAAAATATCACTCTTAGTCGACCAATCAGAGAGATGGTCAAGTTTCAAGAGCGTGATACAGAATTTGAAACTTGGCAATGGTTGTTCAAAAACAACCACATCTCGAGCGAGCGAGCAATTCGACGCAACGGTTGGATCAGTACAAGCGGTAAGTTTAAACGAATAATTTTGTATCAATTATTTTGAGTTGTTGATATTTGTTTAATTTGGTTTGGGTTTATATAGACTCAAGGTGATCAAACATACATGCCTGTGGACGACGACGAGGAAGAGGAGGGTTATATGAAAATTTTGTTGTCCAAACTTTCATAAAGTCCCAATGTGGCATGATGTATATACAACTATTTTCATTTTATTTGTAACTTTATTCAGTGGAAATGCAATTAATGAAGCATTATAGTTATTACCTTGGATATCTAAAATCGTTTCAGACAACGGAGTAAGAGACCTGTTGACACTTGGAAAATTTTCATTGGCGAGAGAAAGTAAAGGAAAAGTTATGCTTTGTACCAATAGTTCTTTTGAGGGGAGGACTCTAATAAGCAAGGAAGACCGATTGTTCATAAAGGATTGTTGGTACAAATCTCTTGCAATGTGGGGAAGGCCATTGTTGGCCTAATATCCTACCATTTTCTTTAAAAACCATTCACCCACCTGAGGTGAGATGCCATATCCCTTAAATATACTATCTCAACTTAATAAACAACAAATAGTTGTAGCGTGCTTACGAATAGTGCTCTTCCCCATTCTCCATAGCTGAGATATAGTAGTGGATGAAAGGCTATGAGCCAAATGCCAAAGAGGATAAATTAGGTCAAGCAAAGCATGAAAGAACTCAAATGATATTCTATAGGCAAACAAAAACATGTGTCGACTGTTGAGGTTGCATTTTGACCAAAGTATGAATAGAGCCCCAAAAATTGCTCGCCATGGAGAACCCCTTGGAGCATACCGCCAAGCAATGGGCTATAGTGCTCCAAAGGCAGCCTTGACACAGAAATCCACCTCAATGCAAGGAATGCCTATCCCTCAGTGACCAAGATTCCACGGCTAGAAAAATACATTTTTCCTACCCGGTGAAAATAAGGCAAACTTGAAATTTTACCAATTTTAAGGTCAAAATTTGAAGCTTTTGCAGGTAATCACATCAAAAGTTGTCTCGATTTTCTTAAGGGTGAAAGCATGTTAACGTGTCACACTTCTTCATGTCCCGGACAATGCTAACTAGCACAATACGATGTATGATGTATCAATAGAAAGCTCTTGAAACAAGAAATCCAAATGTACAACCTCTGAATATTTTTGAAATTATTTGTAAAAAATTTACCGGACACCCAAATTTTAAAGATGTGTTAACGTGAAAATGGTAACTAGCACAAAAAGCGCAACACGTTAACATGCTTTCACCCTTAAAGACAAGACCAATCTAACCAAGCTTTCAAAATTTCAGTCGATAAGAACACTGAACACTGGACCCTTTTTTTTTTTTACATTGGTGAGATCCTCGCTAAGGATATGATTTTACTTTTAAGACACTGAAGAGATTCTTCTTTTCATTGATGACTGTGATACACTAAACATTGTATTGTGGTTTTAAGTGTTTGAGCATCAAGTCTTCCTACTAGGATACAAGGATAAAAAACACGAACTTCTTAAAGAAGACTCTAAGATAACGCTTTCTTTTTATTGACATCGAAAGATGTATTAGAAAAAGGCCCATAGGCCATTGGAAGAGAAGCATTAGTCTCTCTTGAACACTACAGTAGGATAAAAGTGGTGGGGAAAGGGCTCCTTTCCTACCACATTGTTAACAATGTGGAGAATGGTGCCATACATGTGTGTGTGTGTGTGGTCTTTTCTTTTTCTGATGGGCACAAGCAACCCTACACACGAAATGATGAATCTCTCTACATCTTTAAAGACTATGACCTACAAACTCTCTCTCCACATTAAGTCCATATTCCTATTGTGTGAAGCGATCACCGAGATGTTGGGAAAAGCTCCAAGGAGTGAGGCTATGAAGCCTCAAGAACAAGCTATGTTGAGGTAAAAGCTGCAGAAAGGGGGGGGGGGGGGGGGGGGGGGGGGCTATTAAGAGACATGCCAGCACAGGTTAGCTTAGTGGTGAACATGTCACAACCTTACTTGCAACAATGCAGTTTTTCTTCTAAGCATGCAATACTTGCAAGTATTTTGGATGTGACCACAAAACATGACTACAATGACAACAAGCTCAATGGCTAGAAAAATAGCCTCTCCATTTTGAACTCAATCAAATCAAGAGAGCAATTCAACTGCAATGCAAAGAAAGTAAGCTTTTTACCACAAAAATAGCAAACTCACATTGGAACATGTCCTCCATTTCAATGTGATGCTATTACAAGGATGTGATACTAACATGGAAACGCTATGCATTAAGGGTGTTATACATCGCACCATGTGCTTAAACACACCTCTTTTCATACCCAAAACCTCTCTACTTTGAGGGCTTTGAGCAGAGTGCTCTCATATCATCATACAACTTTTGCAAGTTACTAAAAGATTGTCCCCCTTGTTGGCTAGTCTTCTCAATAAGGCGCATGATCTCTTGGGCTTTGCTTCTAGCATTATGACCCTCTTCCTCATGCAGCAATGCTTTCACTCCGCCCTCCACAAAGCTTCTATCTAAGCCACCGGTCTTCGTGCGACCCAGCTCCAATCCTGCCCCCCACACATTGCAAAGGTAGTGAGAGTTCACCCTCTGCTCCGCAAAGCGCGGGCAACATAGAAGAGGAACACCCGCCCACAAGCTCTCCACTGTTGAATTCCATCCACAATGAGATAGAAAGCCGCCAACCGCTTTGTGCGCTAGCACCTTTACTTGGGGAGCCCAGCTTATAATCATTCCTGTGCCCCTTGTCCGCTCAAGGAAGCCTTCCGGGAGCACTTGAGGGAGCTCTTCCATTGTAACTGAATCCTCTCTTATGACCCATAAGAAGGAATTCCCACTTGCCTCTAACCCAACAGAAAGCTCTTGTATCTCTTCTACAGACAACTTTGCAGAACTACCAAATGCGACGTAGATGACAGACGACTCTGCTTGCAAGTCGAGCCATGATAGGCATTCTGTCTGGACATTATCTTCCAACTTCATCTGGGTGGGTAAGGGGCCGATCGCATAGCTGGGAATCCCTTGAACTTCAAATGACTTAAATGCATCAGGCTCAAGCTCCAACAGAGAATTGATCAGAACTCTCTCTCCACATTTCACACATGAAGCCACCTTGGAAAAGAATTGTATAATGTGATTTTTGGAGTCCGCAAATCTCAGATCTTTTGCTATAAGGTCAGACGAGAATGGTGGAAGACCTGGAATATGAGTTAACATCAGAGGGGTCTCTCCCTTCCATTGGGTGGGGGATCCTGTACACATTGCAAAAGATGACATCAGCTAGAGATAAAAACTTATACAAATATACAACTACTTTTAAAGCTAGACTGACAAAAATCATGAGTTCCAAAAATCAAATCATGATGACAGTAGCTAGCAACAAGATTTGAACCAATACAAAGTGGTCAATCAACATGTTCTGTTTCTAGGGCTAGAATTCTATGCATCGAACAAAATTTGACTAGAGTCCCAAAAACCATCCCAATCGATAGATTAATGGACATCGGAAAATTGAGACCGATTATCAGAGAAAAAAACTGCACTCTTCCTACAAAACACGCTCATTCCAGGATCTACAAGAAGTTGGGTATGTTATAGGGAAGTCTAAGTCTTGCCTGCATAATGCTCGAAGGTGAATGAAGAGTCATGATATTACCGCGCAACAGAAGATGCAGGGACAAATGGATGACGGAAAATAATGGGCATTCTGATGACTATAAAAGCTACAAGTTTTGTACTATCTGTCTTTCAGAAGATGGCTTTCACAACATCCAAGTATGATGTAATTCTGCACGAGGAACATCAGAACAATTAAAGACGAGGTCAATACCCTGGAATAGCGAAAAATGAGAGGACAAAACAGAAACCTTTCTCAGGGAAGATGCCCTCAGAGTAGAGGACGTCAAGGTTGGAGATCAAAAGGTGTGCCATGGCATTGGATGTCCATAATTCAATTCGAGGGATGCCGGCACGCTGGGTAACATCGAGTGTCCAAGGGATGAAGGTGTCGGAAATGAGGCATGTAGGCGGGTGACCCAGTTCTCGGAGCTCAACAATAAGATTAAACAAGTTCTCCTTCATGGCAGGGGTGACGAAGAAGCGTTTATCAATGTCGCCCGGTTGCAAGGCATCCTCGACCACATAAATGAAAATTTTACCTCTACCACCATCACCACCGCCGCTACCGTTACAATCAACAGTAGGAGCTGAGTTTCCTACCTCAATGACATCACTAATTACAATAGCCGTATTTTTGCTACCATAGCCATTGCTACAACGCTCGCCGGCGCAGCACGTGCTCGTCGTAGATAGAGTGCCTCCCCTCAGATCTGGGCTAGGGAGAACAAGACTATTCCGCTCTTTGAGCCTGGCATAGTCGGAGGAGAAGTAGATGAAGCTTACCTTGAAGCCGAGGGCGGCAAGCGATTGCGAGAGGAGCATGGCGCCGACGACATGGCCTTGCCCACTGGGTGTCACCACCAAGGCGTGGGGGATGGCATCAGAGCTACTATCCATTATGGCCTTGTCTACAGGGGGTGGATGCTCTCACTGGTGTTCTGTATTTTAAAGAAGTTTGTGTTGTGCTCACTCACTCTTCTCAGCAGGTCGTGGCGCGTCTGCGACAATATTAAATTCTCGTCATAGATCCAGAGGACTAGGGTAAATTAAGGCCCCGAGAAAAGGACACGTCCCTGAAGAAGGACAAAAATATAGATAACTAGTACGGCCGAAGGCGGCCTCTCTCTTCTCCCTCTCTCTCTCTTTATCGCGTGCAAAGGGATTTATTTTCATTTTGGACTTTAGCCTTCAGGTCGCAGATTGCAACACATGTAAAAAGGGATTTATTTTCATTTTGGACTTTAGCCTTCAGGTCGCAGATTACAAAAATATAGATAACTAGTACGGCCGAAGGCGGCCTCTCTCTTCTCCCTCTCTCTCTCTTTATCGCGTGCAAAGGGATTTATTTTCATTTTGGACTTTAGCCTTCAGGTCGCAGATTGCAACACATGTAAAGGACTCCTCCTTCCGCCATATTATGTTAGTAGAATATTATGTTAGTAGATAGTACTCTAGCCAGGTCTCGCACATGATTAAAAAGATTAATATGATTTATTTTGTATCCAATTCTGGAAGGCACGTGAAAAGCGAATACACTTTTCCTTGAAATTCGAATGTTCTTAATATTTGTGCAATTTGTTTGTATCAGTTTGTATCAAGCTTTCAAATAGCATCTATCTATCTACTATCTACTATCTACTAACATAATATGGAGGAAGGGGGAGCCCTTTACACGTGTCGCAATCTGCAACCTGAAAGCTAAAGTCCAAAACAAAAAAAAAGTCCGTTCGCACGCGATAAAGAGGTAGAGAGGGGGAGAGAGAGAGGCCGTCGAAGGCGGCCGGCCGTAGTTGACTTACTAAATCTACACACTGTCTTGTCTTCACGATTAAGCTTCTTAAGTCAACCTTTTCCCCTTAAAGTATGACTTTTTGTGAAACAAATTGTGCTAATACAATTTCATAGAAATGTGGGACACCAAATAAAAGTTAATATCACTAATCTCATTGATGCATGCGGGACTCGGCTCTAAGGCCCCAAAAGTTGGACAGCAACATTCGAACGTTGAGATGGTTATTATGAAATGTGCTCTTCTGATTGGCAGGAGCGATGATTCAAGCCCCGTGCGGCCTTGTACTTTTCTTTCATGAGGGGTGCGTCCTCCCTTTGGAGCCCTTGAATTTTACATGAGGTTGTCGAGACCTGCTGCGCGTTTTCTACTCAGATCATCGCGCATGGCGCGTCTTCTGTTGCACATAGTAGGGATGAAGGGCTTCCATCTCCACTAATCATTGTTGGGAATGATCAACCCCAGCTTACGCGCCATGCCTCGCAATCTCAGTGTCCTTAAATAGGGTCTTTTACGCTAACGACTTCCTTTATGTATGTTGTTTCCTGAGCTAGGTACGTGAAGATTTTTAACCAGATGTATGTAAATCTAATATGTATTCTCCTCTAGGTTCTCAACCTCTGTGCATATCTGGTTGTAATTTTTTTCTCCTTCTAATATACTCCAAAGCGCTCTACTCGACAAAATAAAATCGCTTCTTTCTCGTCTTGATTTGACACCACTTTTGGGAGGTGGGATTCCCCTGTACATTGGGGGCGATGGAGATTTTGGATGTGGACCGTCCGATTTTGGATTAAACACCAAGTGAATGTCGAGTGAACCTCAAACATCAAGCGAACCCATTGTGAATGTCGAGTGAACCTCAAACATCAAGCGAACCCATTGTGAATAACATGTAAACATGACATAATCGTAAACACAAAGTGAACACACTAAGGCTACGTTCAGACGGACTGGTGGCAAGGCAAAGGAAAGGGATGTCTCTGCTTGTTGGCACACTAGCCAAGACCCATGCATCCATCTCAAGTTGCAAAATGCATGGCATCAAAGTATAATGGATCAAGGGATCCCCATACACATTCTGCAGCATTTATACAGGTGTTGAGAATTGAACACATTAGAAATTTTCACATTTAATTTAAAAGTTTTGGATTAACTATGGAAGGCACCACCCTTACATGGTTCCAATCTTTGAAAAAGGAAGACTATGGAAACATAGAACCCTAAGCTCAAAACAAAGCATATTATGGTAAAAAAAAATCATATAGAGGGCACCATATGGTTCCACTACCAAAGAATGTCAATATGGAGGCTCTAGAAAGACACTTAATCCATCCATTATGGGCCGTTGGATACTCTTCGTATGTAATACATAATTATCTTAATGGGAACCTTGGCCACCCTATGGCCTTAGGGTCATAGGGTTCTAACTAACATAGAAAACACCCTTTGGCCTTAAGATCTACATAATGTCAAGTAAATAGGCAAAGGAGTTGTTGCGAGATCACTAAAAATTCTTAGATAATACAATGATGTCGTCAACCCACAAATGACCTATACTCTCAAAAAATCATGTCCATTATTTTGTTGAAGGTTGTAGGAATGTTTGTGAGACCAAAAGACATCACTAAATACTCGTTAAACCAAAGGACGTCCTGAAGGCCACTTTTTAGGTCGATTCTTCTGAAATAAGTAGAACCTTGCAACCTGTCCAGTATATCATCGATCCTAGATATCGGGAATCTGTTCTTGATGGCAATTTTATTTAGAGCCTTGTAGTCAATGCACATTCTCCAAGATCCATCACTACAAGAGGTACTTCACATTAGCGATGCTCGCAGTGCGACGCTCAAAAGTGAAAATTCATGGCGTCGCTATCAGCGTCGCTAGTTCATTTGTAACATAGCGACGCTCAAAAGTGAAAATTCATGGCGTCGCTATCAGCATCGCTAGTTCATTTGTAACATAACGACGCTCATAGCAACGCCCATAGCGACGCGACAGGGATAAATAGTAAACCGAGAGCGCCCGACAACTCAGATCTCAGATCTGAGTTTTCGACTCTCAAGCAAAGAGGTAACCTGTGCTCTCCCTCTCCCTCTCTTTCTTCTCCACACACACACACACGAGGAGAGGAAGGAGAGCTAGGTATGCTCCTTCCCTCTCCTCTCTCTCATGTTCCCTTCCCCTCTTTCTCTCTCTCTCCTTCACACACACACACACACACACACATTGTGTTTTTGAGAGAGAGAGAGAGAGAGAGAGAGAGAGAGCACATGCATAAACAAAACACACACACACACACATGCATAAACAAAGAATGCATACACACACACACACACAGAGAAAGAGATTAGGTTAAAATTTAAATTAGATTAGGTTAGATTACATTTAAATTTATATTTATGTTGAGTTTAAAATTAGGTTAGATTTAGATTTACGTTAGATTAGATTTAGATTTATTTAGGTTAGATTAGATTAGATTTAAATTTATTTTGAGTTAGATTTACGTTAGATTAAATTTAGGTTTATTTACGTTAGATTAAATAATTAGATTTAGGTTTATTTTGAGTTTAAGATTATGTTAGATTTAGATTTACGTTAGATTGGAGTTAGGTTTATTTACGTTAGATTAGATTAGATTTAAGTTTATTTTGAGTTAGATTTATGTTAGATTAGATTTAGGTTTATTTACGTTAGATTAGATTTACGTTTATTTACGTTAGATTAGATTTACTCTAAATTTAGATTTACATTAAATTAGATTATATTTAGGTTTATTTTGAGTTTAAGATAAAATTAGATCTAGAGTTATGTTTGATGGACTATCTTTTTTTAGTTTTAAGTTAGATTTTAGTGCATGTCAATGAAGGTGCGCTTTGCCCAAAGAGCAAACACTAGTTACACAGCAATATGTATATTCCTATCAGAATCTGACACCTATTAACTCACACACTAACCATATTCAATTAGCGCGAATCACCACATGTGCAATTAGGTTAGATTTAAGATTAGATTTTGGATTGAGTTTTTATATTAGAGTCTACCTTCGAGATGACGGTAAAAAAATTAATAGTTAGACAAACGGTGATCCCTCTCTTCCTCTCTACGGATGCGACCTTAAGCTGGAAAGCTTTCAACGACATGATACTCAGATTGGAGGCCAAGATGTAATGTGTTAAGTTATCCCTCGAACAAAGAAAAGATGTTAAGATGCTGTGAAATGCTACAGCTAGAGAAGAGGCAAAGGGGTTTTGTCCACTACATGCACTATCATATAGACGTGGGTGTGTAGATTTCTTGTACCCACAAATATAGGCATTTACCAATAAAGACGAGATTATAACCCGGTGGTTCTGATCTCCATGCACCTCTAGACCGAGGTGTGCGGGGATTGGACATGACTAGAGAATGTGAGGTAGTTTACAGTGTGAACAAAGAGAGAGAGAGAGAGAGAGACAAAGAGATAAAAGACGGAGAATGCCAATAGAAGATTAAATTTATTGTCCAGGTTATAAGGTTTTTACCCTCATTATGAGTAGTGACGAGGATGTGGGGCCGTCTAACCGAAACACCTATCTCTCAACGAGGATCTTATGTCCTTGTAATCAATGCAAGCATGCTGTGCGATGGACAAGACGCGTTTCTTTGCAACACGTTCACGAATTTGGCGAGTTCAATCCATCTATTATAGATCGAGTTGTTGCCAATTATAACTCGTCGGACTCTGACGCGCTGGCCAATAGGCAGCAATCTTGCAACCCAATAGACGTGTTCGCAGGCGCTTTGGTCAAGCAGCATATGTGAGGCCACAAGATGTAGCCTCTGACAGCTCGGGGGATGATCATGCAAATCACATTCCCAACGAGGCAATGTTTAAGCCCGAGATCGATGAAATGATCAAGACGATCATGGATTCAGAAAGGCTTATCTATGATGATATGAAAAGTGAAGCCGATACGCCATTGTATGATGGAGCATGTGTGTCTAGATTGAAGGCGCTCTCGTTCTTCTCAACATGCAGACAAAGTTTGGATGGAGTGACACTAGCGTCACAACGCTTTTCAGGTGATCAATTACAATGTGTTTACGTTAATAAAAAACTCTAGATGTATAATGATCTGATAGATTTTTACACAATTGTATCGTATTTTTTTCGTTGTGTAGATTGCTCAAAGAGCACATACTGCCAGCTGATAATGTGATGCCAGATTCCAGAGAGGAAGCAAGAAAGATCTTGCGAAACTTGGGGATGGATTACAATTCGATCTACGCTTGTCCTAGCACTGCATTCTTTTCAGAGGGGAATACATAGACGTGGAGAAGTGTTCGAAATGTGATTCCGAGAGATATCAAGTAGATCTCCACGGAACAAAAATTCCACAAAAGGTTTTGCGACATTTTCCTCTTCTTCCTCGCATCAAGCATTTCTTTGAATGTAAGTCCATGGCCGCCCTAGCATCATGGCATGATGAGAATAAATCTTCGGATGGTGTTCTACGGATTCTTGCAGATTGCACAGCCTGGAAACATATAGATGAAACATGGTTGGATTTTGCCAGGGAAGCTCGAAATTTGCACCTAGGCTTGGCTATGGATGGCGTAAATCCATTTGGTCAAAGATCAATATCTTACAGTGTATGGCCCGTTGTCATCGTCAAGTACAACATTCTGTTAAAGAATATGTCCATTGTGCTATGGGCGGCCGGACACTGACTATACCATGTTGTAAATATACTTTGGATAATAGTTCAAAGAGAAGAAGAGTGAGAGCAGCACGTTGAATGGCTGCTGAGGGTAACGATTGTGTGTGTGTGTCTCTCGATGTGTATTGGTGTGTGTGTGCGTGTCTTCTTTCCTATCTTCTCCATACACAGATTTCCGCAGCTCTAGAAAACAGTAAAAAAGAGAGGTTTTTTTGTCATAACTCCCTCACCCAAACTCGGAAAGATGGCAGAAAGTTCAACTCAAGTCACACAGATTGTTGGAGAGAAGCTGACCAGAGAGAACTCCAGCATATGGTCTTACAGGATGGAAAACTTTATCATGGGCAAAGGTTTATGGGACTACATTACAGGTGAACAAGAGTGTCCTGAGGTTGGTTTGGAACCAAATAGAGAGAATGTTGAAGCACATAAAACATAGCAAGTAGGAGTCGAAGCTTACAAGAAGTGGATCGAGAATTCAAGGAAAGTGATGCATTGGATTTCACTATGCATTAGTGACTTTTTTATACCACATGTGAAGAAGGCTCAATCTCCAAAGGAAGCATGGGAAATACTAGCAAGAATGAACAGCTCCAATACAGAACCACGAAAAGTTCACTTGAAGAAAAAGTTACATTGTGTATGGCGAGGAAATAGATCCATATCAGATTATGTGACAGAGATAAAGCAAATACAGGAAGATCTTGCGAGCATTAATGTTGAAGTTCCAGATGATGACTTAGTTTCAGTGACATTGAATGGTTTGGGACCGGAATACAAGTCATTGGATACATCTATATTTGTTCGAGGACACATGCCTAGTTTTGAAGAGTTAACCTTTGTTTGCAAGAAGAGGTGAAGTTAGGCAAGTCAGGTCCTTCTACATCAAATAACAATTCCAGAGATCAGGTTTTTTACTCTAGAGGTCGTGGAAACAATAGAGGTGGAAGAGGAAACTATGGTCGTGGAAACAACGCTGGAAGAGGTCAATGGCAAAGCCAACAAATTCAAAGTTACAATGATTACAACCAAAGAGGCAGGGGGAGAGCCCGACCTTGTGGACGTGGAGGTGGACGATTTGTACATCCTTAAAGAGATGGATATTGTAACAGATGTGGCATTTGTGGTCATTTTGAAAGAGAATGTTACACAAGGCTAATCAAAATCGTGATCGTGGTGGAAGAGGCCGAGGTTATGGCAGACATGGAGAAAACTTTGCTGGATACAATCCTCATGATCAAAATATATATAACAATAGATCGAGTGTACATTTATTTCCTATGGAGCATGTTGTTGGAAGCATGGTGGAGCCATATCATACAGATGATTGGTATTTAGATAGTGGTGCCACAAATCATATGACATATCATGGTGAATGGTTTGACAGAAAAGAGAAGTTAGAAGAGGATGAGTTTATCGCTACATCTGATGATACTATGCATCAGATTATGCATGTTGGTTCAATTCCATTGCTAGAAAAAGACGGGACATACAACACATTGGGAGATGTTCTATATGTTCTATATGTTGGTTCAATTCCATTGCTAGAAAAAGACGGGACATACAACACATTGGGAGATGTTCTATATGTGCCTTCAATCACAAAGAATTTAGCATCAGTTGGACAAATGATAGATCAAGGGTTGCAAGTCCGTTTTAATCGTTACGGCTGCTTCATAGAGAAGTTTCAAAAAGGCAGACCAGGCAAGATATTGGCATGTGGAAGAAAGAAAGGTCGCTTGTTCTCATTGGAAGCTGGAGATCCATGTTTACACAGCAGTATGTATGTAAACAAATCAGCCACTCAAGGTAATTGGACAGAGTTATGGCATAAGAGGATTGGTCATGTCAATTTTAGAAGACTAAAGCATATGAAATCAAATCAAATTGTACGTGGATTATCAAAGTTTGCGGCAAATTGAATTTTGATCATGTTTGTGAAGCTTGTCAATTTGGAAAGCAATCTCGTTTACCATTTCCAAAGAAGGGGAGAATTAGCCAAAGTCCGTTGGAAATTGTTCATTCAGATATTTGGGGACCTTGTGATCATGCTACACCAAATGGTTGTCGATATTTTATCACATTCACAGATGATTACAGTAGAATGACATGGGTTTACTTTCTAAAGGAAAATTCAGAGGCATTTGAGGTATTCTTGGAGTTCAAAGTTATGGTTGAGAAGAGAATAGTTGTCAAATTAAATGTCTACGTACAGATGGAGGGGGAGAGTACATATCACACAGTTTTGATGATTACCTACGTGAACAAGGCATAAGAAGACAGATTACTTGCAGATACACACCACAACAAAATGGAGTCGCTAAGAGAAAGAAGAGAGTCATAGCAGAGATTGCAAGAGCCATGATGAATGAGATGAATATGCCATTAACATATTGGGCTGAAGCAGTTCATACAGCAATACACATTATGAATTGAACACCAACAGCTGCCATTCATGAAATTTCACTTTATGAGAGACTTTATGGGATTAAACCAACAGTTTCCTACATGAAAGTTTTTGGATATGTTTGCTATGTTTATGTGCCAAATGAAGCAAGAAAGAAGATGAAGCCAAAGGTACTGAAGTGTATATTCTTGGGCTATCCAGTTGAAAAGAAAGGTTACAAGTGCTATGATCCTACGACAAGACAAGTTTATGTCAGATTTTGTGAGCATGAACCATGGTATAAACCAAAGCGAGTGATGATAGAAGATGAGTATGAAGAGCAAGAGAATGTGCATCATGTTGTTGATAAGCTAGGACCCTCAACAAGAACTATTTCAGGACCACATATGGCAGAGGAAAGTACAGGAAGTGTCAACCCATGGAGCGGTCGTTTGCAGATAAGAAGCAAGATGAGAAAGGAAAGAAGAAAGTGGTTGAGGAGAGTTATGGAGATGAAAGCCTCGATGAAGAGCATGGTTTACCACATTTGAGGACACCTGGCAGTAAGCATGCTGAGAAATATGTACCCCCATATGCAAGAGTTAAAGAGAAGAGTGCACCACAGTTGAGAAGATCAGAGAGGATGCGTTATCCAGTTGATAGATTGACATACAACGGTTACATGCGTACACATTATGCATACATGGTTTCACGTGTGCAACATAAAGAGCCTACATGTTTTCAAGAGGCAATTGGAAAATCAGAATGGGAGTCAGCTATGGATGATGAGATGGATGCTCTTGTGAAGAATGACACTTGGGATTTGGTTTGCTTGCCAAGTGGAAAGAAAGAAATTGGTTCAAAATGGGTATACAAAGTCAAGTGCAAGTCAGATGGTAGTGTGGAAAGATACAAAGCGAGGCTTGTTGCTAAAGGTTATGCACAAACAAAAGGTCTTGATTATGATGAAACATTTAGTCCAGTTGCAAAGATGACAACAGTCAGATTGGTGATAGCAATGGCAAGTATGTTCGGTTGGAAGTTACAGCAAATGGATGTCGATAATGCATTCTTGAATGGTGACTTGGAAGAAGAAGTTTATATGATATAGCAAGAGGGTTATCAAAATCCATAGTTTCCATATTATGTGTGTAAGTTGAAGAAAGCATTGTATGGTTTGAAGCAAGCATCTAGAGCTTGGTGTGAAAAGATAACCAGATTCTTGAAGAAGATTGGATTTAAACAGTCTGCTGCTGATCACTCATTGTTTTTGAAGCATGTTGATGGAGAGATAGTCGTTATTGTTATCTATGTTGATGACTTGATTCAGTGGAAGTCTTGATGACCAGATTTTACATGTCAAGAAGAGTTTTTCTGAGAGAATTCAACATGAAGGATCTTGGTGAGTTGAGATAATTTTTTGGGAATTGAAATTGTCAACACTTTATCAGGAATTTGGATGATACAAAGACAATACGCGTTGGATATGCTTGAGAAGTATGGAATGACAACGTGCAAACCGGTTGATACACCTCTTGATCAAAATTGTAGTTGATTGATGATGGAAATTACATTGAAGATGTCACTATGTATCGCAAGATGGTTGGAAGTCTTATTTACTTGACAATAACAAGGCCATATTTGAGTTATGCAGTGGGTGTTGTGAGTCAATTCATGCAAAAGCCATGTAAATGTCATCTTGATGCAGTGAGACGGATTATGAGATATATGAAAGCCACTGTCAATTTTGGAATGTTTTATGAAAAGAATAGGAATCTTTGTCTTTATGGTTACACATATGCAGATTGGGTAGGAGATTTTATAGATAGAAGATCTACAAGTGGTTATGCATTTTCCATTGGAAATGGTATGATAAGTTGGAGTAGCAAGAAGTAATCAACTGTAGCATTATCAAGTACAGAAGCTGAATATCGTGGAGCAGATTTGGCAGCATGTGAAGAGTCATGGTTGAGAGTACTTATGGTAGACTTTGGTTTTGACTATCTTGACAGTGTCATTATATATTGTGACAATATTGACAGCATCATGTTGGCAAAGAATCCAGTTTACCATGCTTGCACTAAACACATTGAAGTACATTATCACTTCATTAGAGAAAAAGTTTTGGCAGGTGAGATTGATTTGGTGTATGTGAAGACAAATGATCAAGTTGCGGATATATTTACAAAAGCTCTTGGAAAGGAGAAGTTTTGCTACTTTCGTGAAGCATTGGGAATCCATCATATGCAAGCTCATTCTGAGCTTGAGGGGGAGTGTTAAAGAATATGATGTTAAAGAATATGTCCGTTGTGCTATGGGCGGCCGGCGGACACTGACTATACCATGTTGTAAATATACTTTGGATAATAGTTTAAAGAGAAGAAGAGTGAGAGCAGCACGTTGAATGGCTGCTGCAGGGTAACGATTGTGTGTGTGTGTCTCTTGATGTGTGTGTGTGTGTAGTCTTCTTTCCTACCTTCTCCATCACCTGCGCACTCTACACATTCCTCCGTGGTTGACTACGAAGAAGGGTACCTATGGCTAAGCTTGATTGTGCCGGGGTGGTATAAAGTGAAGAATATGGATGTGTATCTCCGTCCACTATTGGAATAGCTACAACAATTGTGGATTGGCATGAAGTGGTGGATATGAGCCGACACACAGGTCGACGGAATGCTTTGATTAGAGGCATTGTAATGTGGACCATGCATGACTATCCCAGACTAACAGAATGCTCAGGTGATTTACACTTAAACTCAAACACTGTAAATCTTGTTTTTTCTCAAGCTTATCTATTATCATGTGTATACATGCAGGGCTTCAAACAAGCGGATACAGAGCGTGTGTCACGTGTGGACCTAAACTGAATGCACGTCGAGCGCCCTCATTGAAGAAGCAAATCTACCAAGGTCATCAAGCGTATCTTCCAGAGAATCATGTGTTATGCGATGGCTTTTTGGGAAGAGAGCCACTGAGGATGTCTGCACAAGCATGGTTAGAGCAGCAGGAGATAAGTGATGACGGTTTGCCCCTAGGGATGAAGAGACTCTCTCTATGGTACGAGTTACCATATTGGCCCTGACTCATGATCAATCACTTGCTCGATCCAATGCACATATTCAAGAATGTGGGTAATCTGCTATGGGACCATTTGACCGGCAAGAAAGATACTTTGGGAGCCAGGGTTGACCTTAGAAATGTGGATCGTATGAAGCAATATTGGCCGCAGACAGCATCCAATGGATCGATAAAACTCCCTAAAGCGCCATGGATTTTCAATGGAGCCCAAGAACGCAAAGTAAAAGAGACCATTCGATATGTGCGAACCCCCACTGGCATAATGCACTCGCTCCAAACGTGTTTTACTAAAGAAGGACACTTACGGGTTTGAAGTCACATGACTGGCATAAAATGTGTCAGGTATGTTCATAGTGGAATATATCATAGTGGAAATTGTGTAACAAATTCGTGTGTGGACTTTAATATCATTGCTGCACATGTTTTGCAATTTATTTTACCGGTGGCCATTGAGGGATGTTTTTCTCTTGACGTCCAGAACACAATCTACAAACTTGCGAAGTTTGTGCAATGGATCTCACAAAAGGAGATCAACGTAGACTCCATACCATTCACCAAACTAAACGCTGCCATGCTAACCATTCAGATGCATCTTCTTGTTCACATAGTTAATGAGGTGGAAATAGCTGGCATAGTACATTCCAGATGGATGTTCTTTTTAGAACGTTTCATGAAAATGCTCAAGGGATATGTGCATCAGAAGGCACGTCCAGAGGGTAGCATGGCAAAAGGTTGGATGGTATCAGAGTCCCTAGTGTACATTGGAGAGTGGCTAGACGGATTTGATAAAGCCCAGGGCACGCTATGGCGAACCATAGATAATGAGCGCATATCTGGGATTGTCATGTGCAATCTCAGTGTTGAGAAGAAGATGATGGAAGATCTAGAGGTTAAAATCAACAGATTTTGCATGCTTCACAATCCAGTGATGCAAAAAAGTGGATTTCACAATATGAGGATGCAAAGCAAGAGCGACAAAGGGAACGAATCAAGTGAAGACGGGGAAGACGACCACCGATGCACTATCTGACAGGTCTAGAGAGCCTACCAACATTCATGAGCTTAAGATGGTTGCACAACCAATTGAAAGCGCACAATATTTCGGTGAAGAAGTGACTGAGGAGGAGTGGGAGTACTCTCGGTGTTGCGCAACCAAGGTAAGTTTGCAATGTACGACTAGTGACTTTCTAGATGTTTGAACGGCCACTCATAATCTTTGTTGGTTGTAGTATAATTCATACACAGAAACATGGTGTAAAGGTCGATATTTTATGGTGGAATGGATCGACAAAAAGTGTTTTACTCAAGATTGTGGAATCATGGCAAAATTTGAACAGTCTAGTCGAGGACGGTCCTCTGATGCAGATCCTGTGGTGGTGGAACTCACTTACTTCGGCACACTACAAGAGATTTTGAGGATTGATTATAGAGGATTGTTTGTCGATTTGTTCAACGTGCAATGGTTCAAGATAATCATGGAGGGTCGCAACGCTACTGTGCTAGAGGAGAGTCTGGTTTTCTTGAGGTGGATTGAACTAAGAAATGGACTGACCTAAGAGACACTTTTGTACTACCCGAGCATTGTGAACAAGTAAGTATTTAAATAGTTAACATCCAATTATAGAAGTTATGTGCTTGGAAGCTCTTATGTAAGTTATGTGGCTATGGCAGGTGATATTTCATCCTACAAAGTCTGCATCAAACTGGTGGTACGTCATAGAGGTAGCCCCTCATAGTGCACGGACGTATGAAGGCTACCATGTGCCAACCACAGCGGCATCAATGGAGGAGATCAGAGAAGATGCTCAGTCAGAAGCCGCTGAGGTGGTGCCAGATGAGCATCAACCTGCTACTCTCTATGGGGTGCATGCAGAGGATCTACAAAATGAAACGGAGGACATCTGTTTAAACGGAGAACTCTATATAGATATAGGAAGTTATGCTGAGCTTTGTGAGGATGAGAGAGAAACCTCTTAAAGCCATAAATATTGTATTTGAACAATTTTGCTCGTTTTGTAATATATATTGTATTCGCGTGGCTTTTTGTTCATTTCTGTCTATATGCATCATTGCATCATTGTATTTAATGGTCTTTGTGTCCACTCTAGGTACGTATTCTCTAGGTATGTTCTCACAAGCAGGGACGACGAGCATTGCGCTCCGAGTGTGATGGAGACTGAAGCTGCAATCACGAAGGTCTGCTCAATATAGATGCTGCTCGTCCCACCGCTAGATCGAGTTGATCGGGTGAAAGAGACACTAAGAAGCACTACTATTGCTTCTCAGCGTCTCTTTCACCCGATCAATTAGATTTAGTGGTGGGGCAAGCAACTTCTATGAGCAGACCTTCGCGATGTAGCTTCAGTCTCCATCGCACCCGGAGCGCAGTGCTTTTACAAATTCACAGAAATTCAACGAAATCTCTCTGCACAGGATTCCCTCCCTCTTTATGAGTCCTCTCTCTCTCTCTCTCTTTCTCTCTCTCTATCTACTTGTCCATGTTTTTTTCATCTTCAACGATGGCATCATCTTGGATGATGAAGGTAAGAAGGTGATCTTGCGCATGCGCGGTTTTTGCTCTCAGGTGTTTAGATGCTACATACTAAACACCTGGAGTGAAGTACCAAGTGATTTAAAAGACAAAGTCATCAGCATGCTCCATGACGAGTTTCCCGTTTCAACACGGGATGACCGCTTCAATGAAGACCTGATGAAGGTTTGAATGCGCTGACGAAGGAAATTTGGAATGGCGGCCTCTACACCAAAACAAACTCCATTGCGCCACAAGGGAAATGAGATGAGGGCACCACCTAGTCTTGGAAGCGTGGACTAGGACCGCTACACAAAGAGAGAGAGAGAGAGAGAGAGAGAGAGAGAGAGAGAGAGAGAGAGAGAGAGAGAGAGAGAGATCACTATGAATGAAGCATTAACCGTGGTGTGTGTACAAGGAATGGATGACCTCAAACACTCCCAACACAAATAGCATATATATTACCAAACAATCACTCAAGGATTAGCCAAGATCACATCAAGCACTCTCACACGCATGTAAAACATTTCTCTTAATTAACATAAGTAAGAGGAGGAGAGGTTACTAGCATGAAACAATTTGCACTCTAGGATGTGCAAGAATAGAGTGAATGAATGAGCTTATGGGCTCATGGTGAGTGATACAAAGGCTCAATGGACTGAGGGAGGCTTGAAATTACAAAGGGGAAGGCCTCTTTATATAGGAAAGAGAGTGATTAGGAGTGAGGTTAAGATACAAGTGTAATTTGTACAAATGAAGCTTGATTAGGGACATTCAACCAATGAAGAAGCTCCTTCCAAGTGATTTGTTGACCAATTAGCTCCATCATCACTTGGGTTGTCTTCACTCCTTCCTCCATAGCTTGAGTCCAAGAGCTTCCTTATTTTAAAATGTAAAGAATCTACATAAAATCAATACATATCTAGTAATAATAGAAAGGGGTTGAATGAGAACTTATGAATTACAACAAGATTAAGCATGACTTGAGAGGTGATTAGAAGAGGAACTTTGATGGGTTTTTGAGCTTGAGAGAGAGGAGGAAGGAGAGGAGGGTGAGAAGACTAATGGCTGATTTTAAAGAAGGTCTCAATGTGGAAAAGGAAGGGTGTGTGTGTGTAAAGGTAGGGGGGTGGTCTCCACCACAGTTGAAAAAACTGGCGTCCACCATTTTGGCCATATCTCCTAGACCGTAGATGTAAAAATTATAAAAAAAATATGGCCAGAATCTCCAGCTCGTCAGTTACAACTTTGATGAAGACAACTTTTCTTGGATCGGAGTGGAAGTATTTTTTAAAAATTCAGCAAAATCATGTGCCTGGTTTCTTCCTTTACCAAGTCTTCCACTTGGGTCCCATTTGTTTGAATCATCATATGGCTCCAAAACCATGATGATACGAGCCACTTATGACCCTTGAATCATGGGTGCATGGCTCCACAACCACATCATATCTTTTCTTTTCACATTTACATGTTTTCCCTTCCCTTTACCACTAGGTTCTTCCTCTACCTTTCACCTCCGGTGAACTAGTCAAGAAAAAATCATTTTTTTAATAAATTTTTCCAAGAGGTTGTTCTCACTCTTTCTTTTATTGTAAACCTCTAGAAGCAAGGAAAACCAACAAAATATGATAAACAAAAATTTGTGATAGGCTCGGATCATAGCCCCCCCAAACCTGGCTAGGGGTATTTATGCCTCTAGCCTACTTTCTTTGATCTTGAGCTGCCCTTATCCTGATGTGATAAGGCTTTAGACGCCATCCATTTGTCCTGGTCTTGTGCACTTTACCATCAATGTCTTGAAGTCTGTAAGAGCCATTTTTGAACTTTTTGGTGACCAAGAACGGGCCTTCCCATCGGAAAAGAAACTTTCCATCCTTACGAGTGTCGAAGCGATTGTCATATCGAAGCACCAGAGATCCCTTTTTGATGTCTTTGGATGCTAGCTTTTTGTTGAACTTTTCTCTGCGCTTCTCTGCTTCTTGAGAATAGTGGTTGATGGCTTCTTCACAATCCAATTGCAGCCTCTCTAGATCCATGATCCTTTGATGTACTTTCTCCTTTTGAGAGCCTACCTGGCTACCCAATATTCGAAGACTTGTTAACTTCACTTCAATGGGCAAAAGCGCCTCCTTTCCATAAACCAAATGAAAGGGTGTGTACCCTAATGTGGTTTTGAAGGAGGTTCTATAGGCCCATAGAGCTCCATTCAGGTGTTTGTCCCAATCTTGGCGCCTGGCATGTACCTGTTTGGTGAGAATTTTGCAAATGATTCCATTTACCTTTTCCACCAAACCATTGCACTGAGGGTAGTAAGGAGTAGAGTGTTGATGCTGAATATTTAGCTTCTTCATGAGTTCTCCTACCAAGTCTGCTCTAAACCCTGGTCCTCTATCAGTAGTATTTCAAGAGGGGTGCCAAACCGGCAACAGATGTGGTCAAAGATGAACTGACTCACATCCTTAGCAGTAATTCTATTGGTCGGCATAGCCTCAGCCCACCATCTAGTGATGTAGTCTACTCCCATGATGATGTACTCTTTACCTGACTGAGTGCGTGGTAGAGGCCCTATGGCATCAATTCCCCACTTCTCAAAGGGCCCATATACCTTTATTGGGTTCTGAGGTTCAGCTATGAGCCGTCGTGGTCCTGCTTTCTGACATTCATCACATGTTTGACACCAGTATTTGACATCACGATGAAGACTTGGCCAAGTAAACCCAGCTTGTAGAACCTTTCTACTAGTGACATCGTGTGCAAAGTGTCCTCCGCACATATCATCGTGACAAGCTTTTAAAATCTCTTCAATTTCACTCTTCAAAGGAACTCTCCTAAGCACACTATCCTTACCAAGACAATACAAGTCATCATTTACTATGCGATACCTGGTAGCCTTCCTAGCTAACCATCGCCTTTCCCCTGCATTCAAGTGTTTAGGAGCCTCTCCTTGCTCCAGAATGTGCATAATATCTTCCAAGTCCTCCTTGCCTTGCTGAAGTGGAAGTTTGATGGCCACTGCTCCCACTATTGACTCATTTAACTTTGATGATGCTAGGTGGTCTGCATCCTTGTTCTGGTCTCTTGGTACATGATGTACTTGTGCCTCCCTAAATCTCCTCATAAGAGCTTTTGCTTCTCTCATTTTAGTAGAGAGACGGGCATTTTTGCAAGCCCATGTACCTTGCATTTGCCTTACCAAAAGCATGGAGTCACCAAAAGCGTTTAATCTCTTAATTGAATTATCGAGGCACCAACAAAGGCCATGAATTAGAGCATGATATTCTGCTTCATTGTTGGAGTGGACATCTTCTAGAGTGATCCCTTCACCATGGATCCTCTCTCCCAATGGGGATAAGACCACGATGCCTGCAGCTGCCTTATCCTTGGTTCTCTTGTATGCTCCATCAAAGTAGAGGCTATAAGCATTGACCAAAGCCTCTAGAGCTGGAGGTGGTGGAAGTTCCTTTCTCTTCAAATGGCAAACTTTTTCATAGCACTTGTTTGTTAAAATGTCGGCTAAGCATGCTCGAGTTGTTCTTTCAACCTGTATTGTATAATCAAACTCTTGAAGTCGCACCACCCACTTTGCTATTTTGTCAGAGATTTCCATATGTTGTAGTGCATAGGGAAACATATCCTCCACAGTGATAATTACAAACCTCTTCGGCAGCAAGTATGGCCGAAATTTTGTTACTGCAAACATGAGAGCTAACACTAGCTGTTCCATCAGGGTGTAGGCCTTCTCTGTGTTTTCCATGAGGCGGCTAGCAAAATACACAGGCCTCATAAAGGAGGTTTTTGGATCTTTTTGTAGGAGGGTAGCACCAATGGCTTCTTCTCCCACATTAGGGTTTACAAAGAATGTTTCTTCCCAACAAGGTTGGAGGATTACAGGGAGTGACCCTAACATTTTTTTAATCTCTCTAAAATGCCCTTCACTTTCTTCACTCCAAACAAGCGTCTCTTGACGAGTCAGCTGTTGTAGAGGAAATATCACTTGGGAGAGTAAGTGTATGAATCTACTCAAATATCTTAGCTTTTGCAAGAAGGAGATTAATTGTTTGATGGAAGTTGGGGAAGGTAGATTTAGCAATGTTTCTATCTTTTCAGGATCTACCTCGATTCCATCAATGGACACTACATGCCCTAATAGTGTAACCTTGCTTTCCCCAATGTGACATTTGTCCTTGTTTAGTTGTCCACCCAGCTTAGCTAAACGAGTAAATCCTTCATCAATCTTGCCGAGATGCATACTTTTGGAGCTGTAAATACAAAAGTCATCTATGAAAACCCTTATGAACTTACCAAAGTAAGGTTGGAAGACCATGTTCATGAATCGTTGAAAGGTGGCTGGAGCGTTGGTGAGACCAAAAGGCATGACTCGAAATGCAAAACATCCCCATGGTGTGATGAAAGTAGTCTTTTTCTGGTCCTCCTCTGCAATGCGTATTTGAAAGTAGCCAGAGTAGCCATCACACACTGTGTATCTCTCATGGCCTGCTACTTCATTTAGAATCTCATCTTGAAATGGGAGAGGGAAGTGGTCCCTCTTTGTTGCAGCATTTAGTGGCTTGTAATCCACACACACTCGCCATTTACCATTCTTCTTTGGCCTCACCACTACTGGGGAGACCCATTCTGAATCTTCTACTGGGTATATGAATCCTGCTTATAAGAGTCTCTTCACCTCAGACAACAGTGCATTTTTTTGCACAACTCCTAATCTTCTTAGTTTTTGTACTACTGGCTTGCTCCCTTCTTTTAGATGGATATGATGCTTCACTGCCGTGACACCTGTAATGTGAGTGTAATCAGAAATAAACAATGATGCATGCTTCTTGAGAACATTTACATAACCCTCCTTTTCTTCTTTCTTTATATCCTTGGATAACATCTCCTCTAGGCTGGCATCCCACACATTCTCCATTTGGATCCTTGGGTTGTCTTCTGATGAGGTAGTTTCCTTTATGGTGACGCCCATGACTTCGAGAGTGCTATCACTCTCTTCACTTGAACTCTCTTCCTCGTCCATGGATGAGGAGCATCCACTTGAGCTCCACTCATCAGCTGACGTCTCTAGTTCAAGGTTCTCTTGTCGCCCATTCTTTAGGTTATAAACCACCTTCCGACTATGGTTCTCTTGTCGCCCATTCTTTAGGTTATAAACCACCTTCCGACTATGGCCACCCATGCGAGGCCTCAACTCCAAGTCTCCTGTTGCCCAATCTTGCCTAGCTCCTATACCCATGAGCCAAGGTCGTCCTAAAATAAGGGGGTATCCTTCTCCCTTTACTGGCATCACATAAGCATCAACCTCTGTAGTGATTCCAAAAACAGAAACTCTCAAAGCTTTCACTACACCCACACAAGTGACAGAGACATTATTGGCCATTTTTGCCCTAAAGTTTGATGATTCCATTACCTCTAAACCCAATTGATGCATTAGCTTTTCTGTCATGACACAAACCTCTGCTCCACTGTCAATGTAAGTTTTTGGAATCCGTTGTCCCTTGATTTGAGCCTCCACCAAAGGCACTATATCCTTGAGACCATATGCTTTGATTACACTTACTAGCTTACTTCGCTTTGCCCTCGTGCTCACCATTTTTGACCATTGTCGTCGAAGCTTTGGGGAGATATGAAGTAGTTGTGGCCAAGTAATCTTTGGTCCTTGAGAACTCACATCAGCTGTCAAGTCATAAGGTTGTGTCCGAGATCCCATAGGGAAATCAGAGATGTCAATTTGAGACCTAGTACGGGTCTTTCTCTTCTTGGCTTCATCTTTAGTTGCCCGAGATGTACTTGCTTCATTGCTTGCATCCTTGCTTGTTTCTTTACCTACTTCATCTTGGACACGCACACGTTTGATAGGCATTGTAGCCACTTCATCTATCTTCATCTTCCCTTTAGCTATTTCTTCCTGGTTGCTTCTGCCCTTGAGGACCTCCTCCATCCTTATGATGCTCACATTTGGTTGAGTAGCAGGGCTTTGAGCTTGAGCACGAGGTGGCTGCAAAATTTGAGGTTGCGGTTGCTCTTGTGCTTGAGCTCTAGCACGGGGTGGACTTACTTGTTGTCGAGGAGCTCTGACAGGGTAGTCATATCTTCTGGGATGAGGGCAATTATACATGCCGTGGCCAATTTCCCCACCATTGTAACACAACATTTCCCTTGCTTGACGTCGCATTGGTGGCCGATTCCCACCATTTCCCTCAATAGGCCTTCTTGCACCCTGCACAAGATTTACTCTCAACCCCTCTAGCTGGTTTGTGAGATTGTTTATTTGTTGGAGCATATCTTCTTGTTGACCTCTATTGAGGTCTGGTGCATTAGGCACATTTGGAGGTATGTGAGAAGCTTCCATAGTTGTGATATTGCCTCCCAAAGCTAGCTGGCCAGCTTGGGCTTGATAGAGAATCTTTCTATTCTTTTCCCTAGCAATTCTTAAGGCATCTTCAAAAGCATTTGGAAATTTTCCCTTTACCTTCTCCCTTAGCAAGGGGTACAAACCTGAGATAAATCGATCCTTTTGGAGGCAATTGGGAGCTCGCTCACCAGGGTTTAGTGAGTCTGACCATTGCCCCCAAAGTTTCAGAAAACCTTCCTCATAGGTTGCATAACCATGAGGGTCAACTTGATGAAGGGACAGAAGCCGTTGCCATAGTTCTTCTGCCGAATTGGCTCGTTGAAATCTTCGTAGGAAAGCCACCTTCAATCCCTCCCAATCAATTCTTTGGGTTGGATCTAGAGCCTGGAACCATACCCTAGCTTCTTCTTTGAGCACCAAAGGAAAAGCTCTCAATTTCAATGCTTCGTCATCCCTCCCGGAGACAAGGAAAGCCATCTCCAAGTTATCCAAAAAATCCCCAGCATTTTCCCCACTACGCCTAAAAAAATTTGGGAAAGCCATCATAAAAGTGGGTTGCCTTCCTCTCAATACAGCACAAAGATGAAAACATCTAAGCCCAAATCATATCTTATTAAGGGTAGAATAAATGGATTGATAGATGCATTAATCTCAGCTAGACGACGAGGGCCTAGTAAGTCCCTTATGATGTTTTGGAACCTAAGCTTTGTGCTAGCTATTATATGCACAGTTTGTCTAGCAAGAGGTTGGAAAGGTCCATATAAATCCCTATGATTCATGGAGTATGCTTAAAGCAAGATGAAGATGTGAACATCAAAAGATACATTATACTCCAAAATAGGAAATATTATAGGGTCAGGGGACAGCAATATCTCTCTCAACCTCTCAGCTCCAAAATAGAAGACCAATCTTTGTTGGAAAAAAATCTTTCTATCAATGCGCACATTCACCCTAATATTCTGAACTGATTGAAAGTTGTAGAAAATGGGATTATTCATTGGTGCATTAATTACAAACTTCCATGAAGCACTTCATTGAAGTTGAGCTCTCTTGGATCCCACCATTTGAGAGATGCGAAGAATTTGCTCACCAGTGATTAGCCTAGCTTTGGTGTGACCATCTTCAGCTTTGTAGAGTTCATAGGGTTCGATGCCTACCCTTTCAACCACCTTGAGCCTTCTTGCTAGTAGTAGTTGGAGTGCATCACCATATGTAGCCTCTTGCCAATACCGCACCCCATTGATGTGTAGCTCCCCCTCCAAAAACTTGTTAATACCCGAGTTTGAGAGTGCTTTCACCACCTGAAGTCGAGGCTTCAAAGGAAGTGTCTTCACACTAGCCACAAAACACTCCACACAATTTTTTGACCTAGGGACTTGATGACTACAAGATTTTCCTTGAAGCAAAGAAGGGTGTGTGTAGTTAACTCTCTTTACCCGCATACGTGCCGTTTGTCGATAAAGACGCTTCTTTTCTCGAGCTTCTTGGGGAGACCATAGTGGAAGTCTCTGAGAATTTGATGGATCTTCCTTCATAGGATTGATAGAGCGATGCTTGAGAACTCCTCAGTGGGGGCACCAATTTATGACGAAGGAAATTTGGAATGGCGGCCTCTACACCAAAACAAACTCCATTGCGCCACAAGGGAAATGAGATGAGGGCACCACCTAGTCTTGGAAGCGTGGACTAGGACCGCTACACAAAGAGAGAGAGAGAGAGAGAGAGAGAGAGAGAGAGAGAGAGAGAGAGAGAGAGAGAGAGAGAGAGAGAGAGATCACTATGAATGAAGCATTAACCGTGGTGTGTGTACAAGGAATGGATGACCTCAAACACTCCCAACACAAATAGCATATATATTACCAAACAATCACTCAAGGATTAGCCAAGATCACATCAAGCACTCTCACACGCATGTAAAACATTTCTCTTAATTAACATAAGTAAGAGGAGGAGAGGTTACTAGCATGAAACAATTTGCACTCTAGGATGTGCAAGAATAGAGTGAATGAATGAGCTTATGGGCTCATGGTGAGTGATACAAAGGCTCAATGGGCTGAGGGAGGCTTGAAATTACAAAGGGGAAGGCCTCTTTATATAGGAAAGAGAGTGATTAGGAGTGAGGTTAAGATACAAGTGTAATTTGTACAAATGAAGCTTGATTAGGGACATTCAACCAATGAAGAAGCTCCTTCCAAGTGATTTGTTGACCAATTAGCTCCATCATCACTTGGGTTGTCTTCACTCCTTCCTCCATAGCTTGAGTCCAAGAGCTTCCTTATTTTAAAATGTAAAGAATCTACATAAAATCAATACATATCTAGTAATAATAGAAAGGGGTTGAATGAGAACTTATGAATTACAACAAGATTAAGCATGACTTGAGAGGTGATTAGAAGAGGAACTTTGATGGGTTTTTGAGCTTGAGAGAGAGGAGGAAGGAGAGGAGGGTGAGAAGACTAATGGCTGATTTTAAAGAAGGTCTCAATGTGGAAAAGGAAGGGTGTGTGTGTGTAAAGGTAGGGGGGTGGTCTCCACCACAGTTGAAAAAACTAGCGTCCACCATTTTGGCCATATCTCCTAGACCGTAGATGCAAAAATTATAAAAAAAATATGGCCAGAATCTCCAGCTCGTCAGTTACAACTTTAATGAAGACAACTTTTCTTGGATCGGAGTGGAAGTATTTTTTAAAAATTCAACAAAATCATGTGCCTGGTTTCTTCCTTTACCAAGTCTTCCACTTGGGTCCCATTTGTTTGAATCATCATATGGCTCCAAAACCATGATGATACGAGCCACTCATGACCCTTGAATCATGGGTGCATGGCTCCACAACCACATCATATCTTTTCTTTTCACATTTATATGTTTTCCCTTCCCTTTACCACTAGGTTCTTCCTCTACCTTTCACCTCCGGTGAACTAGTCAAGAAAAAATCATTTTTTTTTAAATTTTTCCAAGAGGTTGTTCTCACTCTTTCTTTTATTGTAAACCTCTAGAAGCAAGGAAAACCAACAAAATATGATAAACAAAAATTTGTGATAGGTTCGGATCAGCGCGAATACTGCAAGCACAAGCGTTCCAAAGTGAAAAAATCAATAAAGCATGGGTGGAACAGACCAGATTGGCTGGCCAAAGAAGATTGGAAGAATGCAAAGAAAGCAGCACGAGAGAATCCCGACAAGTGGAAGCAACAAAAGGAGGCAGCCAGAGCGTGAGTAGAGGTAGGGAGCTCGCATCACTTGGGGAGCGGCGCGTGGGTATCATTTGAGGCCAATTTTGTAAGTGTTTTTGCATTGCTCTTTAGGTTTGATATTTTAGGGTTTAGGGGTTTTTTAATTCTAACATAATGGATTCTTTGTATGTTTTGACAGTGGTCGATGAACATGACGTGACCCCACATCGTATGAGCGCGAGTACGCAGGCAAGAAGGGCTTAAATGCCCTGATGGACATTCTGAGTTCTCGCGGCGGCATGGTTAGTATTAGGGTTTACTCTTTCTATTTGTTGTACTGTTTTATAAATTATATGTTTATACATACAGAAAGCTGTCTTATTGTTTTTTTTTGCAGAATCCGATAGATACGCTGCTTGGTCAATCTAACCGTAGTTAGATAGCATTAGTTTCCTTTTGTCATAGCATACGTATCATGAGATGACGTTTATAATTCTTTTTGTAACTATTGGAAAACCATGTATATTTTTTCAATAATGACAATGATGTTGTAACTATTACATTTGCAAAGTTTAACAATCAAGTGATTTTGCCTATGATGTGTACAATTTTCATTGATTTACTTTCATCAATTTACTTTTCTAAGTTTTGTATCTTTACTCTACAAACAATACTATGGATGATGGAGTTAATGGTTATATTGTCTTGTGGCTACTTTGGGTCTATATCTAAGCTTGCACTTTCTTTCAAAGGTGAATTTGGGCTTATCTTGGATTCATTTAGGTTTACTCAATTATTGAAACATTCAATATGGTAGATGGGTGCATGTCCTGCCACCAAAAAAAAATTCTCTCGGGCGTCGCTATGACCGTCGCTATATAAGGCTCTGCAGCGTCGCTATAAATGTCGCTATAGGTGGCTTGTAAATGTCGCTATGATTGTCGCTATAGGCGTCACTATATAGCGACGGCTGTAGCGACGCATATAGAGACGGTTATAGAGACGCTCATAGCAAAGTTCCCGTATCGACGTTGCTAGCGACGGTCTTAGCGACACTCGGGAGTATAAAAACCCAATGTATTTTTGTCGCTAACAGTGTCACAAGTGCACACAACCTCTTGTAGTGCATCTTTCTTTAGAACTAAAAGCATCGACGAACAAAATGGTGAAGTACTAGGTTGAATCAATCCTTTTTCCAATAAATTTTTTTTTTTGTTCACTCTTCTTTCCATTTACTACCAACCGATGTCATAAAATATAATAGTTAACTTTACCAAATGATTTTCTCATACTAAACTGATCACTTAATATGTGATGATAAAAGGGGAACAAGAGTTAGTATATATATGTGCTTCTAGACCTATCTCAACAGGGGACCCAAAGGAGAAATGGTTGCATCTCAATCCAAAAGGAGACAGTCTACTAAAGAGCAATGTGCAATAAGTGCTTCTAGATTTACCTCAGTAAGGTACTAATAGGAGAGACGGTTACATCTCAAAAGGGGTCCAAACAGAGGTAGTCTATCAAAGAGCAACGTGCATCTAATGGAGCTTAAAAGACCTTAGGGTTAGCTTCATTAAAGACCTCCAAAAGTTAGTGTTAAAAAGTCCTTTGACCTTACACAAGCTAGGGCTAACCTCGAGGTGGGAATCGTACCCACGCATGAGGTGCTAAGACGCTTAAAGTGGTTGTGGGAACCTTGTCCAAAGCTTGAGGTGATTTTTTATGCTTAATGACTAAGGTTTTCGAAATGTTAAATTCAAAGATAAATTCTCAAGAGGCATGAATGGCCATGCTTGATTGACTAAATCTTGAAGTATTCAAATCAAAACAAATGACTCAAGAAGAATAAAAGACACATGTTTACTTGATTGATTAAGTCCTTGAAGTATTCAATTCAACCAAGTGACTTAATAAGCATAAATGACACATGTTCAAATGATCCTCAGATGTGGCCCTCATGACGTGTTTGAATGGTATTGGTTAGGTTTTAAAAGTGTCCAATGAGAATTTAAATACATAAAAATAAATAATTAAGTTCTTTCTCTCAAAAAGAAAGAAGAGGATACATGTCCAAATGAAATAATAAAATAATACGCGAGAGAGAGAGAGAGAGAGAGAGAGAGAGAGAGAGAGAGAGAGAGAGAGAGGGGTGGACCAAGCATGAGAGGGGGGGTATACTCTCCCACACACACACACATACATTCTCTCATTGTGGTGGACTGCAAAATGCAAGAGCTCCATCTCCTTCTCCAAGCTTGTGGAGAAGTGGAGAGCCTACACCAACACTCTTGGCTATGGAATACAAATCCAACCAAGATCCATGCTTCAATGCTTAATCTTTCCATCTTCTTCATCTTCATTACTATGCTATTATGCTATGCTAAGCAAGAAGAGTGATGATAAGTGAGGAACTATTTCTTTCTCCTATGGAATGTTTGTTCTTCCTGTTTCCTACCCTCATTCCCCGCTAGCTCTCTCAACCTTCGAAGGTGTTTGAGGCCTTGGGACTGAGGCTTGGGATAGTTAATGCTTTTTGAAAAGTTTATGTTAAGCTCGTGCCAAGTTGATTACGTACTATGTTTATGTTGCTACCATCAATTAAGTTCACCCTTTATGTTTTCAAAGTGATCTCACAAAAATGCTCACCTTAATTCTTTTAATTCCACTATTCTCAAAGTTCATAGGCCATTCCCATTACATTGGTATCAGAGCATTTGGTTTCTCTTTTCTTACTTAAGAAGAGAGGTCCTTAAGTAGCCTAATAATGGTTGATTTTGTTAATATATTAGGGTAAGTGGGACTGTGATCTATTATCGGTTTTGTTGAGCCCACTATGTGGGATATGGTGCACACCTCGGGAGCTTTGGTCTTAATAATGGGGTCTTTTTAGACTTGCCTACAGCTTTACCATTATTGAGCCCTAAGAAGTCTAAAAGGAGCTATCCCTCGGAAATTTTGTTATGTTAGACCCACCCCACTACTCTCTATAATTAACCAATTCGAGCCGTGGATGTAGATACTTAAGTGCTTATTTTCAAAGGCTAAGAGGAGTAGCAACTAAGGTTTTGAGTTGCCAAAGAATACACTAAGTAAACACATAAGTATAATTAGCATGGCTGACAATAACCAAGAGAGTAGAATGAACATTGATAACTTTGATTTTGCACATGAAGGTGCTAATGATGATGCCCCCATGTTTATCAATTAAGTTGTTACTATGCTGCATCAAGCTATGGGCAACCCTACTTTGCAAGCCAAAGTTACCCAATAACTTCGTGTTTATGGGATTTCCCTTCCTCTCCAAGAGGAGATAGAGTTTAGGAGGCCTCTTGATGAGACTCCCGAAAGAAGACTCTTTCATAAGAGAGGAGAAATCCAAAGAACGACAAAGAAGTGAATCCCTAAGCTCCTCTAAAGATGTGGCTCTATGAAGATGGTGGTCTAGACTATCCCCAACTCCTCCCAAGAGGAAACGGTCAACCCATAGTCCTCCAACCCATAGTCCAAGAAACAAAGGAAGAAAAAGGCAAAGAGGTCACCCTCTTCTCCTTCTTCTTCACCTTCCTCCTCTTCCGACAAAAGAAATAGTTATTCTCCTAGAGAATACAAGAGAAGAGGACATTGCAAAACTTACCCTGCATAGCGAAGGTCCCAAAAGCTTAAGAAATTAAAAGGGGGAGGAAAGAGTATCTTCTTTCTCACCTATGATGCCACCTTTGGTGCCACCAACAAGTATTGGCCTTCATCCAACAATTTGAGGAGACCTTTGTAAACAAGGGCTTCATGGAGTCCTCCAAGCTACACCATGTAGCTATGCACTTCCAGAAATCTACTCGTCAATGGTGGGCTAGCCTTCATGGCAACATCGAGGCCCCAAAGACATGGAAAACTCTACGACTTTCCATCATGAAGCAATTCCTTGCAAGCGATGCAAAGGACAAAGTGCTTACCAAATGGCTGAGTTTGAAGCTACTCTTCAACAAGTCTATCCACAAATATGTAGACAAGTTTTGGGGTTTACATCTGAAATCTACAGTCTTTCAAAGGATAGACTTTGTCAAACAAAAGAAACAATTTTGTGTGGTATTACCTGAAGAAATGGCCGAGTATGTCAACTCACAACGGCCTAGCACTATGACCGATGCTATCCACCACACTATGGTTGCTTCAAGGATCAATTTCCAACAAGGAGTGAGAAGAAATTTCAAGCCCATGGAAAACAAGGATCGAAATGAATCTAAAGGGAAGAGCAATGCTCAATACTCTTCCCAAGGAAACACCAGCACCAACAAAAACAAGGCCAAGGAGAAAGGATCTGACATGGTTATCATTCTTGCCCCAAAAGAAATGTTTGCTATGACACTCCTAGAGCTTCCATGGTTGAAGCTTCAAAAGAGGATACTCATTATAAAGGCTCATTCCTCTCCTATGCTTGGGGGAAAGTAAGGGAGCATGATGCCTTCATCTTGTTTGACCCTGGCTCTACTGATAACTTCATATCAATAGAGTTGGCCACCAAGTTGGGCATTCAAGCTTTTGAGATGGGAGACACTGTAACTACTGACACAGATTTCAAGGGATAGCAGGCCTCCGTCACTCCCTTGATTGAGAAGTTGAGGCTTCATGTCCAAAGCTACATTGACAAAGAAGACTTTTTTTTTTCTCTCTCCTCTCCAACATGAGGATGTTATCCTAGGGGCACTATGGTTCAATCACATGGCTGCCAACATGAAGCTCCCTGAAAGGAGAATCTACTTCACTTTTACAGAAAAAAGAGCATGTACATAGATGCTAACGAGTTAGGGAACACCATATCCCTGGTAAATACGCTTCTTTTGATAAGTCAATGAAAAGCTCTATTTTTTAATATATGAATTTTGTTAGAGAATCTGAAAACGATTTTAATGTTTTCACAAGTAGCAATAAAGGGAATCAAGAGGACTTAGAGTTTTCTAGTTTCCTAAATGGATTCCAAGATGTTTCCAATGATGACATCCCTAGTGAGCTACCTCCAAAACGAGGAAATGATGAGACCATGCAATAGAGCTTCTACTAGGAAGTTCACCTCCTAATAAACCTCCTTATTGAGTTTCACATGCTCAACAAAAGGAGATCATGAGGCAATTGCATGAATTGGTGGAAAAAGGGATGGTGAGGCCTATCTCCTCTCTATTCTGTTCACTAGTACTTTTAGTGCAAAAGAAAGATGACACATATCACGTGTGTCGACTTTAGAGCACTAAATACGATCACTGACAAATGTTCCAGCTACATTCAAACTTATAATAGACAAAAATCTTCAGGCCACTCAAATTCTCTTGAGGAGTACAAGTGACACCTCCAGGTAATCTTTCAAGTTGTGAGAAAGAATACGCTTTTTATTCATTTAAAAAAAGTGAATTTTTCCTACAAGAGATTCAATATTTAGGTCACATTATCTATCAAGATGGTATATTTATGAATTAATCAAAGTTGGAGGTAATAAAAGCACAGCCTAATCCAAGGAATCTACGTGAGATAAGAAGCTTTATTGGTATGTATGCATACTATAGATGCTTCATAGCAAAATTCTTTCAAATAGCAGGACCATTGCATGACTTAACAAGGAAGAACGTTAAGTACTCATGGACTGCTGAAGAACAAAATGCTTTTGACAAGTTCAAAGAGAAGCTTACCTCTCAACTAGTCCTTATGTTTCTGGATCTCTCAAAGCCATTTAAGGTCCAATGTGATGCTTGTGGTGATTGTCTTGGAGCAATTTTTCTTCAAGAAGGGCATGCCATAGCATATGAGAGCTGAAGGTGCAATGTCGATGAATGGGTCCTGGGCATATACAAAAAAGAGCTTTTAGCTATTCTACATGTCCTAGACACATGGAAGCACTATCTCTTTGTGGCTTCATTCATCCTACGAATGGATCACAAAGTCTCAAGTACTTCATGACAAAAACCAAGCTTTTCAACAAACAAATGAGGTGGGCAAATTTTCTTTCGCAATTTAAATTTCATATCGCTCACGTTGCTGGCAAGCACAATCAAGTGGTCGATGCACTTTCACAATGGCCAAGGGTAAATGTGGTGTCTATAGAAACTCACAATGATCTATCTTTTATGATAGATGAGTATGCTACTGATCAAGACTTTAGTAGGTAATTACAACCTTTGCATTAGGGAAGAAAAAAAGAACCATTTACCTTGAAGGATGGTTATCTTCCAAAGGCAATAGGCTATGTGTCACTCACCCAAACAATAAGAAAGTCATGTATCAATCCCATGCTTCTCCTTATATGGGGCAAAGAAGGATTCCATAATCTACTCTTCAAGGAGTAGAAATGTATTTCTGTTGGTCTACCATGAAAAGTAAACATACAAGAGTATATTTCAAAATGCGTGGTATACTAAAAATTGAAATTTGATCAAGGGAAGCAAATTGGATTGTTTCAGTCGACAGACTTAGCAAGAAAACACACTCTATGCCTATCAAAAAGACTATTAAGGCACATCAAACGGTAACTCTCTCTAGATCTCAAATTATCAAGTATCATGGCTTGCCAACATCCATAGTGTCGGACAAAGATCCTAGAATGATCAGTAATTTCTGGAAGGGTCTCTTTGAAAATCTATGAAGTAGATTAAATTTCTCTTTTTGGCCTATCATCCACAAACGGATGACCAAAGTGAAATAACTAATTCAACGATTCTTGAATCTACTAAAAGCCTATGTCATGGAAGTAGATCAACGTTCTCAATGAGAGAAGTACCTACCTCTTATAGAGTATGCGTACAATGACATTGTACATACTTCTATGGGGAAAGTACCTTTCGAGGTTAAAGAGGGAAGATCCAAAAGTCCCTACTACTTAAGGTATATGGGAAGATCTTCGCTGCTGATGAATATAGCCGAGACTTACCAGAATCTTTTCCAAAGAGTAAAATGGGTTATATCCATCTTACAGCAAAGACAGAAAGGGTTATGCTGCTAATAAGCACAGAAGAGCCTTAGACTTTAAGAAAAATGATTGGGTCTTGCTAAAGTTTCTCAAGGCTCATCTAAGACATACTACGGGTAAGATTCTTACGGGCCACCAAAAGTATTATGCTAAACTAGCAAAAAGATACTATGGTCCTTTTTAAATTCTTAAGCCAATCAATGAGATGGATTATCAATTAAAGTTACCCATTGGCTCATTCACAATGTTAACCATGTGAGCCTACTCAACCCTTACAAAGGAGAGCCACAAAAAGAACCAATAATGGAGGACCCGTTAGAGATCGAAGATCAAGAAGAGGTGTTGTAGCCCAAGTCGATTCTTCGACACATGAAGACAAGGTGCTAAGAAACGGTAAGATTATCCAATGATATCTTGTTAAGTTTAAGAAGTATCCTTTTAAAGATGCTAGATGGATAAGGAACCTAGCTTAATGATAATATGAACCTTGTCAATGCTTACAATGCTAAACTAGAGTAAGCAAATGAAAATGCATTTCAAATGAACAACATTTTTGTTTTATAAGACTCATTCTCTTTCTTTTATTATGCACAAAATTTAAGAAGTATGCATGCTTAGGATCATGTTTGTGGTGACAACGTCTCCCAAACACTAGTCATCCATTTTAGAATGATGTCGTAGGGTTAAAAGGGATCCTCTACCCGCTAAGAAACTAATGACTAGGCTTTATCTTCTCTACCTCATAGTCAAGGACGACTATGATTTCAAGAGAGAGGTAATGTCATAAAAAATAATATCTAACATTACCAAATGATTTTCTCATATGAAATTGATCACTTAATATGGGAAGATAAAAAGAGAACAAGAGTTAGTATATATATATGTGATTCTAGACCTATATCAACAGGGGACCAAACGGATAAATGGTTGCATCTCAATAGGGGTCCAAAAGGAGACGTTCTACCAAAGAGCAATGTGCAATAAGTGCTTCTAGATTTACCTCAGCAAGGGACCAAGAGGAGAGATGGTTACATCTTAAAAGGGGTCCAAACGGCGGTAGTCTATCAAAGAGCAACATGCATCTAATGGAGCTTAAAAGACCTTAGGGTTAGCTTCATTAAAGACCTCCAAAAGTTAGTGTTAAAAAGCTCTTTGACGTGACGCAAGCTAGGTTTAACCTCGAGGTGGAAATCGTACCCAAGCATGAGGTGTTAAGAAGCTTAAAGTGGTTGTGGGAACCTTGACCAAAGCTTGAGGTGATTTTTATACTTAAATGACTAAGGTTTTTGAAATGTTAAACTCAAAGATAAATTCTCAAGAGGCATGAACGTCCATGCTTGATTGACTAAGGCTTGAAATATTCAATTTAAAACAAATGACTTAAGAAGCATAAAATACACATGCTTGTTTGATTGACTAAGTCCTTGAAGTATTCAATTCAACCAAATGTTAATATGCATAAAAGACACATGTTCAAATGATCGTCCACATGTGGCCTTCATGATGTGCTTGAGTGCTATTGGTTAGGTTTTAAAGGGGTCCAATGAGAATTTAGATACATCAAAATAAAAATTAAGTTCTTTCTCTCAAAGAGGAAAAAGAGGACACATGTTCAAATGAAATAATAAAATAATGAGAGAGAGAGAGAGAGAGAGAGAGAGAGAGAGAGAGAGAGAGAGAGAGAGAGACCAAGCATGAGAGGGGGGCTATTCTCTCCCCCCCCCCCACACACACACATATTATCTCATTGTGTGGAGTGCAAAATGCAGGAGCTCCATCTCCTTCTCCAAGCTTGTGGAGAAGTAGAGAGCCTACACCAAAACTCTTGGCTATGGAGTGCAAATCCAACCAAGAGCCATGCTTCAATGCTTAAGCTTTCCATGTTCTTCATCTTCATTACTATGCTATTATGCTATGCTAAGCAAGAAGAGTGATGATAAGTGAGGAACTATTTCTTTGTCCTATGGAATGCTTCTTCTTCCTCTTCCCTACCCTCATTCCCTGCTAGCTCTCTCCACCTTTAAAGGTGTTTGAGGCCTTGGGACTGAAGCTTGGGATAGGTAATGCTTTTTGCAAAGTTTATGTTAAGCTCATGATGCATGAAGCTTTCCATCTTTAGAGCATCACCAAGGTCACAAGGAACACAAAGATTGTATTGTAGCAAAGTCTCTCTTGATGGGAGAATCTATAATACAAACGATTTTTGAAGGGGGGACGGCTCCAAGTAGATCCGGTCCTCAGCTATTGTCATGTTCTCTAATACTCTCTCTCTTGCAAAAGTATTGTTCATGCCAAGTTAATCAAGTACTATGTTTATGTTGATACCATCAATTGAGTTCACCCTCTATGTTATCAAAACAATCTCACAAAAATGCTCACCTTAATTCTCTTAATTCTGCTATTTTCAAAGTTCATAGGCCATTCCCATTACAACCAATGTTGCTTTAGTGTCTGAAATACATGTAAGAGGACACACACACAGAGAGAGAGAGAGAGAGAGAGAGAGAGAGAGAGAGAGAGAGAGAGAGGGAGTACATGACACACAAATATGGTGAGGGAGAGCCAACCCTCTTCTTCACAGTAGCACACAATAATGCGTTAGTTTGTGTGTGGATCATAATTGTATATCTATACAATTAAAGTTAGCAATGGGTCGTGGGTGCCCGATCTACATGGTCAGCGTAATGGAAATGGCTATGAACTTTGAGAATAGCGGAATGTTGCTTTAGTGTCTGAAATACATGTAAGAGGACACAGAGAGAGAGAGAGAGAGAGAGAGAGAGAGAGAGAGAGAGAGAGAGAGAGAGAGAGAGAGAGAGAGAGAGGGAGTACATGACACACAAATATGGTGAGGGAGAGCCAACCCTCTTCTTCACAGTAGCACACAATAATGCGTTAGTTTGTGTGTGGATCATAATTGTATATCTATACAATTAAAGTTAGCAATGGGTCGTGGGTGCCCGATCTACATGGTCAGCGTAATGGAAATGGCTATGAACTTTGAGAATAGTGGAATGAAGAGAATTAGAGTGAACATTTTTGTGAAACTACTGAGGCGGTCCGGGGCGGGCAACAAGAACAGCAACCTCTAGACACCCTTCAAGGCTCCCGTGCTGCTCAATTGGGTTGGGGTTGGAAAAACAACAAACACACACACAACCCCGCAACCTAACCCTACACAAATTTGGGGCACCACCTAGTTTTGGATGCGAACCAGGACGCGTAAAGAGAGAGAGAGAGAGAGAGAGAGAGAGAGAGAGAGAGAGAGAGAGAGAGAGAGAGAGAGAGAGAGAGAGAGAGAGAGAGAGAGAGAGAGAGAGATAGTGCTCGGGCTGCTTTGAAACGTATCGGCAATGATCAAGCAAACACAACTATATATTTAAGAAAGAGAGAGAAAGGGGGAGGGGATGCTTGTTGCATTAATACCTTCTTACAAATCTGTCATGACAAATCAAAGTGAGATTAGTATTTGTTCAACATAGCTTGCGTAAATTTCACCACAACACATCACAAGAAAAGCCACCCCAATCACTGTCTTAAGGCCAGGGGAGTCCTCTCCACCTTGTCGCCCTCTTACAGTATGTGGGATTTATGGCTAGATTGATGACAACACCAGAGACAAGCTATCAAGAACTTAACAAAAAACACCAAGACACTTACGCATCATTGTTGTCCATTACTTCACGTTGGAAGGGAGACAAAGTATCCAAGCTTAGTCCAAATCCACCCTCCTTGATTCAGCGAATGTTGGGCTTACACTAGTAGGAGAAATGATAGATTTCCTACTCTCAATTGAATGATCACTCTCTCTCTTACAATGGCATAGAGTTCCCTTGCTAATCCCCTATTACAACACATGCACATGCATAAGACAATGAGCTTCCACTCAAGAGCTCCTTCTAGAGAGGTTGAGCTTGGCTTCTCAAGCTATAGCATAGTGCTCTTGCTTATGGCTCCTCCCTTTTGTGCTAGCTACACCCTCCTTTTATAGCAATTTTGAAGGCTAGGGTTACTCCTCTAACCATGGTTGGGTTAGATTTTCAGCAATTTATCTAATTTCTTTTGCTTGGAATTATCAAGAAGTTGGTGGGGAAAGAGAGGAGAGAAATGGAGGTGATAGGACTTTTCATAGTGGGTTAGTGTTAGTAGAGTTAGTATTAATTTACAAATGGAATTGGATATTTACAATGGGAGTATCCATGTAGGATACAAATAAGGAAGAAAAACTCTTAAGAGGTAAGAAAAGGTGGATTTCTTACAAGGTTGATGCTCCAAGTGTCTTGAGTAGGGCCAATTTTGACGCTTGTTGACGGTCCACTAGCTTTGACGGTACATTTTTTCTCCACTCTTGACCTTCCTTGAGAGACAAGGTAATTGAAGCTGAGTAATCAATCACCATGATGCTGTCTTTTAAGAGAAGAGGCTGAATTTTGTGGTTTTTTTATAGATATGGGTAATTTGGAGGAGGAAAAATGAGACTAAGTGGTCAATTTTGGAATGGATTGTGTGTGGGAGGTATGAGTTCACCATGGTTTCTCTTATTCTTCAAGGTTGAGGAGAAGGTGAGTAGGGTGCAGAGAGGAGTGGTGAGAGAGGTGGGGATGATGAGAGGAGAAGTGTGTGTGAAAGAGGAAAGTGATAAAGTGGAAGAGAGAGTGTGGCTGCATAGCATGGGAAAACTGGGGTCCACTAATAAAATCATAGCTCACAGCTCGTAGCTCAAAAAAATATGAAAAAATTTGAGGAAAAAGTTCAGCCCACGAGCTACAACTTTTGTTTGTATCACCTTTTCAAATTCGGAGAGCAAGTGAACTTTAAAAATTCAACAAAACCGATCGTTTTTTTCCACTGCACAAGGTCCTTGTGGGGTCCTTCTTTGGATGATTCTTTTGAATACCTTCAAGAGTGAGCCCTCCATAGTGCATGTATGCATGCCACCTACCCTTGACCTTATTTGGTAGGTCTATAATTGAAGATATTGTTGAGATCATGATATAAGTGAATAGTACAACTAAGAAAATCAAATATTGAGGGGTCTAAAAAATATGTACATGTCAAATATAAATAATATAGGTGGAAAAATATAAAGGGGTCAAAATAAATCTCTCTCATTATAAGTCTACCATAAAAAGATGAATATTTTTGGTGGTCTAATTTATGAGAGTAATAGAGAATATATGTAGGAAGGGAAAAATCACAATAGTGAAAAAAATATACACATAAATAGAACTAGTTTTTTTGGATTTTTGTTGGGATGGAGTTACACCAAAATTAAGAGAAGCTTGCATGAAATTCTTTTTATATGGAATAAAGAGTATGCAAAATGATAAGAAAAAATATGGTAATGGTGAGTCAATGTACATAGCATAAATAACACACCATAGGTAGAAATATTTAAATAAATACCAAAAGAATTATGAAAAAAATCTTTTATTTAGGCCCTATATACAAAGAAATATTTACATACGCATGGGCCATAATATACTTATATTTTTTAATTTTTATAATTTTTTTGGCTCAACTAGCCCAATGACTAGCTAATTGAGGGTTTTTTAAGAAGATATGGGAAAAGTCCCGTGACTCACACACGCCTATGTACAGTGAAATGGTAGGGATAGCCACAGTGTTTGGGTGATTTTGGTAGGGTGAGGTAACTTACTGTGGCAATTACAAAGAGCCGAAAAACGGCTATCATTAGCCCTCCCCCAGGATGATGGTATATTCATGTACCATCATAAAGAATCTTGTCCAAAGAGAGTGCTTCAGAGTCCTTGACAAGATCTTCATTGTTTGGCCCCTTGGAATTTTGGTTTGTGTTACACTCATGCTTCATGGAACAATACTTACATGGGATAGTTGCCTTTTGCTATGGTAGATCCTTTGGTAGAAGGCGACTCAAGTAAGGCTTCAAGCGATAGCCGTTTACCTTCCTGGAGTGCTCTTTCCCATTCAAGTCCATAAGTTGATAGTAACTTGAATTGAAAGCCTTCTTGACTATGTATGGCCCCTGCCATCTTGTTTCAAATTTGGCATCAAAACGATTATCGAGTCGATTGTCATACCTTAGCACAAGATCTCCTTCATTGATGCCTTTGTCCTTCAGTTTCTTGTCAAGCTTCTCCTTTGTCTGTGTGGTTTTTCTCTTATAGCATTCGTATGCTGCTTCTCTTTTCCACTCAAGCTCAGCTAAGGTAAGAAGTCGATCCATCCATGCTTCTTGATCATCTTGTGGTCCTTTGCCATGAAGTCGCATTGTTGGAATGTTGAGCTCGATAGGCTGCAAAGCCTCTTGACCATAGACCAAGTGAAATGGTGTGAACTCCGTGGCTTCCCTATATGTGGTTCGATATGCCCACAAGGCACCATCCAAGAAGTCATCCCATAATTTTGTCTTGTTTTGCACCATCTTTCTAATGATTCCTGCAATGACACCATTAGCCTTCTCCACCAAACCATTTGACTGGGGATAGTAGGGTGTACTGTGACAATGTAGAATGCGAAGTTCTTCACAGACTTCTGTGAGCAATCCCTTTCTAAACCCTGGACCATTATCAGAAACAATCTCCAAAGGTGTGCCAAATCTACAACAAATGTGAGTGTAGACGAATTTGCTCACTGTCCTCTCATTTACCTTTGCTACACTCTGTGCTTCCACCCACCTAGTCATATAGTCTACAGCCACTAGAATGTAGAGTTTACCATTTTTTGTCCTAGGCAGAGGACCCATAGCATCAATGCCCCACTTTTCAAAGGGTCCATTTGCAAGCACTATTTGCCTCGGGCCATGCACCAACCTTCTATTTCCATTTATCTGACAATTGTGATAGCTTTTACACCAATGTTGAACATCCACATGCAAGCTTGGCCAAACATACCCCGCAAGCAAAATCTTCTTCACAGTTGATTCTTGGGAAAAATGACCACCACATGCCTCTTCATGCAAACCTTTTAGAATGGATGGAATTTCCTCGATAGTTGGTACTCTTCTGCACACTTGATCCTTCCCTCTTTGATAGAGGGAGCCTTCTAGGAAGAGATAGAAACTTGCCTTCTTCATGAGTCTCCTCTTCTGAGCCTTCGTGAAGTCTTGTGGAAACTCACCCTCCAAAATGTAGCCGATAATGGGAGCCAATGACTCCAATCCCTGGTATCTCGGTTGCTTGACAGCTGCTGCCACCATGATGACCTGCACTTCTCTCTCAACACATGTAACTGCTTGTTGTGCAAGTAAATCGGCATCTTCATTTTGTTTCCTCGGAATATGATATAGTTGCACTTCTTCAAACCGATTAAACATCTTACGAATGGCATGAACTTTTGTCCTTAAGCTTTCATTCTTGCATGCCCAAATGCCTAAAATTTGTTTAACAATGAGAAGTGCATCTCCCTTTACCATGAGACGTTTTATCCCTTGGCCAATGCACATCTTCAAACCATGAAGTAGTGTGTCGTATTCTGCTTCATTGTTGCTAGTTGAACCTGGTAGATTGAACTTCTCTTTCATGACCACCTCTCCACTTGGGTTGAGCAACACTAGCCCTCCCCCTGCTTTTCCTGTGGCTCGACGAAAAGCTCCATCAAAGAACAAGGTAAAAGCATTAGGAATACTTTTTGGTGGTGGTAATGGTAGGGTCTTTACTTCAGGCACCTTAATCTCCTTTTCATGCACCCTATAAGTGAGAATCCCTGCCAATTGTGCACGCACACTATCTTCTACCTTGAAAGAGTATTGAAACTCTTGCAACTCCATAATCCACTTTGAGATCCTAGTACTAAGATTCATTTGAGATGACACCCAAGGGAACAAATTCTCTGCAGTGAGAATTACAAAAGGTTTTGGTAGCAGGTAGGATCTAAACTTTCTCACCGCAAACATGAGAGAAAGCATCATGAGTTCTGCTTCTGTGTAGTCTCTCTCCAAAGCATTCATGACCCTACTAGCAAAGTAGATGGGTCGCATCCTTGTACTGTGGAGATCTTGTTGTAGCAACACAGTGCTAACAAAGAATGTGTACTCCCAACAAGGAGGCATGAGTGTTGGTAGCTCTGACAAAATGACTTTAATGTTACAAAAATACTCTTCAAGCTCATCAGACCATGTAAATTCTACTTGTTGTGTCAACTTTTGCAAAGGATGAAGCAACTTCGAGGCTAAGTGAATGAAGCGTGACATATACTTCACCTTTTGAATGAATGAGATGACCTCCTTAAGACTCTTGGGTGATGGTAGCTCAATAAGAGCCTTTGCCTTCGAAGGATCCGCTTCAATGCCTTTGTAAGAAACTTTATGACCAAGCAAGATTACTTCATCCTCACCTATATGGCACTTGTCGGGGTTGAGTTGACCTCCCATGTCGTAGAGCTTCTTTAAACCTTCTTCTACCCTTTGTAGATGCAATGATTTTGAGCTATAAATACAGAAATCATCAATGAACACCCTAATTGACTTTCCAAAGAATGCTTGAAACACCATATTCATGAAACGTTGGAATGTTGCAGGAGCATTTGTCAGACCAAATGGCATGACTCTAAAAGCATAACAACCCCAAGGAGTGATAAAGGTTGTTTTCAATTGATCCTCCAATGCAATCCCTATTTGAAAGTAACCTGAGTAACCATCGCACACAGTGTACCTCTCATGACCAGCTACCTCATTTAGTATCTCATCCTGGAATGGGAGGGGAAAGTGATCTCTCTTTGTTGCCTCATTGAGGGGACGGTAATCCACACACACCCTCCACTTGCCATTTTTCTTAGGAGTGACAACAACAGGAGAGACCCACTGTGAATTCTCCACTGGATAAATGAAACGTGCTGCTAGAAGCTTTCTTACCTCCTTGAGTAGAGCCTGCTCCTTAATGACTCCTAGCCTTCGTAGCTTTTGAGCCTTAGGTGTGGCCTCTGGCTTTAGCCCAGGCTTCAACCCAATCTTGTGTTGAACAACATCTACTCCACGCACATCGGTGTAGTCTTTAGCAAAAAGCCTAGGAAACTTCCTTAGCACACATTTGAACTCCTCTCTTTCATCCTTTGTAAGTGTTGTTGATAGCATACCTTCCAGCATCCCTTCATCTTCCACCTTTTGGTTCTCTTGGAAACCTACCTCTTCCAAACCTCGAGAAGAGGTCTCCTGGTTGTTTGGCTTAAACCTTACCCCCATGACTTCGATGGAAGACTCCTCTTCAGTAATGCTGCCGCTACTTTCTTCTTCTGAAGTGCTATCGGTCCAACCTTCTTCCGTCTCACTTTGCGATGATTCTTCATAGAGCTCCTCTTGGCATTGCTCCTTCATGTCAAAGACAACCTTCTTATGATTGTCATTCCTGCAAATTAATTTCCCACTCTCCCAATCCTGCAAAGCTCGCATTTTCATTAGCCATGGTCTTCCTAGGATAAATGGATAATCACTTCCCTTGGTCGACATAACATAAAAATCCACCGCTTTCTTAATGCCAAAGGCCTCTACAAAGACATTTTTACAAATGCCTACACACCTAGCCTTGCTATTGTTTGCCATCTTGACCTTGATTTCAGGTGTCTCATGGATGTGCATGCCTAGTCTTTGCATGAGCCCTTCTGTCATGATGTAAATTTGTGCACCCCCATCCACTAGACCTTTCCTAACCAATCTTCCTTTTATGTAACAATCTAGCACAGGTGTAATATCCTCGTTCATTTCAGCATGTGCAATTTTTACAACAGGAAAACTCTCTTTTACCTTTCTTCTAGTGCTAACTGCCTTTGTTAAATCCCTCCTAACTTGTGGGCATAATGCAAGAAATTGAGGCCATGAAATATCAGGACCCTTACCTCTCATGTCTTCCAACAAGTTGTACGGAGCCATACCATGTCCAAGAGGGAAGTCTTGGAGGTTGATACGACGTCGAGTCCTCTTGGTTTCCTTGGTCTCCTTTGCCTTTTTGCCTTGTCCATGGTCACTCTGTGATGTGACTGCTTCTTTCTCTTTACCTTTCCCTCGGCCACGCTTAATGCCATTGGCTTCCATGTCAACCTCATTTGAATTTGTCACCTCTACCACATGCACATTTGGATCTGGCAAAGGTGGAACTCCTTCTACCCCTTGTGGAGGTGGTCTTGGTCCATTTGGCCTTTGTAGAAGCCTTGGTTGTTGACCAGCTCCTTCTCCTGCATTCATCACTGGGTAGTTCAAGTTAGGTCTCCCTGGCTCTCCACGGGGCCAAGGACAATTATACATCCCATGTCCAGACTCTCCGCAATTCCAACATTGCAAGACTCTCCTAGTTGGTGGCTCTCTCTCTTCTGACTTCTTTGCTTGTCCCTTTGGACCTATAGCTTGTGCAAGGTGAATTGACAGGCTGCTTAAAGATTCGTTTAACTTCTCAATTACTTCCGTCGTTACCTCAGGAAGCTCCCTAGATGTTGATGCTTGTGACTTACCTTTGGGTCTAAGACCTTCTATTGGAACCTCTCCCCTTAAGCACTTGAGTTTCCTATACTTCTCAGCAGCCCTAGTTTCCGGTGCATCAAAAGTAGCAGGTGCACCCGCCTCAACTTTTACCTTAAGGTCAGGAAAGAGTCCGGCTATGAACCTCTCCTTCTTTAAAAATTCTGCACCATCACCAGGGTTAGCAACATTTCGTATCCATAGAGCCCAAAGACGTAGAAACTTTTGCTTGTACAAGTAGTAGTCATCTAAGTCTTTTTGCTTATGAGAAACAATGTCTTGCCATAGTTTTTGAGTGTTTTGGGGATCAAAGAAGTATCTCTTAAAACGATTCAAAACTTCTGTGTAATTCCTCTTAACTTCCTCAGGCAAAGAGTCAAACCAAGTACTAGCATCTTTCCTAAGGACCACCTCAAACATTTCTACACGTTCTTGATCGATTACTATCCTCTTGATACGGCAAGACATCTTGAAATTTGCTAAAAATAATTCTGCATCCTCTCCAGACTCTCCAAAGAAAAGAGGATATCCAGACATTTGGCGTTGGCTCTCCATTATTATGAAAGATTACAACACGAGTTACAATAAGGGATACAATAGAGATTTAGAACCACTCGCCTGCAAATGAAGAAGTAAGAAAATACCACTCTAGGTTTTCTTCTTCAGCTATCCAAGCTTCAATAAGGTCTCGATTTGTTTGATCAAAACAAAAAGGTAGACTATTGATGAGCTCTAAGAAGGGTTGAAATTCTTCAAAGCTAAGGCCATAAACAGAAATCTCTAGAACTTCATTTTCTGGATCCAAAAGAGCAACCACGTCCCAAGTGATAAATTGCACTTGGTCTACAATTCCCAATGCACAAGTGGTTTGTATAAAAACTAGATCTTCATGCTCGTCGAAGGCCGTGAGAAAGTAGCAATTGACTAGGAGCTCCTTTCCTTCGAGTTCCACACAGTCGGAGTGAGGCAACCTTCTCACAATTTCATAAAGAACATCCTCATCAAGTCCAATCAAGTTTGCAAGATTTAAAGACTCCACTTGTGCTACAAAATTCCTGGACAAAAACTCCTTAGGATTATGGTTAAATCATTCAAAAGCATAAAGAGATTTACAATGTCTCTATGAACAAAGTGTCATAGAAAGTAGAGAAGGATGAGAATTTATACAAATTTGCAATCTTCTCTATGCTCTCTTTATTAAGACAAGCTCTGAATAGCTCCCTATCTCCTTTGTTGAAAGCGAAAGGAAGACTATTAATAAGACGCAAATGAGGGAAAAATTCACCAAATGTGAGTCTTTGAAGCATGAACTCTGGCCGCAAGTTTCCTGAAGAGTCTTCCTCAATGGTGAAATGCACTCGCCAAACGCCAAATTTCACTCTATTTACCAATCTTAGGGCACACACTAGTTGGATGAATGCGCAGTCTTCCTTAGTGCCCAACAACAAGAGGAAAATGGAATCCACGCGTAGGACCTTCCGTCTTAACTTCACCACCCTCTTGTTATGAGGGAGACGCCTTACTATTTGCTCCTGCAACTCAATTGGTAATAGAGCTAGATCTCTAAGGATTGAACTTTCACTGCACACACATTCACAGTTAGAATAAATGATCGTTTTTTTGTTTCTTGTAACAACTTGGACAAAGAAAAAACAAACATACACACTATTTTGCCGGGCTGCACTTCATTTTAAAATAAAATGAACACATGTACATCAAAAGAAGTGTGGTAGTTGATGAGAGGTAGAATGACAGGGTTTGGTGATGCAAGAATTTATCCTACTCTTTGGGCACCAAACATGAACACCATTCGTTGTTGAAAATGGATCTTTCTACTAATTGCAATGTTTATTCTAATGTGTGGAGTGAAATGGAAGGGAAAAACCTCTATTCCTGGGCCATTATCCATGGTCTATGCATGACCTAATGGTTAAAACAAAACAAAAATATAGACGTCCAAACTAAGGTCGTACCTAATGAGAGGCAAAATAAAAGGATTTACTGAAGCATTTATCTCGGCCAACCTAAGAGGACCTAAAATTCTACGAATGACACGTTGAAATTGCAACTTAGTACTAACAATTATGTGTACCTTTTGCCTTGCAATGGGAATGAAGGGATCATACAAATGTTCGTGATTCATGCAAACTATTCGACTATGCTAAAGGTTGATTCTACACAAAAATACACAAGCGGTCCTCAGTGGGGGCACCAATTTGAGGCGGTCCAGGGCGGGCAACAAGAAGAGCAACCTCTAGACACCCTTCAAGGCTCCCGTGCTACTCAATTGGGTTGGGGTTGGAAAAACAACAAACACACACACAACCCCGCAACCTAACCCTACACAAATTTGGGGCACCACGTAGTTTTGGATGCGAACTAGGACGCCTAAAGAGAGAGAGAGAGAGAGAGAGAGAGAGAGAGAGAGAGAGAGAGAGAGAGAGAGAGAGAGAGAGAGAGAGAGAGAGAGAGAGAGAGAGAGAGAGAGAGATAGTGCTCGGGCTGCTTTGAAACGTATCAACAATGATCAAGCAAACACAACTATATATTTAAGAAAGAGAGAGAAAGGGGGAGGGGGTGCTTGTTGCATTAATACCTTCTTACAAATCTGTCATGACAAATCAAAGTGAGATTAGTATTTGTTCAACATAGCTTGCGTAAATTTCACCACAACACATCACAAGAAAAGCCACCCCAATCACTGTCTTAAGGCCAGGGCAGTCCTCTCCACCTTGTCGCCCTCTTACAGTATGTGGGATTTATGGCTAGATTGATGACAACACCAGAGACAACAAGCTATCAAGAACTTAAGAAAAAACACCAAGACACTTACGCATCACTGTTGCCCATTACTTCACGTTGGAAGGGAGACAAAGTATCCAAGCTTAGTCCAAATCCACCCTCCTTGATTCAGCGAATGTTGGGCTTACACTAGTAGGAGAAATGATAGATTTCCTACTCTCAATTGAATGATCACTCTCTCTCTTACAATGGCATAGAGTTCCCTTGCTAATCCCCTATTACAACACATGCACATGCATAAGACAATGAGCTTCCACTCAAGAGCTCCTTCTAGAGAGGTTGAGCTTGGCTTCTCAAGCTATAGCATAGTGCTCTTGCTTATGGCTCCTCCCTTTTGTGCTAGCTACACCCTCCTTTTATAGCAATTTTGAAGGCTAGGGTTACTCCTCTAACCATGGTTGGGTTAGATTTTCAGCAATTTATCTAATTTCTTTTGCTTGGAATTATCAAGAAGTTGGTGGGGAAAGAGAGGAGAGAAATGGAGGTGATAGGACTTTTCATAGTGGGTTAGTGTTAGTAGAGTTAGTATTAATTTACAAATGGAATTGGATATTTACAATGGGAGTATCCATGTAGGATACAAATAAGGAAGAAAAACTCTTAAGAGGTAAGAAAAGGTGGATTTCTTACAAGGTTGATGCTCCAAGTGTCTTGAGTAGGGCCAATTTTGATGCTTGTTGACGGTCCACTAGCTTTGACGGTACATTTTTTCTCCACTCTTGACCTTCCTTGAGAGACAAGGTAATTGAAGCTGAGTAATCAACCACCATGATGCTGTCTTTTAAGAGAAGAGGCTGAATTTTGTGGTTCTTTTATAGATATGGGTAATTTGGAGGAGGAAAAATGAGACTAAGTGGTCAATTTTGGAATGGATTGTGTGTGGGAGGTATGAGTTCACCATGGTTTCTCTTATTCTTCAAGGTTGAGGAGAAGGTGAGTAGGGTGCAGAGAGGAGTGGTGAGAGAGGTGGGGATGATGAGTGGAGAAGTGTGTGTGAAAGAGGAAAGTGATAAAGTGGAAGAGAGAGTGTGGCTGCATAGCATGGGAAAACTGGGGTCCACTAATAAAATCATAGCTCACAGCTCGTAGCTCAAAAAAATATGAAAACATTTGAGGAAAAAGTTCAGCCCACGAGCTACAACTTTTGTTTGTATCACCTTTTCAAATTCGGAGAGCAAGTGAATTTTAAAAATTCAGCAAAACCGATCGTTTTTTTCTACTGCACAAGGTCCTTGTGGGGTCCTTCTTTGGATGATTCTTTTGAATACCTCCAAGAGTGAGCCCTCCATAGTGCATGTATGCATGCCACCTACCCTTGAACTTATTTGGTAGGTCTATAATTGAAGATATTGTTGAGATCATGATATAAGTGAATAGTACAACTAAGAAAATCAAATATTGAGGGGTCTAAAAAATATGTACATGTCAAATATAAATAATATAGGTGGAAAAATATAAAGGGGTCAAAATAAATCTCTCTCATTATAAGTCTACCATAAAAAGATGAATATTTTTGGTGGTCTAATTTATGAGAGTAATAGAGAATATATGTAGGAAGGGAAAAATCACAATAGTGAAAAAAATATACACATAAATAGAACTAGTTTTTTGGGATTTCTGTTGGGATGGAGTTACACCAAAAATAAGAGAAGCTTGCATGAAATTCTTTTTATATGGAATAAAGAGTATGCAAAATGATAAGAAAAAATATGGTAATGGTGAGTCAATGTACATAGCATAAATAACACACCATAGGTAGAAATATTTAAATAAATACCAAAAGAATTATGAAAAAAATCTTTTATTTAGGCCCTATATACAAAGAAATATTTACATACGCATGGGCCATAATATACTTATATTTTTTAATTTTTATAAATTTTTTGGCTCAACTAGCCCAATGACTAGCTAATTGAGGGTTTTTTAAGAAGATATGGAAAAAGTCCCGTGACTGACGCACGCCTATGTACAGTGAAATGGTAGGGATAGCCACAGTGTTTGGGTGATTTTGGTAGGGTGAGGTAACTTAGTGTGGCAATTACAAAGAGCCGAAAAACGGCTATCACTACTTTGAGAACATAGAGGGTGAACTTAATTAGCGGTAGCAACATAGTCATAATACTTAATTAACTTGGCATGAACAATACTTTTGCAAGAGAGAGAGTTAGAGAACTTGACAAGAGGATCAGATTTATGTGGATCCGGTCCCCCCTCCAATAGGATTTTGTGTTATAGATTCTTCCAGCAAAAGAGACTTAGTACAATACAATCTATGTGTTCCTTGTGACCTAGGTGATGCAATGAAGATGGAAAGATTCATGCATCACGAGCATAACATAGACTGTGTAAAAAACATTAACCATTCCTAGTCTCAGCCCCAAGGCCACAAACACCTTTAAAGGTGGAGAGAGCTAGCGGGGAATGAGGGTAGGGAAGAGGCAGAAGAAACATTCATAGGAGAAAGAAATAGTTCCTCACTTCATCACTCTTCTTGCTTAGAATACATAATAGCATAGTAAAAATGAAGATGAATAAGATGGAAAGATTAAGCATTGGAGCATGGCTCTTCGTTGGATTTGCATTCCACTAAATCTCAATTACATGGCTTAATTAATTATGACTTATTGAGTCCATTAAAACTCAATCACATGACTTAACCGATCATGAATCCAGTCCATTAAAACTAAATCACATGATTTAACCAATAATGACTTATCCAGTCCATTAAACTCAATCACATGACTTAACTAGTTAAGGCATATCTCAATCACATGACTTAACTAGTCATGGCTTATCCAATCCACCAAAACTCAATTACATGACCTAACCAGTTGTCATGGCTTATCGAATCTATCAAAACTCAATTACATGACTTAATCAATCAAGCAGCTTTTTTGAATAAAGACAACTTGATCTCATATTTATAAGGTCATATGTCATATAGGGGTAGATCTCTCCATGAGTAACATATTAGAGTTTTCAACCTTTACTTTAATACACATCAGCTGGCATGTCATAATATCTTGGTGGATTGGGTAATGGATATAGAAAACGATACACACATGGAAGCTTGGGGTAGCCAATGAAAATTTTTAACCTAAGGCTCCGATACCAATTGTGAGGTATCCAACCCAAAAAAGTGGGGCGAGTTGATAGATGGACTTCCTTTATTCTCAAGTTCCATTGATGACACCCTACTCCGAGTCCATGAAGCAAGGATATGATCAACTAAAGAGAGGAAGTACTCTATCAGTTGTGATCGTGGTTGTAAGAGTCATACACCACAAGACACATTGATAAATCTAAGGATTATAATAGGAGCTAATTTCTATATCAGAAAGATAAAATCTCATTGACATACTTAGGATCTATAAACAATGACTTTTTTGCCACGTTAAAGAGGCATGGTTACCATTCATAAATCATAAATGTGAGATGATACTTATGCATAACCAACTAATAGTCTTGTGAAAAGTACTCGACTAATCGAGTCCACCTGGTGTCCGTAGACATAGATCCATATGGATACTAGTTTCTCACTTTTCACACCACACTCACTTGTTTCTCTTGTGCTTTACTTACTACTACATTGTTTTACATGTACAAACAAGGTTCCTTTATTAATTCAAGGCACATGTCCTTTCATACATCCCTTTGAACATCACCAAAACAATTTCTTCTTAAACAAGGCCTAATGAAGATAGTCGTATATTTCAAGAAAAAGAAAATTTTCAATTTTCTTATGAGTTTTTTGCTCTCCATGAACTTTCTCTATCTAACCAATAGAGCCTTTGCAAAGGGTTTTCTTATTCGCTACCCATGAATTGTGCATACTTCCCCAATTGCTAACCGTAGGGGCATCTCATTAACCGCAAGGCATCTTGCTAACCACAAGGCTTCTTGCTAACTGCAAGGGATCTTGCTAACAGCAAGAGAGCTGATAACCTTAGCTTATTCTCCGCTAATCAAGGGATCATCTTACTAATAGCAAGACATCTCGCTAATTGCAAAGCATCTTGCTAACCACAAGGAACAAAAGATATTCCTTCAATAATTGTTCTCTTTAAGTGATTCTTCAAACATGATCAACCAAGTTTGAATATCAAACATCAACAAGATATCAAACAATAACAATTTATCAAATAGTGACAATTTATCAAACAAATCTTTCACTATTCTACGAAATCATATGCTTGTTTCTTGTGATACAATCACGTTTCTTGGATACTTAAGGATAATTCCTAGACTCTCGACTTACTAGATTTGCATGTATAATGATGCAAAATTATATTTTTTCTACTAGATTAGTGACGTGTTCGCATTAGGGAAAATTTGGACTCACAAAGGAGTCTTATAAGGAGTTTGACTTCCTCTCTCATGTCCAAAACGGGCGAGCGGTAAAATTTTTGCAAATCAACTCTAAACTTGGCGGAGATTTGATAGTTAGAATCTACTCTTCAAGCTCTTTCTATTGATATATAGCACGCCAAGGGATTCCTCATATTTTGAAAGATTCTATTTTTGATTCTCTTGTGATGTAACAACTCCGTCTAGAATCTAGAGAATAAAAAATAGAATCTTTTAAAATATGAGGAATCTCGTGGCGTGCTATTTATCATTAGAAAGAGCTTGAAGAAGAGATTCTAACTGTCAAATCTCCGCCAAGTTTAGAGTTGGTTTGAAAAAATTTTACCGCATGTCCGTTTTGGATATGAGAGAGGAAGTCAAACTCCTTATAGGGCCCCCTTTGTGAGTCCAAATTTTCCCTAATGACTACCTTTTGTGTTGGAGGTTAAATGGCTTCAACTTCTTCCCAATTGATACCTCCGCTTGAGGTACGATTGGAGTAGTTGATACCTTTCTTTGTACCCTTGGAGGAGGAACGGAAAGAGCATCCTTGGAGCTTTGTGTCACTAACTTTGGAGCCAAATTCAATTCTATGTGCACGCTTATGTTTTTTTTAAAAGCTTAGAGATGTAGTGATTTTAAAGTGGGATCTAGCCTCAGATCAAGGCCTAAAATTGACACCTACTTTTTTTGTCAAGAGCTATTTTGCCTATCAAAACAATCTCAAAATTGCCTGTCATTTTTTGTATTTATATCTTTAATTTAACGTTATATATGGCAAATTATATAAGTTGATTGCATTACACAAAGCATATGAAAGGAGGCTTGAAAAATTGGATGTCAAAAAGAAATTTTTATCATGCCTGGCAGGCCTTGTGATTTTATCACTTGTTTTTTTTGTGTAGCAAAACTCACAATTGTGAGTGATTGTATTATAAAGTCATCAATAGATATACAAATCAGTCTCAAGCTCAAGTCAAGCCTTGAGGAACAAAGGGTTACATGTGAGCGTAGTTACAAGTACCTAATAGCTTACTATTGCGAACAACTCAATCCTTTACCAAGGAGGGCTTGACTGGATGGTGAGGGTTGATCTAAGCCACTCATCCAAGCTATGCCTTTTACTTACCACATATATTAACTCCTTGATTTCTTGTACAATCTTTGAGAAACTAGCCACAAAGAGATTGTTATCGAAGACACGATAGTTCTTGGCCTTCCAAATATTAATGAAGAAGAAATATCTGACAATTTGAGTACAAATTAGAAGTGCAAAACTTCAAAACTGTTTACCACCAATGCATAAATCCCTCTTGAAAAACTCTATTTTCCACGTCCTTTCTATCCATTTTCACATCTTTCTTGCAAGTCCTCTAATAGAAGGGCATTCGATGATAAGGTGGCCAAGGTCTTGCTAGCTAGTCTACACACTGAACATCTATCGGGTCCAATACCACGTGCTTGAATCTTGATACCATTCGGAAAGGCCCCTCAAAGTACCTTCCATAGAAATATCTTCATAAACTGAGGGCACTGTGGATTCCAGATGTTCTCCGTGACCTCTACCCATCGAGCCTCTGACCGTTGCTTCTTCCACTACTTGTTTAAAGGGGTGAACCAATCAGACTCATGAAATTAACACGTGGTAAATGCTCTTGGTATGGGTTTAGAGAATCGGCTACTCATGGGCCATTTTCAATCTTTCCATTCAAAAGTAGATTCACAGATTGGCATCAGAACACGGTCCAAGACTTCAACAACCATGTTGACAACAAGTATCTTCTCAATGGTCTTGAGTTGAAACTGGGAAACCACCTGCTTAGAGGATTTCTAGCACTTGCTATTTCTATCCCAGAAGTGGCTCATCCATTGAAGTCCTTTATTGTTCATCCTTCTTGCAATTTCTCTCTAGTAAGGGTCCAAGATAACCCCAACAGCTTTAGATAGCCAGGGGGACCAATGCAAGATGGAGTCTTGGAAGTATCTGGTTAATTCACCCCATTTCAGTGCCCCTGTTGCTCTATTGCACTTTTGCACCAACTCAGCCTTAAACTAGCCCACCAGGGGCTAGAAGTTTGTCATGCACCTCGATCCCTTTCCACTGACCCCCTTTAGAGAAAAGTTTTTCCTTGTCCATAGCATCTATAAGTGTCTTCACCATATAAGCTTATGTGGGATCGCCTCTGGGTGGTGCAAGCCTTAGGAAGTTTAGCCAAGTGGGATGGCTCTTCAACAATAATGGCTTCACAAACTTCATACTCATGGCATGGGACACAAAATTGGGTGCAAATTTATCTCTGGTGGAGTGTGCACATAGAGTATTAAATACGTGGGATAGTGCTTGATCCATATCTTTCTACAACAGGGGTGTGGCTCTATGGTGTCCGATGCTTGATCCTATAGTAGTGTTTCCTTTACCTTGAAAATCTCATAGAGTATTAAATACTTGGGATGGTGCTTGAGCCATATCTTTCTCCAATAGGAGTGTGGCTCTATGGTGTCCGACGCTTGATCATATATTAGTATTTTATTTACCTTGAAAATCTCATACTTGATCAATGGATAGGGAAGGCTTTGTTAGTGCCATGTGTCATCAAGTTGGTTTGGATCAGTTAGACCACATTTTCTGAGTGTAATATCCACTCTTCCCATGCCATGGCCTCTTTCCAAATCTCTTTTGTTTCTTGTGCTACGTTTACCTTCAAGGGCTTCTTGGCTTCAATGGATATGCCCTCAATTATTACTGAGGAGCCAATTTCCACTTCCAATGTTCATATCTCTGGGGGAGATGAAGTATATCTTGTCTTGTCTAGACATTCCAAGAGTTGTAAGGCCTCCTTGTCTCTCATCACTGGTGCTAATGTGTCAACTTTGGTGGCCAATTTCTTCTCTTTGTTTAATTCATGAGACTTTTGCACATTGTCTTTTAGCTGTGCTATCTCTTTGAGATTGGACTCTTCTTTCTGTATGAAAACTAAGGAAAATTTTCTTCTCTACATCTGCTCAAGTCTAAGATCCACTTCCATGTCTTTGGTTCTTTTGTCCATACCTTGAAAGAATTCATTTCTTCCTTGTATTGTGCGCACTATGGGATTGTTTCTCAGCTTCATAAGGTTTTGATCTTGATCCTTGTTTCTTTATTCTACTTTTGCTAGGTAGATTTTAACCACCTCTTGTTGTATCTGTAGCCACTGAGCGTGTGTGCTTGTGTTAAAAAATGTCATTTTCATCTCATGAAAGAATTGTTCTTGAGCTTTTACAACTGTGGAGGGCTAGTCCATCACTTCATCTAGATATGCTAACTTGTGTTGTTGGCTCTCATGCAAATAACAATATTCCTCAAGGAAGGCATCTGACACCCTCAACCTTGTCGATGTTACCTATAGTTCCAATTTTAGTTTCTAGAATTGATCATGGCTGGTGTAGATTTCCATTTTCATCTTCTCTAAAAGTTGATGGCCCATGGTTGTAAACTCCTCAATATTCTCTAGGGAAGCTAGTTGGAATGTGGTGACTTCCTTGGGCTCAAATTTATGCTAATTATCTTGATTAATTTTCAATCAAAAGTAGGGTTTTTAGGGCAATATAATAACTAAAACTAATTAACTAATTCTAAACTAAATATCACTAGTTTTTAACACTTAGATATTTCTTTGATAAATATCTCACTAACTTTTAAATATGTTCGCTAGTTATCTTGATTAATTTCTAGTCAAAAACATGGTTTTTTAGCCAAGATAATCACTAAAACTAATTTTAACACTAAGATCTTTTTGTGATAACTATCTCAATAACTTTTAAACATATTTTCTAATTATCTTGATTAGTTTTTATCCAAAAACAAGGTGTTAACACTTAGGTCTTTCTTTCATTATTATCTTACTAGCTTTTAAACATGTTTATTAATTATCTTGATTAATTTTCAACCACAAAGAGGGGTTCTAAGCCAAGATAATTAGTAAAATTAATTGACTAACTATGAGGTATTTATTATGTGTTTCAAATATCATAACCTATCTTTGGTAATTATTTCATGAATTAATAGAGTATATTTTTAATTTTTCTATCAATTTTAAACTTAAAAATAGATAATTTTTCTTAGATGAATATTAAAATTAATTAGAAAATTATGACATGCTTTCTATAGCTTCTTAGCACTATGTACTAGATCTAGAAATCAATTTGTAATTAACTAAGCTTAGTTAATATATTTCCCCTTAATTAAGGTTAAAATTAATCAATTTTAGTCCTAATATAGGTCAATAATTAATTAGATTACTAATCATAATTAAGGATTAAATAATTAGTAGTGTAATTATATATGAGAGAGTAATTAATAGTAGAGAAAGGACTAATTTTCTCTAATTAATAGATAATTAGGAAAAATAGACATAAATTAATATATCATTCACTAATTAGCTAGATTAGCACTAATTACCTTGCTTAACCACTAGATTTTTTGCTCTCTTAGTAATTTTCATGAAGTATCTCTCTAAGCACAAGAGGTTTTTGGCCAAGGACTTTGAGTCTGAGAGCAATTGTGAAGCCTAAGGAGCCTATTTATAATTTTTCTTGGCACATAAGGGCTCTGTTTAGCAGTTTCTTGGAGCTCAAGCAACCTCTCAAATTCAACTAGCACTTGATGGTCCCTCCTAGCACTTGCCTGCTTAGTTTTTAAATCTGCTCATTTTCAAGCCCATTTTTCGCTTTAATGATAAATCTCTAGAAAATATCTAGTAGGTTATGATAAAGTGTTGTGCTTTAGTGATTAGTAAAAGCTTTCAATTATATTTGTGAATAAAAGTAACTGTGAAATATTCTAGAGGGAATAGCGGGGTTGATTTTTGCCCGAATTCAGTTCTGAAAATTCCTAGCTATAGTATTGTCGTGCTTAAGATTTCAAAAATGCCAATCTTTGCTATAATTGAGCAAGTTCTCATTGATTTTAAAAATTAATCCTTTTTAAATAGACTTTGTACCTTTTTTTTCTTAATTGCAGAAGGTAAAATTTTTACAAGCCATATGTGTTGTATCATCTTTTATATCATGTTTGCTTCATCTTCAATGTGTTCTTTGACTTGTACACTCTCTAGCTTTTCTCATTCTAGTAGTGGGAGACCCTTGAGATGCTTCCTCCAGCATGTTTTCCTCATGGGACTCTTCTTGTATTGCAAAAGTGATTTTGATGTAGTCATGGAGACTGGCATAATTGTTGTGGGGCATTCCGCTTCAGTGTTGACTCTGATTGCATCTTTGTCAACTTCACTTTCTTACATTCTCTCTCTTTCTTCTTGTCCATAGAGAAATCCCAAATCTACAAGGGGATCCTTGCCTTGGTGGTACAAGAGGTTTTTTGTGCAGAGCCTTCGCAAATGAGATAATAAGCACCAGTATTATCTTGAGAAGTTTTTGGCATGAAAAGTGGGTTTTTGCTCTATATTTTGTAAGATAAAACTTGATGTATGGGATTTTGATAACATGTTAGAGCTATGGGTGACAAACAATTGGTGAAAATGGGTTCATTACAACACAATATATAATAAGAAATCTTTTTGTATTTTGACTTGATGGAGTGCTTGACAATGATATAAAAAAGTCTTGAATGTGATTTCAAGAAATTTGGATTTTTAAAGTGTCCCCTTAGGCCAAATTTTGAAAAATAGATGTTCTATGATGTTTTTTGATGTGGGGACAATGAAAATGCTTTTTTTGCATTTTTTGGGTGTATGGGTTAAATACAACATGTATAAGCCATTTGTGATAAAATTGTGCAAAAATGGGTCAATTTGGGGCATAGAGATAATAAGCATGATTATTATCTACACTTGTAAATAATTGACAAAAATGACTTTTGATGCTACATACATATCCCATAGGTCTAGTAAGTAAGATTTAGCCCTCTTTTAAATTTATTTTGGTACTTGAGGTGTCCTCTCCCCTTGGCTCTTTGAGCTTGGTACTTTTGTCCTTGACTTTTGTTGGTGGTCATTTTTCCATTTCAGAGCCCATGAGCCTGTTCCATAAGCTGTATAGATCTGCTCTACCAAATTTGAATCACTTCGCACTTGATCTGTGGCTATAGGTAAAAAAGGATGCTTTATGTCCCTCCATGTTGTTTTCTAATTTCATAGGCATAAGATGAAGTTTTTCATTGATCCCAAATGAGGTACATTATCTATAAACTCTATTTACAAGCTTCTTTTGAAATCAGATCTTGATTTTGACACTTGGAAAAGCTAGAGTTTATTATCTATAGACCCCTCTAGACCCCAATCAGGACCCCAATCAAATGGTCATCTAGGCTTGTGGGAATGTTTTAAAGGTCTTGTTCACTTTAGTGTACTAGGCCAAACGCTATGATAATTTCTACATTTATCTTTCTCGGGAAGATCTGATCTAGGGTTTTTTTGAGATACCCCTTTGTTATACTTGCATTCAAACATGATTAGTTCTATGTTAGGAGCTCACCTTTTATGTCATGCATGAGACTGTGTAGGGTAGGATCTGCTAGAAGCTCAAAATCACGCATTGAAAGAAGGTCTCCAAGAGCTCTCTCCAAAAGTCACAAGTGAGAATGAGACTCCATTTGGCCTATCTAGCATATACATACATGGACTTCCCTATTCACTTTTTGTCATATGCTCCAGTTAGTCCCAACATCATCTTCATAAAAAAATAGACTAGATTTGACATGCTCGTTTCATAACTTCCTCATCCCCATGGTATCTCCTCTTATCACTATGAGCCTCTTTGCTATTTATTTCTTATTTTCAACCTCCTTATTTAGAAAAATAAAGAAAATTACAAACCCAATCTAAAAAATAGAAATCCAAACCAAAAAATATCAAAGCACACATAAATGCCATAATTGGTTATATTTTTGTGGATTGCTTCATTTTGATTACTTTACTAACCAAAAAATACACAAAAAGAGTAAAAACTGCAAAATTTAAGACTTTCTAGATGTGATATATACTATGTGTACACACCTAGGGATCATCATATTACATGTTCTCCGTTTTTTGTATTTAGAAGGGCATTTTTAGTAGAGTTTGCATTAAAAAACACACATTAACATATAAACACTTTAAACATTGTCCTTTTTATAGTAGTTTCTATTTATTTGGATCCACATTTAGAATGCTTCGCCCCTCCTAGTTTGGAGTCTTTGTGGATGACAATGTGTAGTCCAAGTAGTGTTGTGCATGGATTGAGGATTATGCAACACGAGAGGAGGGTCTTGAATGGATAGCTCAAGTGTTTTTTTATGTTGAGGTTTCCTATGTTGTTGTCTCTTACATAGAAGATGTGGAGTGCATTCCTTGATAGTCATTTGCAAACAACCATCTTTTTCTTGTTGATCAATCTTTTGAGAGATTGGTTATTCCTTTGATGGAAAAAGTGATGGCTCTTGAAGTTTTGACACCCATTTATAAGCCGGTTGATTGGTGCCTTTGCTTTTGTTCAGCTCTTTGGCTTCCAAAACCCTTTGGTCTTAGGTGGTTGCACTTTCTTCTTGCTCCTTTGTTTCATAGTTTGTTCTTGAAATTTACAAGTATTTTCTTTGCTTTTGGATTGATCCTTGGGTACCCAAATATGCTTAGGATTTGACTGAAGCTAAGTCTTTGGTACCCAATAGTGCTTGGTTCCTTGTATTCCTATTTGAAGAGGGTAGATCTTGTGTTGGGAAATTGAGATAGATGTGGTTGGGAAATTGAGATAGATGTGGTGTTATGACAAGGTTTTTCAACTTTGAAGCTCGTAGGTCACGTTTCCATTCTTCTATTCTAGAGATAGATGTGGTGTTATGACAATGTTTTATCAACTTTGAAGCTCGTAGGTTGTGTTTCCATTATCCTTTTCTATATGCAAATGATACTTTTAAAACTATCCACCTTTAAGTGTAGGTTTCAAGACCTTGGTGTCGCAATCTTGAACAACTTTATACGTTCTCATCCATGGAACTCCTAGTACCACATCTTCTTTCACGTACTCATCTCGAATGAATATACATATGCACGGGCAAGAAATACATGCACAAAAATAGTGAGGTTAGTCATTCCCAAAGTTGGAGTAAATTCTTTATGATATGCCTTCACTTTAGCTCTCTCCAACGGTTGGGTGGTTTCCTTCTTGTAAGCAAATAACTCAGTACATTGATTTTGGCACCTGTTATCTGCTAAAGCCTTGACTTTAACTCTAGATTTCAATGTCACTGCAATTCTCATGTCAAGACCATCCAGCCAGTCATCATCTGTTTCTACCTTATCCTTTGTTATGGCTTGAGTGAAATGGAGGGCTTGAACTTTTAGCATGTTTACTAACATGAGTTCTTGAGTTGGTATCATTGCTCCTTTTCTCTTCAATACCCAAATACAAGACTCCTTTTGATCCTCTTTGATAATTTGTTGGCATCTAATCTTGCATTCTTTTGTTGCATGCATTCTTTTTAAAATTCATTGGTTAGTTGTAGATTATTTGCACAAAAAACACCCACTTATCCAATTTACCATGATTTCTCCATCTAAGGTGGCTAACTTAACAGTCTCACTTGGTGAGCCACTCTCAATTACAAATGGATCATGCCCCTTTTTCTTGAGTTGTAGAATGTGCTGTTTCAAGAAATAGACCAATACAAGATCTCCTTGTTTGAAACTTTTAGTAAATAGATGAGATTCAAAAAATTGTTTTTATTTTCTTTTTTGAGCATAGATGTGTGCAATGGTGACCAGCCTTTGCTCATCTAATTGTTTCAAGGCTCTCTAAATGTTCAAATAGTTCATGATCTGACTATTCTAGGTCATGAACAACTCAAATCATTGGAAGCAAAAAATCCATTGGCAATATTGCATCCAATCCATAGAATAGATTAAAAAGAGTAGCATTTATAGCTATTTTGTAGAGAACCCTATAATCGCAAAGAGATAAATGGAGATTCATCTCCTAGCTAGTATGTATAGAGCTCACAATCTTTGTAAGAACATAGCTAAGGACTTTTTTGTGTCCTTCGCTTGGCTGTTTGCTTAAGGATGATATGGTGCATACCTGGTATGGGATAAAAATAAACTTGTCTAGTAGATGGTCTATTACTTCTTTGAGAAAATGCATCCGTGGGTTACTCACAAGATCAATAGAGAGTTTGTATCTTGTGAATATACATTCAAACAAGAATGAAACCATAGTTCATGAATTGTTATTCCTAGTGGCTCTCCCTCTAGCCCACTTCGTCAAATAATCTATGGCTACAATGATATATTGTACCTAACTCTTACAAACAGGTGGTTGTATAGGACCAACAAAGTCAATATCCTGCTTAGCAAACGCTCTTGCTCCCATCATCAATTGCAATTAAATGCTATCCATTTTGGTTAAGACTTTAGCTCCTTCACAAGAGCCACATCTTTTTCCACCTATTTCAAGATAGAAATATATTCAACTTCATTGGCACATAGTCATATCTGTAGGTACTTTCCTTGTCGTGGTATAACTATTGGCCAATCATGGTGTAGTTTATAGATTTGTGATTCAATTGCTCTTTGGTGGCATTTACTCTTTTTTCAAGAAATTTCCAATTTTTCAAGTAATCCACCAAATATTTGATCCTCTTAGGTGTGCACGGAAGAATCTTTTGCCCTTGATGACTCCTGGGCCCGACTACCATGCCCACTGCTTGAAGAGTTCTTGGAACAGCCAGGTGTTCGTGGCTATTTTCTTATGCCTTTAAGACATGCCAACTTCTCATATCCTTGGAGGGTGTTTTTGTTGGCAGGTGGATGCTTTTTGGTGGTTTTTTTGGTGTGTGCCATTGGGTATGGTAAGAGCTCGCATGTGCTTAAGAAATGAGTGGTTTATGAGAGCATGCAATATTTATAAGGGCCCATTTTAAAAAGGCCCTGTTCACACTAATTTTTACAAAAAACTATTATTTTTAAAATCGATGCACCAAGCTTTATTAAAAAAATATGCAAATAAGAGTTGGACCCTACGGTCACGTGTAGTCACTCGTGCAGAATCCACTTTGACCCTTGTCGCATTTTGCATTCGCGCCATGCAGCATGCTTGGTGGGGCCTTGCGACATTTGCCACTTATAGCTGTGCTCTTGACGACTCCATTTCCGCACTCCCCTAACAATCTTGGATTGTTGCGCGCTCCATTGTGAGCTTACGAGCAATTGTTGTGCGAAAAAACCAATTGAACATCTCCTCCAAATAATTGGATTGCACCATTCCACCACCATGAGGAGTATTTTTGAAGTACACCCCCCTTGTTTGATAATGGGACTTCTCCATGTCTTGAGTGCTAAAAATCTCAAGAGAACCATATTTGCGCATAAAAAAATGCACCATGCACAAACAAGATATGCCGTTCACATGAGAAAATGATGCACATTATTTAATTAAAAAAATCCCTTGTAATAAGTTCACTACGTAACATGCCTTACCATCTAATGTGTGATGTTATTTTCACCCCAAGAAAGGGTGAAGACCTTGATGAAATCTGCCAAGGCTTCTTGAAATGATTGGGATTGTTCTTTTATTGTGTTGGTAAGGCTCATAAGCTTGACAATTTTATCAAAATGTGACCAAACTTGCTTGTGCTTGTTTGCAAGCTCGCCATTTGAATCATTGACAGTAGTAGCTTTGTATAACTCCTTTCAAAGTCCCCAAAGGTTACCTGCCTTGTTGTTGGAGCTGTTTTGAGCATCATATCTTGGGTTACTTTCTTCAAAAAGTGTTTGGCTTTTTGTCCACTCATTGACACTTGTTGGGAAATTTCATGGGCCTCCCCTGTGTTCTTTGCAGCAACAATAGACATATTTCCACTCTGAAAGCCAATGGAATTCAAGAGTGCCTCCACCCTTTCAATTGCTTCCAGGGACTTTTCCAATGTCTTCATTGTGAAAGCAGAGTCAATGTGGATCTTCAATAGCCTATAAAAAATGTGCATGAATGCGTGTAATGTACAAAAATGTACATTCGATAGAGAAAATGGAAAGATTGGATTCCAATCCTGGTCCTTTTGTACATGGTCTCGGGCATTGAGCATGTGACATCTCAAAATAGAAGCTTCCCATTCTCTACCTTCATCTCCAACATCACGATAGTCCAACCCTTATTCTCCATCCCCTGGACATGGAAGCATTGAACTGCCCTTTGCAGAGTTCTTGTGTGCTCTTTATTTGTTAGGCTTGCACCCTCGAGTGAAAAATGGACAAGGCATGAGAAAATAAGCCTCTTGTTTGCAGCCAAGCAAACACTTTATGGTCTTCAAGTCCCCGCCTAAGTGCCACTCCACATCAAAGCTACCTAAACCCTCAACCTCCAGCTTATCACCTGTAATTTGCTAGTGTATTACTTCTATGATCCATGGAGTTCTCTCAAAAATCCATGAAAGTACTCCATTGGTCTCTTTGGGCACCTCAATAGCACCCATCCACAAATGTCTTTCTCTGATTGCACACTAAAAGATGGGATGGGAGATCCCTTCGCTTGGTTTTCAAAAGGGCCTCATTTATTAGAGTGACACTTAGCCTCTCTAACCTTTGTGCCAAGCACTGCAAAATAAATAGTGGCAAGACCTTTACTTCAAAGTCTATGATAAGAACAAAACCAACAAAAATAAGTATAGTGCGTCACCTTCTTCAGGTAACTCGTAATATCTAAGCATGGCTTGTTGAAGCCTTCCAAGGTCCACAAAAATATTGTTCCACATTGTGTAAGGGAAGCCCTTCTTCGAAGGTGTTATGGATTGTTTCTTACCTTTTCCCCTTGCCTTTGTTGTGCACGAAGCATAAATCAAAGTTGGCATTGTGTCCTCAATGTGTAGGTATGCCCCAATGCGGGAGAGCACATCCTTGTTTGTGGACTTCTTTGCAAGGTTGACCTTGTGCGGAACAGGAAATAAGTTTTCCACAATGCCACGCTCTTTGAGGGAATCCTTTAGGAGTTGAATAATAGCCTGATAGGCTTTGGTGCTTATCCTAGCCTCATCACAAGCTTGTTACACGTCATCTTCATTAACCACATTTCTCAATTTGCGCATCAGGTCCTTGGCGACTGCATCCTTAATGTACTTTCCCCCAGGTAATTGTAAGATAGAAATCACATTGACATGGGTATTGAGATAACTAGTGAGAAGGTTGAATTGATTATCTTGGCTTATTCCACCGCATGCCTCCTGGATGAAGTTTCTAGAAACCAATAAGATAAATGTTAGAAAATAGTGTGAAGTAAGAATGTATCTTGCAAGTAAAGAACAAATCACCTTGTGGCTGTCACTCTTCGTTTGCGTGCTCCACCCGAATGCGCAAGGGTTTCAATGAATGAATATGTGCGTTTGCGCTCCCTTGCACCAAGGGGTGTTTCTTTCAAATTTGTGATGGTGTTGGCAAGCTTCATAATGTGGGCATCCTTTTCCTGCATTTTTTGTTGAAGAGTTTCAACCTCCCTCTCCAAAGAGGAAAAACTTTCTTATAATGCCGCTACCTTGAGTGCATCCACATATGCAAAGAAGCACTTGCACCCATACACAACCGCTTGCTTGCTTCTCCCCTCCCAAGATATTGAAGAAATGTTGAAAGGCTATTAAAGGAGGTTTATAGGATCATAAGGGTACAAATGTTCGTCCACTCAAATGTCAACATTCATCTCATCAGCAACACGACGTTCCTACGGATGACCTTTGATCACCCTCATATGCGGCCTTCGATGCAAACGCCATGGGAAACCTAATATGTACGCCTTTAGTGTGCGGAGTATGTGGTGGTGGAAGCAAACGCTTTGTGATGTCTGTAAGCACCATGGTAGCTATTGCATGAGGAAGCAAAGGATGAAAAGAGAGAGGGAGAGGAAGACGGGAGGAGAGAAGGGGGGAGGGGGGGGGGAGGGACAGAGAGGGGAGGAGGAGGAAGGTAGGAGCAGGGAGGGAGAGGAGAGGGAAAGAGGAGGGTGGAGGAGGAGAGAACAAAGTGTTTTTTTTTTGAGAAAAGATTTTGAAAAATTGGACTTTCAAAGCTTGTAGGTAAAACAAAGGGTCAAAAAATGATTTTTGGATATGTATATATATTAGGAGGGAGTTTCAAGTAAAAAATAAGTAAAAATGAGTTTTTTGAAAAAAAGTTAAATTTTAACTGTTAGTGACCGACGTTTTTGCTGAGGTGGCCACACCCCTTTACTCCCTTCACTTTCAAAAAGCTAGAGAGAGAAAGTAACCTCTTAGGTCCACATCCTACATTTGTCTAACTACCTTCTTGAATTTCCTTGTCCCCTTAACCCTACACAACATTAGCCTTAATCTCTAAAAATTAGGATTCCTCACAAGGCCATGCAAAGTCCATCTTTCTCCTAATGGATTGATCTTTCAAGTCTACTTTTGTAATTGATCTCGCTTCTTTCAAATATGTAAGTAATCATTTTCTAAGTCTTGGATCAATTGTATTTGTCTCATGAAAGGTCATCCCAACATTATCTCATAGTTGAGTTTCTTTCCAAATTTACAATGGAATATATTTGTTAAAAGTCAATTTTGCATGAGCTAGCGATCACATTTTCTAGTAGTCTCATCGGTCATTCAATGTGACTATCTTCCAATTTCAATTTTCTTTTCTTGATCGCTAGTCTACCCCATGCTTCCCATACACTTTGGTGGCTATGGAAATGCTCGCCCCATTGTACAATACAACCATGGTTATCATATCCTTATATTCCACAAGAAGAATTGTGTTTCCTTCATTTACCATGCAATAATCTCTCACTTTGTTCATAGGAGCTGGTTTGAAAAGTTTGCTTTGAGATTCATCTCATTGCAACTCTTTGGATTTTTACTTTGTGAGTCCTATGATTCCCACTTTTTCTAAGGTGTTCTCTAGGTATTTCCATAGATGTGTTTTGATCTTCAATAGTTCCTCCATTGTTATGGTGTTGATAGCCGTTTTTGGGCTCTTTGTAATTGCCACAATGAGTTACCTCACCCTACCAAAATCACCCAAACACTGTGGCTATCCCTACCATTTCACTGTACATAGGCGTGCGTGAGTCACGGGACTTTTCCCATATCTTCTTCAAAAACCCTCAATTAGCTAGTCATTGGGCTAGTTGAGCCAAAAAAATAAAAAAAAATAAAAAATATAAAAAATATAAGTATATTATGGCCCATGCATATGTAAATATTTCTTTGTATATAGGGCCTAAATAAAAGATTTTTTCATAATTATCTTGGTATTTATTTAAATATTTCTACCTAGGTGTGTGTTATTTATGCTCTGTACATTGCCTCACCATTACCACAATTTTTTCTTACCATTTTTCATACTCTTTATTCCATATAGAAATATTTTCATGTAAGCTTCTCTTATATTTTGTGTAACTCCATCCCAACAAAAATCCAAAAAAACTGATTCTATTTATGTGTATATTTTTTTCACTATTGTGATTTTTTCCTTCCTACATATATTCTCTATTACTCTCATAAATTAGACCACCAAAAATATTCATCTTTTTATGGTAGACTTATAATGAGAGAGATTTATTTTGACCCCTTTATATTTTTCCACCTATATTATTTATATTTGACATGTACATATTTTTTAGACCCCTGAATATTTGATTTTCTTAGTTGTACTATTCACTTATATCCTAATCTCAACAATATCTTCAATTATAGACCTACCAAATAAGGTCAAGGGTAGGTGGCATGCATACATGCACTATGGAGGGCTCACTCTTGGATGTATTCAAAAGAATCATCCAAAGAAGGACCCCACAAAGACCTTGTGTAGTGGAAAAAAACGGTCGGTTTTGCTGAATTTTTAAAGTTCACTTGCTCTCCGAATTTGAAAAGGTGATACAAACAAAAGTTGTAGCTCGTGGGCTGAACTTTTGCCTCAAATTTTTTCATATTTTTTTGAGCTACGAACTGTGAGCTATGATTTTTTTAGTGGACCTCAGTTTTCCCATGCTATGCAGCCACACTCTCTCTTCCACTTTATCATTTTCCTCTTTCACACACACTTCTCCACTCATCATCCCCACCTCTCTCACCCCTCCTCTCTGCACCCTACTCACCTTCTCTTCAACCTTGAAGAATAAGAGAAACCATGGTAAACTCACACCTCCCACACCCAATTCCATTCCAAAATTGACCACCTAGTCTCATTTTTCCTCCTCCAAATTACCCATATCTATCAAAAAAACCACAAAATTCAGCCTCTTCTCTTAAAAGACAGCATCATGGTGGTTGATTACTCAGCTTCAATTACCTTGTCTCTCAAGGAAGGTCAAGAATGGAGAAAAAATGTACCGTCAAAGCTAGTGGACCGTCAACAAGCGTCAAAATCGGCTCTACTCAAGACACTTGGAGCATCAACCTTGTAAGAAATCCACCTTTTCTTACCTCTTAAGAGTTTTCTTCCTTATTTGTATCCTACATGGATACTCCCATTGTAAATATCCAATTCCATTTGTAAATTAATACTAACTCTACTAACACTAACCCACTATGAAAAGTCCTATCACCTCCATTTCTCTCCTCTCTCTTTCCCCACCAACTTCTTGATAATTCCAAGCAAAAGAAATTAGATAAATTGCTGAAAGTCTAACCCAACCATGGTTAGAGGAGTAACCCTAGCCTTCAAAATTGCTATAAAAGGAGGGTGTAGCTAGCACAAAAGGGGGAGCCATAAGCAAGAGCACTATGCTATAGCTTGAGAAGCCAAGCTCAACCTCTTTAGAAGGAGCTCTTGAGTGGAAGCTCATTGTCTTATGCATGTGCATTTGTTGTATAGGGAAGCCCAACATTTGCTGAATCAAGGAGGGTGGATTTGGACTAAGCTTGGATATTTTGTCTCCCTTCCAACGTGAAGTAATGGACAACAATGATGCGTAAGTGTCTTGGTGTTTTTTGTTAAGTTCTTGATAGCTTGTTCTCTAGTGTTGTCATCAACCTAGCCATAAATCCCACATACTGTAAGAGGGCGACAGGGTGGAGAGGACTCCCCTGGCTTTAAGACAGTGATTGGGGTGGCTTTTCTTGTGATGTGTTGTGGTGAAATTTACGCAAGCTATGTTGAACAAATACTAATTTCACTTTGATTTGTCATGACAGATTTGTAAGAAGGTATTAATGCAACAAGCACCCCCTCCCCCTTTCTCTCTCTTTCTTAAATATATAGTTGTGTTTGCTTGATCATTGCCGACACGTTTCAAAGCAGCCCGAGCACTCTCTCTCTCTCTCTCTCTCTCTCTCTCTCTCGTGTTTTAGTGTGTGAGAGTATTCCATTGGTGTTAGGGTTAGTGTAAATTCTTTGCTTGTTTGTGGGTTTCTCTAACGATTCTCCTCTTTTGCATCCTAGTTCGCTCTTAAACTAGGTGGTGCCCCTTGTGTAGTTGGGATTTGGCTGTGGGTTTGTTGTTTTGGTTTGTGTTGTGTTGTGCCCCAGCCCCATTGAGCAGCACGGGAGCCTTGAAGGGTGTCTAGAGGTTGCTCTTCTTGTTGCCCGCCCCGGACCGCCTCAAATTGGTGCCCCCACTGAGGACAGGCTTGTGTATGTTTTGTGAAGGCTCAACCTTTAGCATAATCAAGTAGCTTGCATGAATCACGAGAATTTGTATGATCCCTTCATTCCCATTGCAAGGCAAAAGGTACACATAATTGTTAGTACTAAGTTGCAATTTCAACGTGTCATTCGTAGAATTTTAGGTCCTCTTAGGTTGGCCGAGATAAACGCTTCAGTAAATCCTTTTATTTTGCCTCTCATTAGGTACGACCTTAGTTTGGACGTCTATATTTTTGTTTTGTTTTAAGCATTAGGACATGCATAGGCCATGGATAATGGCCCAGGAATAGAGGTTTTTCCCTTTCATTTTACTCCACACATTAGAATAAACGTTGCAATTAGTAGAAAGATCCATTTTCAACAACGAATGGTGTTCATGTTTGGTGCCCAAAGAGCAGGAGAAATTCTTGCATCACCAAACCCTGTCATTCTACCTCTCATCAACTACCACATTTCTTTTGATGTACATGTGTTCATTTTATTTTAAAATGAAGTGCAGCCCGGCAAAATAGTGTGTATGTTTGTTTTTTCTTTGTCCAAGTTGTTACAAGAAACAAAAAAACGATCATTTGTTCTAACTGGGAATGTGTGTGTAGTGAAAGTTCAATCCTTAGAGATCTAGCTCTATTACCAATTGTGTTGCAGGAGCAAGTAGTAAGGCATCTCCCTCATAACAAGAGGGTGGTGAAGTTAAGACGGAAGGTCCTACGCATGGATTCCATTTTCTTCTTGTTGTTGGGCACTAAGGAAGACCGCGCATTCATCCAACTAGTGTGTGCCCTAAGATTGGTAAATAGAGTGAAATTTGGCGTTTGGCGAGTGCATTTCACCATTGAGGAAGACTCTTCAGGAAACTTGCGGCCAGAGTTCACGCTTCATAGACTCACATTTGGTGAATTTTTCCCTCATTTGCGCCTTATTAATAGTCTTCCTTTCGCTTTCAACAAAGGAGATAGTGAGCTATTTAGAGCTTGTCTTAATAAAAGAGAGCATAGAGAAGATTGCAAATTTGTATAAATTCTCATCCTTCTCTACTTTCTATGACACTTTGTTCATAGAGACATTGTAAATCTCTTTATGCTTTTGAATGATTTAACCATAATCCTAAGGAGTTTTTGTCCAGGAATTTTGTAGCACAAGTGGAGTCTTTAAATCTTGCAAACTTGATTGGACTTGATGAGGATGTTCTTTATGAAATTGTGAGAAGGTTGCCTCACTCCGACTGTGTGGAACTCGAAGGAAAGGAGCTCCTAGTCAATTGCTACTTTCTCACGGCCTTCGACGAGCATGAAGATCTAGTTTTTATACAAACCGCTTGTGCGTTGGGAATTGTAGAGCAAGTGCAATTTATCACTTGGGACGTGGTTGCTCTTTTGGATCCAGAAAATGAAGTTCTAGAGATTTCTGTTTATCGCCTTAGCTTTGAAGAATTTCAACCCTTCTTAGAGCTCATCAATAGTCTACCTTTTTGTTTTGATCAAACAAATCGAGACCTTATTGAAGCTTGGATAGTTGAAGAAGAAAACCTAGAGTGGTATTTTCTCACTTCTTCATTTGCAGGCGAGTGGTTCTAAATCTCTATTGTATCCCTTATTGTAACTCGTGCTGTAATCTTTCATAATAATGGAGAGCCAACGCCAAATGTCTGGATATCCTCTTTTCTTTGGAGAGCCTGGAGAGGATGCAGAATTATTTTTAGCAAATTTCAAGATGTCTTGCCATATCAAGAGGATAGTAACCGATCAAGAACGTGTAGAAATGTTTGAGGTGGTCCTTAGGAAAGATGCTAGTACTTGGTTTGACTCTTTGCCTGAGGAAGTTAAGGGGAATTACACAGAAGTGTTGAATCGTTTTAAGAGATACTTCTTTGATCCCCAAAACACTCAAAAACTATGGCAAGACATTGTTTCTCATAAGCAAAAAGACTTAGATGACTACTACTTGTACAAGCAAGAGTTTCTACGTCTTTGGGCTCTATGGATACGAAATGTTGCTAACCCTGGTGATGGTGCAGAATTTTTAAAGAAGGAGAGGTTCATAGCCGGACTCTTTCCTGACCTTAAGGTAAAAGTTGAGGCGGGTGCACCTGCTACTTTTGATGCAGCGGAAACTAGGGCTGCTGAGAAGTATAGGAAACTCAAGTGCTTAAGGGGAGAGGTTGCAATAGAAGTTCTTAGACCCAAAGGGAAGTCACAAGCATCAACATCTAGGGAGCTTCCTGATGTAACGGCTGAAGTGATTGAGAAGCTAAATGAATCTTTAAGCAGCCTGTCAATTCACCTTGCACAAGCTGTAGGTCCAAAGGGACAAGCAAAGAAGTCAGAAGAGAGAGAGCCACCAACTAGGAGAGTCTTGCAATGTTGGAATTGCGGAGAGTCTGGACATGGGATGTATAATTGTCCTTGGCCCCATGGAGAGCCAGGGAGACCTAACTTGAATTACCCAGTGATGAATGCAGGAGAAGGAGCTGGTCAACAACCAAGGCTTCTACAAAGGCCAAATGGACCAAGACCACCTCCACAAGGGGTAGAAGGAGTTCCACCTTTGCCAGATCCAAATGTGCATGTGGTAGAGGTGACAAATTCAAATGAGTTTGACATGGAAGCCAATGGCATTAAGCGTGGCCGAGGAAAAGGTAAAGAGAAAGAGGGTGTCCCATCACAGCGTGACCATGGACAAGGCAAGAAGGCAAAGGAGACCAAGGAAGCTAAGAGGACTCGACGTCGTATCAATCTCCAAGACTGCCCTCTTGGACATGGTATGGCTCCATACAACCTGTTGGAAGACATGCGAGGTAAGGGTCTTGATATCTCATGGCCTCAGTTTCTTGCATTATGCCCACAAGTTAGGAGGGATTTAACAAAGGCAGTTAGCACTAGGAGAAAGGTAAAAGAGAGTTTTCCTATTGTGAAAATTGCACATGCTGAAATGAACGAGGATATTACACCTGTGCTAGATTGTTACATAAAAGGAAGATTGGTTAGGAAAGGTCTAGTGGATGGGGGTGCACAAATTTGCATCATGACAGAAGGGCTCATGCAAAGACTAGGCATGCACATCCATGAGACACCTGAAATCAAAGTGAAAATGGCAAACAATAGCAAGGCTAGGTGCGTAGGCATTTGTAAAAATGTTTTTGTGGAGGCCTTTGGCATTAAGAAGGCAGTGGATTTTTATGTTATGTCGACCAAGGGAAGTGGTTATCCATTTATCCTAGGAAGACCATGGCTAATGAAAATGCGAGCTTTGCAGGATTGGGAGAGTGGGAAATTAATTTGCAGGAATGACAATCATAAGAAGGTTGTCTTTGACATGAAGGAGCAACGCCAAGAGGAGCTCCATGAAGAATCATCTCAAAGTGAGACGGAAGAAGGTTGGACCGATAGCACTTCAGAAGAAGAAAGTAGCAGCAACATTACTGAAGAGGAGTCTTCCATCGAAGTCATGGGGGTAAGGTTTAAGCCAAACAACCAAGAGACCTCTTGTCAAGGCTTGGAGGAGGTAGGTCCTCAAGAGAACGAAGGTGTTCAAGATGAAGGAATGTTAGAAGGTATGTTGTCTACAACACTTACAAAGGATGAAAGAGATGAGTTCAAATGTGTGCTAAGGAAATTTCCGAGGCTTTTTGCTAAAGACTACACCGATGTGCGTGGAGTAGATGTTGTTCAACACAAGATTGAGTTGAAGCCAGAGGCCACACCTAAGGCTCAAAAGCTACGAAGGCTAGGAGTCATTAAGGAGCAGGCTCTACTCAAGGAGGTAAGAAAGCTTCTAGCAGCAGGTTTCATTTATCCAGTGGAGAATTCAGAGTGGGTCTCTCCTGTTGTTGTCACTCCTAAGAAAAATGGCAAGTGGAGGGTGTGTGTGGATTACCGTCCCCTCAATGAGGCAACAAAAAGAGATCACTTTCCCCTCCCATTCCAGGATGAGATACTAAATGAGGTAGCTGGTCATGAGAAGTACACTGTGTGCGATGGTTACTCAGGTTACTTTCAAATAGGGATTGCATTGGAGGATCAATTGAAAACAACCTTTATCACTCCTTGGGGTTGTTATGCTTTTAGAGTCATGCCATTTGGTCTGACAAATGCTCCTGCAACATTCCAACGTTTCATGAATATGGTGTTTCAAGAATTCTTTGGAAAGTCAATTAGGGTGTTCATTGATGATTTCTGTATTTATAGCTCAAAATCATTGCATCTACAAAGGGTAGAAGAAGGTTTAAAGAAGCTCTACGACATGGGAGGTCAACTCAACCCCGATAAGTGCCATATAGGTGAGGATGAAGTAATCTTGCTTGGTCATAAAGTTTCTTACAAAGGCATTGAAGTGGATCCTTCAAAGGCAAAGGCTCTTATTGAGCTACCATCACCCAAGAGTCTTAAGGAGGTCATCTCTTTCATTCAGAAGGTGAAGTATATGTCACGCTTCATTCACTTAGCCTCGGAGTTGCTTCATCCTTTGCAAAAGTTAACACAACAAGTAGAATTTGCATGGTCTGATGAGATTGAAGAGTATTTTTGTAACATTAAAGTCATTTTGTCAGACCTACCAACACTCATGCCTCCTTGTTGGGAGTACACATTCTTTGTTAGCTCTAGTGTTGGAAGGGAAACAATTGGTGCTGTGTTGCTACAGCAAGATCCCAACAGTACAACGATGCGACCCATCTACTTTGCTAGTAGGGTCATGAATGCTTTGGAGAGAGACTACACAGAAGCAGAACTCATGATGCTTTCTCTCATGTTTGCGGTGAGAAAGTTTAGATCCTACCTGCTACCAAAACCTTTTGTAATTCTCACTGCAGAGAATTTGTTCCCTTGGGTGTCATCTCAAATGAATCTTAGTACTAGGATCTCAAAGTGGATTATGGAGTTGCAAGAGTTTCAATACTCTTTCAAGGTAGAAGATAGTGTGCGTGCACAATTGGCAGGGATTCTCACTTATAGGGTGCATGAAAAGGAGATTAAGGTGCCTGAAGTAAAGACCCTACCATTACCACCACCAAAAAGTATTCCTAATGATTTTACCTTGTTCTTTGATGGAGCTTTTCGTCGAGCCATAGGAAAAGCAGGGGGAGGGCTAGTGTTGCTCAACCCAAGTGGAGAGGTGGTCATGCAAGAGAAGTTCAATCTACCAAGTTCAGCTAGCAACAATGAAGCAGAATACGACACACTAATTCATGGTTTGAAGATGTGCATTGGCCAAGGGATACAACACCTCATGGTAAAGGGAGATGCACTTCTCATTGTTAAACAGATTTTAGGCATTTGGGCATGCAAGAATGAAAGCTTACGGACAAAAGTTCATGCCATTCGTAGATTGTTTAATCAATTTGAAGAAGTGCAACTATATCATATTCCTAGGAAACAGAATGAAGATGCCGATTTACTTGCACAGCAAGTAGTTACATGTGTTGAGAAAGAAGTGCAGGTCATCATGGTGGCAGCAACTGTCAAGCAACCGAGATACCAGGGATTGGAGTCATTGACTCCCATTATTAGCTACATTTTGGAGGGCGAGTTTCCACAAGACTTCACGAAGGCTCAAAAGAGGAGACTCATGAAGAAGGCAAGTGCATATCTCTTCCTAGAAGGCTCCCTCTATCAAAGAGGGAAGGATAAAGTGTGCAGAAGAGTACCAACTATAGCGGAAATTCCAGCCATTCTAAAAGGTTTGCATGAAGAGGCATGTGGTGGTCATTTTTCCCAAGAATTAACTGTGAAGAAGATTTTGCTTGCGGGGTATGTTTGGCCAAGTCTGCATGTGGATGTCCAACATTGGTGTAAAAGTTGTCACAATTGTCAGGTAAATGGGAATAGAAGATTGATTTATGGTCCAAGGAAAATCGTTCTTGCAAATGGACCCTTTGAAAAGTGGGGCATTGATGCTATGGGTCCTCTGCCTAGGACAAAAAATGGTAAACTCTACATTCTAGTGGCTGTAGACTATATGACTAGGTGGGTGGAAGCACAAAGTGTGGCAAAGGTAAATGAGAGGACAGTGAGCAAATTCGTCTACACTCACATTTGTTGTAGATTTGGCACACCTTTGGAGATTGTTTCTGATAATGGTCCAGGGTTTAGAAAGGGATTGCTCACAGAAGTCTGTGAAGAACTTCACATTCTACATCGTCACAGTACACCCTACTATCCCCAATCAAATGGTTTGGTAGAAAAAGCTAATGGTGTCATTGCAGGCATCATTAGAAAGATGGTGAAAAACAAGACAAAGTTGTGGGATGACTTCTTGGATGGTGCCTTGTGGGCGTATCGAACCACATATAGGGAAGCCACGGAGTTCACACCATTTCACTTGGTCTATGGTCAAGAGGCTTTACAGCCAATTGAACTAAACATTCCAACAATGCGACTTCATGACAAAGCAGCACAAGATGATCAAGAAGCATGGATGGATCGACTTCTTACCTTAGCTGAGCTTGAGTGGAAAAGAGAAGCAGCATACGAGTGCTACAAGAGGAAAGCTATGCAGGCGAAGGAGAAGCTTGACAAGAAACTAAAGGACAAAGGCATCAATGAAGGAGATCTGGTGCTAAGGTATGACAATCGACTCGATAATCGTTTTGATGCCAAGTTTGAAACTAGATGGCAAGGGCCATACATAGTCAAGAAGGCTTTCAATTCAAGTTACTATCAGCTTATGGACTTGAATGGTAAAGAGCACTCTAGGAAAGTAAACGGGTATCGCTTGAAGCCCTATTTGAGTCGCCTTCTACCAAAGGATCTACCAAAGATCTGTCCAAAGGCCGCTGTCTCATGTAAGTATTGCTACATGAAGCATGAGTGTAACTCCAGCCAAAATTCTGAGGGGCCAAACAATAAAGATCTCGTCAAGGACTCTGAAGCACTCTCTTTGGAAAAGATGCTCTATGATGGTACATGAATATACCATCATCCAAGGGGAGGGCTAATGATAGCCGTTTTTGGGCTCTTTGTAATTGCCACAATGAGTTACCTCACCCTACCAAAATCACCCAAACACTATGGCTATCCCTACCATTTCACTGTACATAGGCGTGCGTGAGTCACGGGACTTTTCCCATATCTTCTTCAAAAACCCTCAATTAGCTAGTCATTGGGCTAGTTGAGCCAAAAAAATAAAAAAAAATAAAAAATATAAAAAATATAAGTATATTATGGCCCATGCATATGTAAATATTTCTTTGTATATAGGGCCTAAATAAAAGATTTTTTCATAATTATCTTGGTATTTATTTAAATATTTCTACCTAGGTGTGTGTTATTTATGCTCTGTACATTGCCTCACCATTACCACAATTTTTTCTTACCATTTTTCATACTCTTTATTCCATATAGAAATATTTTCATGTAAGCTTCTCTTATATTTTGTGTAACTCCATCCCAACAAAAATCCAAAAAAATTGATTCTATTTATGTGTATATTTTTTTCACTATTGTGATTTTTTCCTTCCTACATATATTCTCTATTACTCTCATAAATTAGACCACCAAAAATATTCATCTTTTTATGGTAGACTTATAATGAGAGAGATTTATTTTGACCCCTTTATATTTTTCCACCTATATTATTTATATTTGACATGTATATATTTTTTAGACCCCTCAATATTTGATTTTCTTAGTTGTACTATTCACTTATATCTTAATCTCAACAATATCTTCAATTATAGACCTACCAAATAAGGTCAAGGGTAGGTGGCATGCATACATGCACTATGGAGGGCTCACTCTTGGATGTATTCAAAAGAATCATCCAAAGAAGGACCCCACAAAGACCTTGTGCAGTGGAAAAAAACGGTCGGTTTTGCTGAATTTTTAAAGTTCACTTGCTCTCTGAATTTGAAAAGGTGATACAAACAAAAGTTGTAGCTCGTGGGCTAAACTTTTGCCTCAAATTTTTTCATATTTTTTTGAGCTACGAGCTGTGAGCTATGATTTTTTTAGTGGACCTCAGTTTTCCCATGCTATGCAGCCACACTCTCTCTTCCACTTTATCATTTTCCTCTTTCACACACACTTCTCCACTCATCATCCCCACCTCTCTCACCCCTCCTCTCTGCACCCTACTCACCTTCTCTTCAACCTTGAAGAATAAGAGAAACCATGGTAAACTCACACCTCCCACACCCAATTCCATTCCAAAATTGACCACCTAGTCTCATTTTTCCTCCTCCAAATTACCCATATCTATCAAAAAAACCACAAAATTCAGCCTCTTCTCTTAAAAGACAGCATCATGGTGGTTGATTACTCAGCTTCAATTACCTTGTCTCTCAAGGAAGGTCAAGAATGGAGAAAAAATGTACCGTCAAAGCTAGTGGACCATCAACAAGCGTCAAAATCGGCTCTACTCAAGACACTTGGAACATCAACCTTGTAAGAAATCCACCTTTTCTTACCTCTTAAGAGTTTTCTTCCTTATTTGTATCCTACATGGATACTCCCATTGTAAATATCCAATTCCATTTGTAAATTAATACTAACTCTACTAACACTAACCCACTATGAAAAGTCCTATCACCTCCATTTCTCTCCTCTCTCTTTCCCCACCAACTTCTTGATAATTCCAAGCAAAAGAAATTAGATAAATTGCTGAAAGTCTAACCCAACCATGGTTAGAGGAGTAACCCTAGCCTTCAAAATTGCTATAAAAGGAGGGTGTAGCTAGCACAAAAGGGGGAGCCATAAGCAAGAGCACTATGCTATAGCTTGAGAAGCCAAGCTCAACCTCTTTAGAAGGAGCTCTTGAGTGGAAGCTCATTGTCTTATGCATGTGCATTTGTTGTAATAGGGGATTAGCAAGGGAACTCTATGCCATTGTAAGAGAGAGAGTGATCATTCAATTGAGAGTAGGAAATCTATCATTTCTCCTACTAGTGTAAGCCCAACATTTGCTGAATCAAGGAGGGTGGATTTGGACTAAGCTTGGATATTTTGTCTCCCTTCCAACGTGAAGTAATGGACAACAATGATGCGTAAGTGTCTTGGTGTTTTTTGTTAAGTTCTTGATAGCTTGTTCTCTGGTGTTGTCATCAACCTAGCCATAAATCCCACATACTGTAAGAGGGCGACAGGGTGGAGAGGACTCCCCTGGCTTTAAGACAGTGATTGGGGTGGCTTTTCTTGTGATGTGTTGTGGTGAAATTTACGCAAGTATGTTGAACAAATACTAATTTCACTTTGATTTGTCATGACAGATTTGTAAGAAGGTATTAATGCAACAAGCACCCCCTCCCCCTTTCTCTCTCTTTCTTAAATATATAGTTGTGTTTGCTTGATCATTGCCGATACGTTTCAAAGCAGCCCGAGCACTATCTCTCTCTCTCTCTCTCTCTCTCTCTCTCTCTCTCTCTCGTGTTTTAGTGTGTGAGAGTATTCCATTGGTGTTAGGGTTAGTGTAAATTCTTTGCTTGTTTGTGGGTTTCTCTAACGATTCTCCTCTTTTGCGTCCTAGTTCGCTCTTAAACTAGGTGGTGCCCCTTGTGTAGTTGGGATTTGGCTGTGGGTTTGTTGTTTTGGTTTGTGTTGTGTTGTGCCCCAGCCCCATTGAGCAGCACGGGAGCCTTGAAGGGTGTCTAGAGGTTGCTCTTCTTGTTGCCCGCCCCGGACCGCCTCAGTGTATTAAATGAATTTTGACATGTTCAATTGAAGGCTTTCCACATTTAAAGTCTGCTTTGCTTGATTTAATTTTGTGGTCTTACATATTAAGGACTTCTATTTGTTTTCTTCCAAATATGAGGGTAGAATCTTGAATGTTTGGGCTTTAGAAGACCTTGAATTTTTTTATCCCCATTCTCTACATGAAGATTGTCTGCCTAATTTTATGGGTGGATGGTCTAGTCATACTTTGTCAATTGGAGTAGATTTTAGAGTCAGGCTTCCATCGTTCACCTTCTTACCTTTTTTCACAGGTGATCAATTCAATCTTCTTCCACTGCCAGGGATTCCTTCTAGCTCATCTTCATCGTCTGGAACTATGATATCAAGTTCTTCATTTTCAACTAAAGAGTCCTTGAATTTTTTAGTATCATCTATCTCCATTGGTTCTAGTCTTGTCACGTCTTTTTCTCAAGTCCCATTTGTTTTAAGTTTTGGTTTCCATGCTTTGAGAATTGTTTGCGTGATTCTCACTAAGTTCTAATAGGTTTGTAGCTTTTTGGCTTCCATATTAGGAGTTGGATAGTTTTTCCATTTGGTTTTCATTGTTTGACCTGCTTTGAATCTAGCTTGGAGGCTTCCAAGGCTGCATTGGTGGGTTCATAAATTTCATCCCCACTAGGATTGAACCTCTTGATTTTGGTTTTGGCTTCTTGAACTCAGTCAAAATTGACTTCATTCTTTCCTTGAATAGTCTCTAAGCTTTCTTTTCAATTTGTTTTAGTTTCTTTTATTTTCTAAGCTCATTGGATTGTTGTCTTCCCTTTTCAAACTCCTTAGAGGATTCTCTACTCATTTTGGGCGAGTGCTTTTGTTTTGCGAGCTTTTCATTTCGAGCTTTTTCATGAAATGTAAAACTATTTTGAGTTTTTTTCTTTATTTAAAGCATTTTTCCATTTTGTTTCAACAGCTTTTACATTCTTGCAATTCACTTAGAAATATTCAATAGAACAACATCACCTCACATTGATATTGAATAGAACAATATAGAACAATATCGCCTCAAACTTACTCTCTTTAAATATGCTAGGCTAGAGAGAGAGAGAGAGAGAGAGAGAGAGAGAGAGAGAGAGAGAGAGAGAGAAAGAGAGAGAGAGAGAGGGAGAGAGAGAATTCAAAGAAATCCCTATTCAAAACAAAGCTTAACAAGTTGTCTGCATTAGTGTTTGATATGGATGTTAGAAAGAGTAGATAGTTCATAAAAGCATTGCAATCAAGATCACTTCAAGAACATGTACAATAAAACCCTAGATGTCCAATGTCAATATTCTTGAAACAACAAATGGAGAGTGTGTTCAATAATTGTTTCAAAACACTATGGATGTGATACTAAACTCTCTTTTCCACATATGGACCACAAACCACCTTTTTGAGACACTCCTCATAGACTATGTCATCCCCCTCCAAGCACAAACAATATCGATAAACCTCACCACATGCTTTGCCAAGACCTCCACATCCTGAAAACACATCTAGTACATAATCTGAGTCATCCGTGAAGGTTGCAAGGAGCCATCTACACATGCAAATTTGAAATATGTAAGTCATTTTTCAACTATAAATTAAAGCTCAATTTACATTAAAATGATTATCTTCTCACCTGTAGAAGTCGGGTGACCTCTCTGCTCCACCTCTGATGGGTATATCAAGAACAATGGTGCATTCTTGATGCTCCTCCATTAAAAAGCTTCGTGATGCAGGAAACATGCGAGGAGAGACTTTCTCCCCTGCCTCCCTATTGTATGTGGGTATAGCAACATCCGCTCAACAAAAAACTCCCACCGTGAGATCAATTACCTACATATAAGCATACATTGTACACACTTGAATCAAAATTAAGTTAATAATGCAATCTTTTACAACAACATGGTATTTTGATTCACCTCCTCTAGGGTATCTGGGTGTCTATATCCCCCAATAAACATGAGAGTCCATGTGCGATGAAGTCGTAACCCAGCCTTTATAGCATGGGTAATAATCTCTCCAATATGTTGTGCAAGACATAGAGTCACGAAAAAGCCTTCATCTGCCAAGAAAGGTTCTGCTACATCCATCACACCTTGCACAAGAGAAGGCAAAAATATATTCCATTGTGGAATCTTTTTGCTTAATCCACCTTTGAAAAGATGTTTAGAATGAGTTTTTCAAGTGATATGGATCAAAACAAAAAGCATAAACAAAAACTTTGAGTAACCTGCTCGAATTGGGCCTAAACCATCCACCAACAAAGAAGTAGGAAATCCGCAAAGATAAGACGAAACACCTCACGACAAGGTGCTCCACAATGGTGATACAAGACAAGACTTTGAGTGCTCAATTTTTTTTTAATTCTACACACAAAACATTTGTTGCTTAGTACACCATCCACCTTGAACATTCTATTGATGTTGATAACACAAGCCACAAAACCTTTCTTTTACCTTTGAATGGCAAAATCATCAACATTAGCCATATCAACTAGAAGAGCATCTACCACAGTCAAAAATTGAAAGCCTATAGTTTTTCATTAAAAATTTATATTAATTATCTTAATTACAAGTAATATAGAATTGTTTTGCACTATCACAAAAATAAATATTTAGCAAGTAGAAACTTACCGGTATTCCATGAGTTGGCCGCCTTGATGAAGTTGTCGCTCCATGACTGACTCAACCGCTATTGAAACGCTTTTTTCACTGCTTTCTTTAGGCATGTCAATCTTTAGCCCTCCTAATGGATAGGTTGTTTTGTTGTGGTCACCCATGTTTGACCCACTTGCATGATTTTGGTGCTCTCTTTGAAGAGGTAGTGAGTGATTTCTTTCTTGTGTTCTTTGTGAGCCCCCATCCAAAGTCATTATTGTGATCCATATCTTCTTAGTTCTCTAATGAAGCAGATTGATTTTTATCTTTGTCTTTATTCTCTTCCAAAAACTCTATCACAAGAAAATTTAAATGATATAAAATAAAAATTAACTTAGCATTTACAAAATCAAGTCATTTATAAAAAACTAGAACATACTTTCTTATGCATTTTTTCATGCATGAGAGAGAGAGAGAGAGAGAGAGAGAGAGAGAGAGAGAGAGAGAGAGAGATCAAATGCTAAAGAGTTCAAGGCTGGTGGACTTGAATCATAATAGAAAAATTGAATATCATAATAGAAGAATATAATAATAATATTATGAGAATAAAGAAATTGAGTATGAGAATTAACTTGATGTAAAAAGGAAAAAGTGTTATACTTACTTGCATGTAAGTCTAGTTCTTGCTTTGGGATCACCCCCAAAGGATAGTCCAATCACCATGGGCAAATTGTGCACTCCCACATAGAAATACCCTTCTCTACCATAGAACCGGGATACATGGTATTTTCATCCTCTAGCTTTGACCAATCTTCAGTAACCATAGGCATAGTAGCAAGTGTACCATTTAAAACACATTCACACATCCATCTACACCATAACAACATTTAATCTTTTGAGAAAAATAATTTCAATAAGAGCCAAAGACTTTGTTGGTTCATGTAATTTCACCTGTATAAAATCCTTTTACAAGACTCTTGTAGCTCAGGCATTTTGGAAGAGTCCCCGGCACTTTTAATATCTCTTAAAAGTTGAGGAAAAGCTTGCAAGCCATGATTTCTTAATTGCACCTATGGTAGTCATTCAAATTATAAAACAATGCAATACAATCCACATTTATTAAGAAAAAGTGACCAGTTTAGAAAACAACCTGGAGAAAAGCTTCAAATCCTTTGAACTCTTCAACCTCCAACCTTCTTATTATCAACAAAGCTTCATCATGCATGTGAGCCCAATAAAATTCTTTTCTAATGTAAGCCCTAAAGTGTTTCACATCACCAAAGTGGGAAAAGATTGGATCTTTGGCCTTTGTAAGACTCATCATCTCCACTATATATTTTTTCCTTCATTATAGACCAAAAATATATCAAAAACTTAAACACCATCTTATATAAGTGTATTCATATACCATTCATGTAGAAATTTTTTGCTCAAGTAGAAATTTAACTCTCTTTTAATGTCACTATTTTCATTAGAATTGAAAAACATAAACAAACAACTAGTAAAAAAGTATTGAAAAGTGTGATACCTTTCAGAAGGTAGTTTTGAGGAGCACAACACATTTAACTTGTCTCGTGTGATTTTTACCATGGATGGATCATCCCACTTCACATCAAAGAGCAACTCAAAAAATTCCTCTCCATGAACTGGGTTGGCAATTGTCAAAAACTTATAACCTCTATCCTTCAATCGAGCTTCTTCTTGTTTAGTTGCCTTCTGCAATCGCCTTTCAAACTCCACCTTATCTAATTTAAGAGCTTTCAATTTTGCAGTTTCCTTTGAAATAAATGCATTAAAATCATCCTACATAACCACAACTACATTCATTGAATGAATCGTAAACAATCTTGAAAAATATATATAGTTAATACTCAATTCAACAATTCACCTTCCAAAATAGTTGAGAAATCAACACACAAGGAGAATTATACCAAGGAGGAACTCCTTGATATAATCTACTCTCAACTGCCATCTCTATCTCAGCCCACTTTCTGTCCTCTTGAGTGAGACGTGCAAGAATGATCTCTTTATTGGCGATACCAAATTTTTGGAACATGTATATCTCATGCCCAAGATTTGGTTTCACTGTTGATCGTGAAATGCTACAATAAATATATAAACAAATGAAAAATAATAGTTTAAAGTGAGATTAATTTAAAAATACAAAAAGACCACAAATTTACAACTTACACATTAGTGGTGTCAAGAGCAAGCAATAGTTCGGCCTCTTTTTTTTTTCTACTTCCAAAAATTGGCATCTCACACTCACATGATATTCCTCATTATCATGCCATACTTGCCAAAAGAACACCAAATTAGCCAAAAAAGAAGGTACAACTAAATCTAGCAAAAAATTAGTGCGTCGATGTTAATTCTTACCTTCTTTTATGCGTCGCATCCATGTTTTCAGCCGATGGTTTCCATCGCATACCAAAAACTGACGCCCTCGAAGCTCTTGCCACTCCTTATTGAGCTGATTATCAAATGAAACACTCTTAGCTTGCCAAATAGGATCCCAACTACCTTCCACAAGAGGAGTGACAGGCATGTAAGACCCGAAGGAATCTTTCACCTACACCAAAAAAGATCCCATTGTATCCAAGTAAGCAACATTGTCAAAACTAGGAATCAACCAAGATGCAGAATCTGTAGCCACTCGTACAGCTTCATGAGCAACCAAACGACATAAAACTATAAGTGGAGGGTTGCTTCTTCGTTTTAAGTAAAATTGACTTAACACATCCTTCATAATCCCCAACGGGATTTTTTTCCCAAGTGTCGAGAATGTTGGGCCACATCATCCTCAGCTATCCCATCAGACTCTGTTAAATCTTCATCTTCAACATTGTCACCTATTTCAACCTCCACTGTCGGCTCTCGAGACTCATCTCCTTTTACATCATCCCCACTCTCCAAATGGTTAGACCCTTCCTCCACGACAGCTTCATCATCAACAAAGATGCATTTTCTCCGTCTCTTTCCCCCTCATTTGAAATGAGGACTACGAGTAGCAACTGCATGAGAAGATGCCTCTTGATCGATTGGATGCCTTCTCTTGGAAGGACCAGATCTCAAGGTCATGCATGGAGAATCAAATGTTCTCTTGATTGACTTGCTGCCTCATCTTTTGGGAGCCATAAATGTCTACATCAATAAAGATTTGAAAAAGCATTATACATCATCATCATTCAAACAATGGCTACAATCTGCAGCACTTGTTAATGCCGCTACATTTCATGCCAAACATCATAATAACACGCATTTAAGTGAACTTATATCGCATTTGAAAAGCTCCAGCCTAAATTTGTGTGAACTTGATAGAGTGTACCAAATTTTCTCCAGATGCCGATCTCCAAATTTGTTGCCCGCTCTTTGGATTTGTCCGCTGCAGTGCTAAAAAAAAACCTTAGTTTAGTGTAATCCCACATACAAATTTTGAAATTCACCTCTAAAGTTTTATATTTGAAGGTGAGAAAACCTACAAAATGTTGAAAAAATTAGTGTAATCTGATGTAAAAACCTTCAAATTTTATCAATTTACCTCTATTGTTTCTAAATTGCCAATTTTTTGAAAAAAAATTACACTGTTTTCAGCAATCAAGGGTGTTTTTTGCTCTAATGACCTTGACCTCTTTGTCAAAGTTACTCACAAGGATGATAACTATCAGCCTCTGGTCTATGTTTACGGCACTTAGAAGAGCAAATAAAATTGGGCTATTTTATCTCTTCAACATAGAAGTAGACTTTCAATGCATAGACATGTCTACCAATATGCCGTTAACAGAGAAAGAAAACAAAGAGCTGGAGCAAACAAACACCACCTTGGTCGAGGATCTTCAATGTAGAGACGCCCACCAACTCGACAAGATGAGTGAGAAAAGAGATAGATACAGACGATAAAGAGATAGATACTCAGAGCACACAGTTGGCCTTGGACTAGAAGGAGAAGCTATATTAGTCAGCCAATCTACAGCTCTCATGCTCTGAAGCAATAGGTGACCATCAAGGTTCTAAAACAAAGAATAGCTGACAAAAACCGACAGCTAGAAGCTTTCACGGATAACCCCATGCTGATACCCTCAACAGAGGCCCAGAAAATAATAGCCTACAAACAGCAGCTGGAAGAGGCTCTCCACAAGGCAAACGAGGAGACTAGTTTGCAAGGCATAAAGGGTCCCCGACTAGCATGGAAGGACAGATTCATCATAGAAAACAAGCAGGCAAGCACAGCGAAGTCTTTGTCGAGACTTTGACAGCAAGAGTTGAATCACAAAAATCCATGATAAATAGATGGAAATGGCCACCTACAAGGGCTCAATGTTGGCATTAGTACAAGATGAGCAAGGGCCTCCATTGCCCAATAAGGATCGATGGTCTTGCTTGATAGTAAGCCTACCTGAAATACAAGTAGCCGCTCAAACCCTACGCAGCAATGTCCAACTTTCTGTATAGAGTGATTATCTTTCTGTATAGAGGTAACATCCCTACTGACAATGTACAAATATTGCTCACTTGTTGGAAGGCTAGAATTACCTGAGAACGGGAAGACTTTGAAAGTTTGCAGGTCTGTCTTGTCAGAGGTCCGCCTGGTCCGCCTATCAAATGCTGTCAAACACTGAACTTGCGCTCTGTCAAATGATGTCAAACGCTGAACTTGCGCTCTGTCAAATGCTGTCAAATGCTATCAAACGCTGAACTTGCGCTCTGTCAAATGCTGTCAAATGCTATCAAACGCTGAACTTGCGCCTATGTCAATGCTGTCAAATGCTGAAATTGTGCCTCTGTCAAATGCTGCGCCTCTGTCAAATGCTGAATTGCGCCTCCTATAAAAGCCATGCCCGCTTAATTTGACTGCATAAAACGTTAAGAAGCAAACAAATGAAGCTCCTCAACCGTCAGCGTGCGCGCTGACGGTTACCGAGCTGTGGGAACATGGGTGCGGGGGAGGAGGAGGGGATTGTACCTTGCTTCAAGGCTTCACGCAGGAGCTCCAAGCAAAGCAGAGTCCACCGAGAAGGAGCCAAAAGTTGCAATAGGTCAAAACTTCAATTATGCGGGCTAGAAAAATACATTACATCTAATCAGTGTTTTCACACTACTAGCTAGTGTTTTTGCAAAATTAAACTATTTTCCATGTTTTTAAGCGAAATTTTCTCCTTCTTGCACTCCCCTGAACTGGAAATTTCACACTAATAGCCAATGTTTTTGCAAAATTAAACTATTTTCCATGTTTTTAAGCGAAATTTTCTCCTTCTTGCACTCCCCCGAACCAGAAATTCCACACTACTAGCCAGTGTTTTTGCAAAATTAAACTAATTTCCATGTTTTTAAGCGAAATTTTCTCCTTCTTGCACTCCCCTCAACCGGCTACTTTGATTTTGCAACCGGCTCAAGGCTAAGCTAAGGCACACTTTTCCCGAAAACTGCATCTAATCAGTGAAAATAAAGGCAAACTTGATATTCTCATGGTTTTCATGTCAAAATTTGAAGCTTTTGTCGGTGATCACACTAAAATATTGTGTAAATTTTTCGATGATTAACGACATTTTAAAATCTAATTTCGGTGTTCAAAATCCAAGGGGGATTTTTACAATTTCATATGCTTAAAATACACTGTCTTTTCACCTACTCATAAGAAGATGAAGTCATTAACTAAACAACTTGAGATTTGTGCCAAATATTATCAAAAATTGTTGTTTCTTTATACACCACTCATAAGGAGGTGAGCTCTATAACCACCCTTGACAATCTCGACTGTGGGTTTTTTCTTCCCACTTGCATAAAAACTTACTTAAAAACCATTTGTCCATGTCCGTCTCCATATATTGACCTCCTTACTAACCACTTATTTCTCTCTGTCTTCTCCACCTTGTTAGCATGGATGAAAGAGCATCCATCATCACCTGGACAATAGGTGATCAAGAACTTGAACGAGAGGTTCAACTTAGAGATGGAAAGCTCCTCCTTAGTGCATATTTCTTGCAAAGTCTACTACCACCTTACAGAAAATTTCAAACATTGAAAACTACCACTTTGATATGGAGGGCCATCAGCATTTCATTCTTGATGCCTCTTTATCAAAAAGATATGCTATGGTGCATACAGAGAAGGAAACTAATGATGTGGAAGACTCAGAGGATACAAACTTATTGAATGCAAGCTCTTTCTATGCTGAAGCTATCAAGATACCAACCCAAGGAGACTTGCACACAAATTTGCAAAAACAGCAGGAGAATTATATTGTCCTCGATAGCAGCAGCGGTGATGAGAAACTGTCAAAAAAGGAAAAAAGTGTGGTGGACTGGATATTATCATTTTCAACATCTCACTGATTGAAAGACCTAATGAAACAATCTCATGGACCTGTGAAAGTGGAAGAACTACCTAGAGAATACAACGGGAATCTTGTGTTTGAACTTCCATCAACTTTTGGCAAATGAAAGTCAATGAGTGGCATGGAGCAGAAATTTGATGGACATACATGGACGCGCCCCCAAACAACCAACATGTCCATTGGGTGTCCAGTTCGGATGAGTTATTGTTTGGGCTCCTTGGAATGTCATAGAAGTGTTTGTCAGTACTATTTAAACAATAAAGAATTCAATAATGCATATTTTCATGGATATTTAGATAAACCAATAGGAAAAGGTTACCTTGCTCAGGAAGACAGGACAAAGATTACATGTCATTATTGCGGCAAGGTTGTCATTTGTCAAGCTATATGTCCATGCATAATTTACTATGTTTTGCCAGGGGATTGCAACATGTCAAGATTGGTAGTGCATGTAGGCCACCATGAGCATGATGTGCAGAAAGGTACATCTCGTGCTGCCATAGAAAAAATCCGAGGATTAGTCCAAACAGTGTTGAAGATTGATAGGTCTAGTGGTCCTCAAAAAATTCAAATGCTTGTGGCTCGTCAAGTTCTGATGGATTCACTCATTCTTGACAAGGGACATTCTATGGGAGATGCAGAACTTCAAAACATTCTAGAAGAGATGATGCCACTTGTGCAAAATCAAAGGTAAGGATACATTATTTTTGTTAATATTTATCAGTATAGTACTTAAAATTCTTTTTTCTAAATCATAACAGATTAAAGAGTATCATTGCTTCAGAAAAACAACAAGGGTCAGTGGTAGTGGGAGATGGATTTGACAATATTCTCTTACTGAAGAAAAAATGTTTGTTCCCATTTTTTCATGGGAGTCGTTTTCCTGGGCAAGGAGGACTTCATGATAAATGTTTTGTTTTTCAGATGTCCACCAAAGGTCCTGGTTCAGGAGTTGATTTAATAAGACGCATGGATCGTTCTGGTCAAGGAGACCTGCATAATGCTTGGGTCCATTTTTACTATACGCATCGTGTTGAAGGATGGTCAACCATGTCATGCTCAGTTTATGACCCAAGGTGATAAATTTCTAGATGTATATAAAAGTGATAATTTAATCATTGACTAATACGTCTTACCATGCATACTTTTTGCCTCAGCATGAAGAGCTTGATGGTTATTGCAATATGTGAGACCAAGGAGGAAGATACAGAGTCACAAATATTATTTTGGAAAAGTCTCAATTCTGTTATGGTTGAGAATGGATATTCAATTGCAAATTTCACTAGGTTTATGGCAGATGAGGCAGGTGCCAATTGGAATGCTATTTGAGCAGTCTACAATGGAGGAGCAGACAATGTAATGGAAGGTCGTGAAAGATCATGCTTGTTCCATTGGGAGAAAAGTCTCCAAAAGAAAACAAGAGCACTCATTCCAAATGAAAAACAAATGGAGCATATTTCTTTGTGTGAAAAATGGCGAACAAGCAACACCTTGTTGGAAGCACAAACGCAAGCTAGGTCAATAAAGAGATGGTGGTATGAGAATGGTGTTCCAATAGAGAATCTGGTGCCTTTGAAAAATTGGTTCTCCTGGTGGGAAGATAGAATCTCACATTGGGGGGGCATTTCCATAAATGTGAGTTTTTTTTTTGGTAGAAATCTCACAATTATGTAGTAAATATTGTGAGCTAACGTTGTGAACTAATGTTTCTAATCTTTCAGGATGACTTGAGCCCATGGGATCGTGCTGCCATCCCTACTACAAACTTATCAGAGAGTATACATGCAAGTTGGCTTTCTGGAGAGGGAGGAAAAAAAAAGATCACATTGTATGATGCTTGTGTTACAGATGTCATCAACTCCTATCTTCAATGTGCGAAGCAGTTGGGATATTTGACTGGACGATACATAGGTACTGGACCAGACATACACTCTCTCTTGAATAGAGCACAATCAAGGTTGACTCCAACCCCGGCTACTGTGACTCGTGTGCTACATGGAATGAATGATAATGAAACTAATTTTCAAGATCCAATTTTACATGGTGACAAAGAATCGGTGCAAAGAAAGAAGAGGTCAAACCTTGGCAATAGCTCGCACCGACCATGGTATATCATGGAGTCACGAGATCGCTGCCAACGCGGACGACCACGAAAAATTAACTTCACAAATATGAACAATGTGAATGTGGATAACTCAGCTAGATTGCAGGAAACTTTTGTCGAAGAAGAAGGACCAACTTACAATGAAAGTACAGAATATCATAGCATTGGTAATAAAGATGGTGATGGTGGTGGTGTGGAAAGTGCAGTTCAAATTTTGGAAGAGGATATACACAGGTCAATGTGGGCCCTTAGGCGCATGCCAATTCATTGTCGTAGAAAATGCTTTGGAAGAGTAAAAGGAAAAAAATGTATGAATGTAATTGAGAGTCGAAGTCCTGGGTTGGTCGCACCATCATTTTGGTTAGAGCGCACATACCATGGAAAAACATTTGCTCAATGGATGTGGTTTTGTAACCACAATGTTGAACACACTTGGAATGTTGACAAACAAATCAATCACAAGCCAGATACACCTACAACATGGCCAATTCAACTTGGTACCATGATTTCAAAGGAGGAGTATGCAGGCCTTTCAAAGGTAGGTTTTCAACTACGGTGTGTAATAGTGGCAAGAGAGGGTGAATGTATAACCACTCCTCCATCATGTAAGAGGAGTAAAAAATGGAGGCATGGAATCTCAAAAGAAACTAAAAAGCGCTTGGCTGCAGCTGAGAGTCTAAGTGCAACATTGATAGAGGAAAAAGAAATGGTGGCACACAATCATGTGGTTTTTCGTCTTCTTACTATTGAATGCTATGATGTCCATATATGAGAAGATCCTACATGCACTTGTTTAGATTTTCAAAAGAGGGAGAAAGATAAGAAGGCATTTCTATCCTGTAAGCATATTTACTATGTTTATATATACGTCCTGGGTTTGGAGTGCCATCAACATATGGCAATGCATCAACCACTGCTCTCTAAGCAAGATTTAGCCTTTATACTTGCTCAACCTCGTCTTCTAAGTCCAGTTTCAAGATAGTGAATAGCTATGCGATCTCAAACAGATGCTCAAAGTTATCCCATCGAAAAGTATTTTGGCAACTTGGATTCCCCTACTAATTACCAAAGTGCATTGTAAATTCTATTTTGTTGTAACTTTTTGGTGAAACCCATTATGGTATCCGATGAAATTTTAACAAGAAAGATTATTTTGAGCTCTATCTTTCTAGGAGAAATGAAGTATTAAATTAAGGTACCGTGTCCACATTGGCAGGTCCATGTGTTGGGCACATGGTTTAGTAGTGGTTTATTTCACTACAAAGTGTTTTGGCATTTTAGTTGTCTCTACTAATTATCGGATCACATATATAAAGCATGTTTTATTCTTAATACTAATTAAAATAATTTTAATAAATGTATTGAAGGATTCTTTGTATTTGTGGGCTTACTAGCAACAACGGTTCTATCTTGAACCATTAATGTTGGGTATTATATCCATATTTTGTGGTTAGTGTTTTGCAAAATAGCTTACACTAAGTGGTGAAAAGCTCATTATATATGATGAAATATGCAAAAGCTCTAACTAGGAATTATAAAGCTCGAAATCAGAAGCTCGCAAGTTTATAACTTCCATTTTGGACTTGCTAGCAATGTTTGGCTTGGTCTTCTTGGCTCTTGTCCTTGTCACTACTTTGAATGAAGCTGTAGCTTCAGTGTTAGAGGAGCTAACTAGAATGATGTTTATTATGTTTGTTGTCAATTTTTATTTGTTTACTAAGTTCTTAAGACAATGCTTAGGATAATGTCCCCTTTCCTACCACAAGGCATGCAATGAGCCTCTATTGGCTTAGAAATCTTATCAGGTTCTGGACAACCATTTCTCCATTAATCCACAAACATGGAAATATTTTATTATGATTCATCATGGGTGGTCTAACCCCTTGGTTTGCAATGAAATACATAGGTGTTGCCTTTGGAGGTGCCTAATAAACTAGTTCCATCATGGTAGTTTGTGGTTGGTTGTTCTATTCTTTCTCTACTACCACGATTGATTAAATAGGTTCATTATAAGGAGTAGTAAGTACTAGGGCCTGCTCCTCCTCTTATCCTTCAAGGTGTATGTAGTTTATTGATACTACATTGTTTCTTGGTAGTGGTGATTGTTGACCTAGCATGGGTTATGGTCTCTCCATAGCCATGGGTAGCTTTTGCATTTGTTTCCAGCTATGTGATACCTATACATAGGTTTTCCCTGTCGTATCATAGACACATATTGGACATTCCTATCATATTTTGGTTGGTGATAGCACTCATTAATCTCATGGTTTGTGCTTTTTCCTTTTGATAGCACACCATGTAGATGGCCTTATTGGTCCCATGGGTTGCCCTTGTTGAGGACCTTGTCCTGGCCCTCTCACAGGCATCCTTTTCATGTTTCTCATCATGTCATTCATCTGTTTAGCATCCTCTATGGAATTTAGAGAATCTGACACAATGGGTTCTACTTGTGCTAGCATAGTAGATGTAGTTCTCTCACTCTAAATATCTTTCACATTGCTCTCTTTGCTAAAATCTCATAGTTAGTATTTCCCAAGTCTATCAAATCCAAAATTCATGCTTCCAAGTTAGCGAGTTTCTTCATATAAAGTATAGCATGAAACTCTTTGTTGAGTTGACCTTCAAGGAAGAACAAGATAAGCATTTCCTTGTTTGGACTTTCCAACTCTAGACATCTATCAGTGTATTGTCTCATTCTACTCACACTGTCCTCACAGACTCTCCTCATTTTTGTTAAATCTATAGATCTATAAGCCTACCATATTATGCTTGATTCTCATTTTTTAGCAAGTAGCAACAAATCTTTTAGTGAACGTTGGAGGTATGGTTTGAAACCAAGTCTCGTTCCAAATCCCTCAAGCTGAGTATGGAAGTAAAATACTCTTTCTACTCTTAGTACTTGCCTCAAGCTTTCTAAGTGGTCATGTGGATCTCCTTATCTTCTATATTTTTGGACCCATTTTGTAAAATCAGCTAGTTTGGCTCTTCAATTATGCTCAACATGTGCTCTCTTAGTAGTTGGTCATCCTCCATCAAAAAGCACACATTTTACATACAATAGACACCAAAAAACATACATTAACTTCAGATAGTCTCAACTTTAAGCTTGAACATCTGGCAATGTATGAACCTACATCTAACAAGAAGGGAATTTAAAGTTTAATGTCCATATATAATATTCTCTTAAGCTAAGCACCATATGTGATGGGAATGGGATCGTGCTAGCTACGATGGATTACAGAGAAACATCATGCACACAAGTGAGTGTGTGTCGGCTAAGTTATCAATCAAGCAAAATAGGTTCCAAGATCAATTAACTTGGACTCATAAACACAATCTTGAGTATTTGCCAAGCCATCACAAGCTCACCATAAACAAGGGAGATGTAATGCAAAATAGAGTTGTGTTTATTCATTCATGAAATGAGCTTTAAGTAGCTCTACAACTTGACTCCTTTACATGTGGAATAATTCCCACTCGTCCCTCCTTCACTCAGACTTCAGGACAAAATCCACACTTCACAATCCTCCCCTTGGGATTTGGACTAAGACAAAATACTAAAGGTGTAATATCCACACATGATGATAAGTTGGTATCCACATAAAATGGTAAAATCCACATAGGATGATAATATCCACGGAGGAAAATAAAAGTCCCCCCCTACAAGTAGGGAGGATGCATCTTCAAAGTATGTCATCATAGAAGACAAGGTTGTTCTTGCCTTTGTCTTCTTCTTCTTCCTCTACCATGTGAGCTGATCCTTTGTTAGGTCTCTTTCCTTCATAGCTTCTACGGTTGCTTCTACTACTATTGCATTCTCCATTGCTACTACCTCCATTTGAGTAGCATCAAGAAGGAGGGTGTCCCTTCTTACCGCATTTGTCGTAAGGTTTTTTTGTGTAGAAATATTTTGCTCCATGTCCCATTCTTCCACATTCATAACACTTTCTTCCAGTTGATGATGTTGATGGCGAATATCTTCCCCTTGAGGATGTCGTGAAAAAGCCCCTTCTGATGATGTTAATGAATTTTTTGCTTTATTTCTTTTTCTTGGATTGAGTTGATGAAATATTGGAAAGGTGGAGACGGTTATTTTCTTCAAGAATTGTGACTAAGTGGTCATAAGAAGGTGGAAGTGCACTTAATAGTAGGGCCACTTTGTTGTCTTTTGGTACTTTGACATGGATGTAAGTGAGCTACATGACAATGCTCTTAAGCCTATTTACTAAGCTAGCAATGTCCTCCCCTTTAGTCATAATGATCTTGTAAATTTGTATTTTGAGACTAACTTTACTTCTTTTCTCCCTTGCTCCAAAATTAATTTCTAGGACATGTCAAGCTTCATGTGCATGCTTACATTTTTCTATGAAATGCACATAGTTGTCATACAAGGAGGTGATGATGATTCCTAACGCTTGTTCATCTTTAACAAAATTCTATGCACTTACTATGAGTGTAGATGCTCTAGTATGTACTCCATCGGGTTTGACTTGTTGTTCTAGTGTTGTGCTGATAACGAACCATAAACATTTTTTCATTAGGTAACCCCTTAACTTTTTTTTCTAGGTGTGAAATACTTTCCCATTGTACTTTTCAATTCCCTTTTCCCCCATTGTGCTAATAGAGGGGTCTTAGCTTAGACTCTCCTAGCCAATGTCTACCTCTTTAAGCAAGAACAAATTCCCCTTTGGAGATGATAGAAAATTTATTTGCAAGTTATTGTGCTTGGCTTCAAATTTTAGTGTTTATTGAGAGAGAGAGAGAGAGAGAGAGAGAGAGAGAGAGAGAGAGAGAGAGAGAGAGAGAGAGAGAGAGAGAGAGAGAGAGAGAGAGAGAGAGAGAGAGAGAGAATTCCTTTGAATTTTGTCCTCCTCTTCACCGAAGCGAAGCTCCTCTTCACAGACTGGTGATGTTTTGCTCGAAAGGCCTCTACTTGAAATTAAATATAAAATTACTTTAGAAAAGACTTTGAAAATGTTTGATGTAGGTCTTGATAGCCTTGATGTTGCTTAGGTGAAAGAAGCCTTGAAGTTTGACTTGTGAAAGCTCTTCTTTTAGTTAAGCTATTATAAAGTGCTCGAGGCTCAACATTTGGAATCTCTTGAGTGAAGGCCTTTGTTGCTCTGCTCTTGGCTGTTGAGTCTTTGGCCGAGGCTCTTGACGGGTGTGACAGGCCACCAAGGGGTGGTAAGCTAAAAGTTGTGAGGCTTTTAAGCTTCATCGGATAGGGCACCGGATAGGGCTGTGGGAAGGGGGTTTTGGTTAAGCTTTGGGTAGCGCAGCAGGTCAGACACCTCCTGAGAAATTGGGGTTAGGGCAGGCAAGTCGAGCACCTTCCGAGTAGGTGCAGGCAGCTTGTCAGGTAGGTGGGGGAAGGGCATTGGGCTTCGGCAAGATTTTGAGTTGAAATCCGCTAGTGGCCTTGTGTGGATGCCCTTTTGAGGGTTGAACTCCTTAAAGAGGGCAGTCCCACCACACTTGAAGGAGGGAAAAGGGTGGTGTTGTGGAAAAAAAACTCTCCAACACACACATGCAATTGGAAGTTTAGTTCTTCAAGGAAAACAAAGATTAGGATTAAAAATTCCCAATCTTAATTGAGCAATTCAAATGGAAATCCTTGGCTGACTGAGGCTCAGAGAAGTGCTGCAGAAATATCTTGATGAGAGCTACACCCACACAAGAATTTCATAATGCAATGATGGCTTGAACGAGAGATTCAATACGACAAAGTAGGGTAAAATGAACACAATGAAAGGGATGCAAGATTTCTAGAAAAGCTCAATTGTGAAGCTAATGCTAATCTTCTTTCATTAGCTTAACAACATGGATAGTGGTACATCCTCAATGAGGGTACGTATCCCATCATTATTAAACCTCCAAAAGAGATAGTACAGCCTGATATGCAAATGGAGATTAGGGATTACTAATTTCACAAATGCATAATGGGGAACTTAGCTAGCATTTCCTAGTGATCTGATGCCAATTGATGGAAATGGGATCATGCTAATTATGGTGGAAGAGAAACATGGTGCATACAAGTGAGTGTGTGTTGGCTAGGTTATCACTCAAGCAAATTAGGTTCCAAGATCTATTAGCTTGGACTCATAAACACAAACTTGAGTATTTGCTAAGCTATCACAAGCTCACCATAAACAAGGGATATGTAATGCAAAATAGAATTGTGTTTATTCATTCATGAAATGAGCTTTAAGTAACTCTATAGCTTGACTCCTTTACATGTGGGATAATTCCCACTCTTCCCTCCTTCACTCAGACTTTAGGACAAAACCCACACTTTACAATATGTGCATGGAAATTATCTGCAAGAAATGGCACAAGCAATGGTGGAGAAACACTATACATGGAAGACTTTTTCAGCCTATATACCCATGCAATGGTGGAGAAACACTATACATGGAGGAATTTTTCAGCCTATATACCCATGCAATGATGACCCTCCTCTATGATCCTCTATCCCAATATATCACACTCTGCACATCCGTTGAATATGGTAATCATGCCGCTCTGTGAATGTAACAAAAACCACGTATTTATTGCACTTTTCACATGCATATGTGGTAGACATGCAAGAGCTATCCATCTCACTTGATGAACCACAAGTGTATTCTATTTTGTGATCTTTTTATTGCTACTACATATTTCATCAAAGTTACACATTGATTCATGGCCTGGGGCACAACAACTAGCACTTAGTAAAACATGGATGGTAAACCATGTGGATGGCATACAAGTGAAGATAATGAAGTGGATAGTGGGAAAAATTGCATAATACCATAGTGTAAGGAAACTTGTCAACAACCAATACAATATCCAAAAAAAATACATAGCTCAGACAACACTGACACAAGAGCTAGCCTCAAAAACACTATCATGATTTGTGATAGCTGTAGGAAAAAAAGTTTGAAGATAAATTCAGGGTAATGTTGTGGGTGACCAACCAAGGTGGTTGACCTACCAAAAGGGTAATAATTAATGTATCCAAGAAGATTACATAAACAACATTGATAAAGTAGCTAACAACAAGAATTGCTTCCCTGATTTGTAGTTGAAAATTCTCTCCATATTGAGTGATGTTAGAATAAAAAAATAACATGCATTGTAAGGATAAAGATGAAAAGGGACTTCTAATTCAAGAGACAATCTACAAATTTGAAAGAGATGCATAGTAGATTTCTTCATCAAGTTTGCAAAGTCAAAGATACAAAGAAGATTATTCATGTGGAATTAAAGACATGAAAGTATATGTGGTATCCACTAGGTCCCATCATTACAACTATCATTATCAAAACTAGCACTACTGTCTTCAGCTACATCTGTAGTTCCTACTCTCCTATGCATAGCCTCCATGATGTTCTCATGAACATGGGGGAAGGGATAAGTGATAATAGTGTATGGAAATTGTTAGCCTCTCATATTGCACAAAAATGAGAATATAACAACCAAGATGATGCACCTTCTAAACATAATATCCAAAAAACCATACTATGAGTGTCATAGGAGGAATCCCTAACCCTGAGCTAATACTGCCGAGCGAATAGAAAACCGAGCGAATATGTACAATAGAAAAGAGCATATCAATATTGCAATAGTTCAGATATTGAACATAGAGAAGTAAAATGAATCAGTCATATCTTGATTTTTTTCAAATAAAAGAACCATACATCCACATCTAATTCATTGGTACATACTCAAAAACCAGCTCAAAACCTTAGATATTCTCTCGCACAGCAAGGCTCAGCATAGGACCACAAAACACATAAAGTGCAAAACCTTCACACCCAAAGGCACGGCTAAAGGGGCCAAAAAAACCCACAATTACATACAAAAACTTTAGAGCACGAGATTCCAAACCTAAAACATGAAGAAACACATAGTATATATGCTTGCATGGCACATATGCTAGCCTCTTGGACTCTCTCTTCTGAAAATCTTCACAAGTGCACCTTGGAAAATCTGATAATCTCACAGAGTATGAAATTCCCTTTATCCTTGAGCCCTCTGTGCCAACATAGAAAACATGTGTTTCATTGCACACAATAATAACTTCTTTAATCAATTGTGCCACCAAGCATGTCCCCAAATCAATTCTTGTCTAAAATTCCTTTGTTAGTTTGGATCGCCACTTGACAATCTTGCCATCCCTATATCTTGGTCGGAAGGCACTTGGAACTCTATTTGCATCTTGAATCCCCCCATTCAGAACTACACCTCTTGCTCCATGTTGCTAATGAAGCACAAATCCATTAGCTTGTAGTTGTTTTGCCTCATATGGCACAAGATTAGTGCCCTCAACGACACTCCAAACACCTGGTGCAGGTCCAGGTGGTCCCACCACCATGTCATGAATTTTCCATGTGTGCAAGTTACTAGCATTGCAAAACCAAACATAACCCTCTACTATCCCCCCAGGATTTGACCCAGATGAGGGATATTTTCTTTGACCCCAAAAACAAGGTGTTGCAACCCCTCTCTTAATGTCATTAGAGCCTTCATTAATGAATCTTCCACATCTCTCTGTTTGATCCTGCAAAATCCCAAAACATGTCATCTTATGTTCGGGTTCAGTTCTCCTAATTGCCCATACCGTCTTTGCAACGTTCACCTCTGGCCAATATTTTGTATCCTCTTGTACATTTGCATGTCTTTTTCCACTAATGTGTTCAGTAATTGTAACAAAATCAGGTCTGTGGCTATCCTCCTCTAGCACAACACCACCATCCACAAAGATTGACCTCTTTTTTTTCACACTCTTCTCCCTGCTATATGACCTATTCATCTCTGGACTTTGCAAACCCATTTCTTTCATCGTAGAGTGAGTAAGATTGACCAATTTTGTAGCACCCGAAGCTGTGGATGATCGATTAAAGAATCTTTGGGCAAGGTCTTGTATACCCGGACCACTGCATGTCCTTGCTTCTTTGAGGTAAGCATTATACTTTACACTTTGTAGCACTGCCATTGCCATGTCTGCCCCTGAAGCTTCATACAAACTAATTTTTTCTTTGAAACCAAAGCATGCCCGCATGCTAGCATGTTTGCTCTCAGACAAGTTAGTGCTAGGGATAAAAATTCCATACTCATCTTGCATAACAAATCGTCCTCCCCAATGTGAAACTCTGACATCCCACCAAGCCAACCAAGTCTCTAGACATGAAACCTCTCCATCAATAGCATGCTCAGCTCTCCAATAGCGACGAAGTTCTCCCTTGCAGATTTCTGCTTGATTCTCTGACGATGCAATTCGCCAATTACGGCATTTAATCTTGTGTTCTTCTTGGGAGGAAGGCTTAATGCACTTCACAGTATGACGGATCATGGATTGCTCCCAATGGAACACACATGATCGTTCCTTGGCAGGCATAGCCATATTGGGACCTCCAAAATAAACGGTTTTGACTGCTATCCAATTTGCATTTGCTTCATCAGTCATGAAACCTCTTAACTCGGGCTTATCATACCCTTGGACTTCAACCACCTTATTGAGCATCCTCCAAAAGTCTATTTGTGCAAACTTATTCTCCACAGTAAATTCACATGTTGCAATTGTCAGAAGTTCATGCACAAACAGATCATAAACATGTGCAGACATTGTTGGCCATCCATGCACACGATGCACATGATCAAAGTGCACCAAACATGTGTTCCAAGTTTCCACCCGGACGCATTCTATTAACTAGATCAACCCCACTTCCCGGACCAATGGTTGACATCTTAAATACATGTGGCTGTTGTCCATCTCCAAGCTGCCAGGAAAAAGAACATCGTGAATGTATGGATACCTACTCTTTCTCTTTAGATCAAGCACTGCTTCTAAACCTTTTGCACTTATGTTTTTTGATCGTTTGGCACATTCCAAGCTTCTCTCAATCCTTCGCTTGTTTGACAAAGGCGTGATTGTGTCAAGAAATCCAGCAAACTCACCGTCTTCAATACATTTGGTGTTCTCATCATTCTCCATGACGAGCTTTTCCATTATAAAATCTTGAGCAATTGTACGCTCCAACTGCTTCACTGTGGTAAATGGATTTGCAAAAGCACGAGTTTGTAGCACTGATGCAACTTTTTCTTCATTTGATCTGGACCTTCCTGTTCCACATGGATGGTGATGCTCACCTAAATGTAACACGCATCGGGTCCAACTTTGCTTATCTCTTGGCATACAATAATAAATAACTGTTGGACAGATGGCCACACATTCAGGCATTTGAGAGCAATGACTACATATCAAGGTGCCATAGTCAGGTGTAAGCATGCCTTGTGGGGAAGACTTTGAAAGGCGACCACGCCAATGAACCTCATTATATAATCTAGTCCTTAGATAATATGGACAATCAATGTTATGACAGCACAAGTGACCTGAGCATCGACTGAACCGAACAATGCTTGGAAAAGTGTCACTACTGCATGTGACATATTCCGTCCACATGTGACTATCATTTCTTTGCTCCATCCCTGTCATTCCACTAGCATCACCAGAAGGTGGAAACTCAAACGAAACATAGCCATCATAATGCACAGGCAGCTCTTGAACTTGAATGATATTTTTTGCTTGTTAAAGTGCCAAATAAAGATTGCTCTGCAAAGGCATTGAACGTATGATTTCAAGCACGCTAGAAGAACCAAGCTTCTCAAACTCATCAGATTCCAAATTGACTATTGCTGGTGTAGACTTGATTTTACTATCATGTACTGCAATGCGAACTTTGAAAAACTGACATTGGTCGTGATTTAGAAGGAAAACCTCAACACCATGAGAAGTTTCAATTACTTCCAATTTTACTTGATCGCCACTTAAAGTTAAGGGATGCAAATTAAAGGCAGTAGTTAATTCGAAATGTTGTCTCACAGAGGCTACATGCAGGGCATATGTGCTACCTTCAAAGATAAGAACAAGCTTTTGGCCACCTTGCAGTCCATAGATAGTGATATGCCTAGCCATTACATACAACTATTCTAATGGAAGTTGGAGCAATAGGATTAATTCTCAAGAACTGTAGGATAATTGAGTTATGGTGCTGGGTAAAGTGGGGAAATTGAAAAAGACCAAAGTTAATTGATTTAGCTGCAGTGTGTGATGGTGGAGACGCCTCAGCCGTCGAGCATTCAAGAACGTCTCCTATCAATCATGTAAAATTCCATTTTTCCACGTCACGTTCGAGTTGGCTATTTTTTTACTTCAAATTAACTCATATTTTTTTATGATAGACAGTCACTCTTCTTATGATAGACGGTCACCACGATATTCGGAAATTTTTTGAAAATCCGAGCAGCTTTTATGGCATTTATGACAAAATATTGGATGCCTTTAAAGAACTTACAATATTTGAGAGGTTTTTTTTGAGAGTTTTATATAAATCAAAATTGCAGTAGAGAATAGTCACCTGAAAAATTCTAAAAATTAAAGTGTAATCTCGTGTAAAAACCTTCAAATTTAGTCCGGTTACAGACCAATGGGCACGCACCCACCATCTTTTTGGGGTGGGCGGGCGTGTTTTACACACTTGCCTGTCCAAGTTGAATTCAGTATTGATTAAACGATGACCTGTGGCGTAGCGAGATCCATCCCCGCCCAACCTTGGGCAGCGGGGTTTCGCTCTCCATCTTCTTGGACGTTGAACCTTTTGCAGGCCGAATAGGAGCTCGCCATATGGAGTCCACGCAAGTGCACCCAACTTTGGGTAGACAATTTGTAACCGCCCTAACTCAGGTGCTTCTAAGTTCTCATATGTAGGTTTGCCAAGTTTTTTTTTAAAAAAAAGTTTTTGTCGAGCTTCAACTCCCGTCGCACGACAGACAGAGCATGACAAAGGGCGCAGGTTCGAGGACACAGGGGAATATTTCTTCGTTGCTGCAAGGAGCGCTCGCTGGTTGTGATAGCTCCCAAATTCGAATCCCCTGCTGCTCTTCGTGTTGCTTCAAGAGAGTGTTTTTCCGCTTTGCATCTAGCACTGGCAACACATGTAACTTCTTTTAATGTTCTTGAAGCCGTTTTGCGCTGCCAAAGATTCTTTCTGTGTTGTGCATTAAGCACTTACAACACAGTTAAAGGGCCCTGCATTCTTTGTGCGTTGTGAATTAACAACTATGTCCTTAGAGAGTGGGGCGCCACAAAATGGGACGGTGTCGAGGTCGCAAGGTGATGCAATCAGATTGGGGCGCCACAGAATGGGATGGTGTCGAGCTTGAGGAGGGGCAGCCACAGATTGGGGCTCCAATGATTGGGGTAAACCAGGAGGGGCAGCCATAGAGAGCCACCTACATAATGAGATGGAGCCGAGCTTGAGCTCGTATGAAAGAGCCAGCCGTGCAGAGCTAGAATTAGCCAACACGACAGCTTGAGGGGATCGAGAATGGGTAATTGGAGCTACATTCATTGACCTTATGCTCTATGTGCCTCCTCGCGTGGGCGAGTAGAGGCAGGCTCAAGAATTGGCAGGGCCTCATAGGTTCGACCTAATCTCCCCTCCGTGTGTGAGATCATTGGATTGTTCGTTTCAACGAGTGTGTCTTCCCTTGGATATGGTGTGTGTGAGCTAATGTGGCCGAGCCCAAGGGCCATAGGTGAAGGTGTTGGAGTTCATGCGATGAGTTGAAGTGCTATTGGCTGTTGGTCGGAGCTGCTACATCTAAATTTGGTGATGTAATTGTGTTATCGATCGAGGAAGACCGTGCGAGAAGTGCTCAGAGTGGTATCACGTGTGTAAGGAAAAAATGTGTTAAAAAAATTCTAATTTTTAAAAATTTACTCTTTGCAGATTGTCGCAATGACCAAACGCCGGCGCGCGACTCTATCAGCAAGTAAACTCTTGGCTTGAAATTTTTCCCTGGTTGGTTTTCTTAGCCAATTGCTTCCCATCGAATGGTGTTCAATGATGTATTATTATGTCCAACTAGAGATTGTGCATTTCGTTTGTTTTTTTGCTAATACAATTTTCTGTAGAGCTACTTATGCCATGTCTGCAAGTTTAAGTTTATGCCATGACTTGTGTAGGTCAATTCACGAGACAAGGGCAATCGATGGCAGACAAAAATGGTTCATCTACTCGAAGAGGGCGTCCTCTTGCAAGGTGTTTCAAAGTTTTATAATAATGTTGGAATAAATTTTATAGCCTTGGTTGAAAAAATTTGTTGGAGATGTATCTCATGGGCTATGCATAGTATTTGAAATAGTGCTCTACATATATATTAAATTTTGTTTCATTTTCTTATTCCATAACAATACTTTATGTTTCATTATGTGTTCTAGATCCCGTGGTCGTGCCCGGAGAGGGAGGAGTAGTGACCAAATCTCTTGTGGTCAAGTGAATTGACAGGCTGCTTAAAGATTCATTTAACTTCTCAATCACTTCAGCCGTTACATCAGGAAGCTCCCTAGATGTTGATGCTTGTGACTTACCTTTGGGTCTAAGAACTTCTATTGGAACCTCTCCCCTTAAGCACTTGAGTTTCTTGTACTTCTCAGCAGCCCTAGTTTCCGCTGCATCAAAAGTAGCAGGTGCACCCGCCTCAACTTTTACCTTAAGGTCAGGAAAGAGTCCGGCTATGAACCTCTCCTTCTTTAAAAATTCTGACCATCACCAGGGTTAGCAACATTTCGTATCCATAGAGCCCAAAGACGTAGAAACTCTTGCTTGTACAAGTAGTAGTCATCTAAGTCTTTTTGCTTATGAGAAACAATGTCTTGCCATAGTTTTTGAGTGTTTTGGGGATCAAAGAAGTATCTCTTAAAACGATTCAAAACTTCTGTGTAATTCCCCTTAACTTCCTCAGGCAAAGAGTCAAACCAAGTACTAGCATCTTTCCTAAGGACCACCTCAAACATTTCTACACGTTCTTGATCGGTTACTATCCTCTTGATACGGCAAGATATCTTGAAATTTGCTAAAAATAATTTTGCATCCTCTCCAGGCTCTCCAAAGAAAAGAGGATATCCAGACATTTGGCGTTGGCTCTCCATTATTATGAAAGATTACAACACGAGTTACAATAAGGGATACAATAGAGATTTAGAACCACTCGCCTGCAAATGAAGAAGTGAGAAAATACCACTCTAGGTTTTCTTCTTCAGCTATCCAAGCTTCAATAAGGTCTCGATTTGTTTGATCAAAACAAAAAGGTAGACTATTGATGAGCTCTAAGAAGGGTTGAAATTCTTCAAAGCTAAGGCAATAAACAGAAATCTCTAGAACTTCATTTTCTGGATCCAAAAGAGCAACCACGTCCCAAGTGATAAATTGCACTTGCTCTACAATTCCCAACGCACAAGCGGTTTGTATAAAAACTAGATCTTCATGCTCGTCGAAGGCCGTGAGAAAGTAGCAATTGACTAGGAGCTCCTTTCCTTCGAGTTCCACACAGTCGGAGTGAGGCAACCTTCTCACAATTTCATAAAGAACATCCTCATCAAGTTCAATCAAGTTTGCAAGATTTAAAGACTCCACTTGTGCTACAAAATTCCTGGACAAAAACTCCTTAGGATTATGGTTAAATCATTCAAAAGCATAAAGAGATTTACAATGTCTCTATGAACAAAGTGTCATAGAAAGTAGAGAAGGATGAGAATTTATACAAATTTGCAATCTTCTCTATGCTCTCTTTATTAAGACAAGCTCTGAATAGCTCCCTATCTCCTTTGTTGAAAGCGAAAGGAAGACTATTAATAAGACGCAAATGAGGGAAAAATTCACCAAATGTGAGTCTATGAAGCGTGAACTCTGGACGCAAGTTTCCTGAAGAGTCTTCCTCAATGGTGAAATGCACTCGCCAAACGCCAAATTTCACTCTATTTACCAATCTTAGGGCACACACTAGTTGGATGAATGCGCGGTCTTCCTTAGTGCCCAACAACAAGAGGAAAATGGAATCCACGCGTAGGACCTTCCGTCTTAACTTCACCACCCTCTTGTTATGAGGGAGACGCCTTACTACTTGCTCCTGCAACTCAATTGGTAATAGAGCTAGATCTCTAAGGATTGAACTTTCACTGCACACACATTCCCAGTTAGAACAAATGATCGTTTTTTTGTTTCTTGTAACAACTTGGACAAAGAAAAAACAAACATACACACTATTTTGCCGGGCTGCACTTCATTTTAAAATAAAATGAACACATGTACATCAAAAGAAGTGTGGTAGTTGATGAGAGGTAGAATGACAGGGTTTGGTGATGCAAGAATTTCTCCTGCTCTTTGGGCACCAAACATGAACACCATTCGTTGTTGAAAATGGATCTTTCTACTAATTGCAACGTTTATTCTAATGTGTAGAGTAAAATGAAAGGGAAAAACCTCTATTCTTGGGCCATTATCCATTGTTTATGCATGACCTTATGCTTAAAACAAAACAAAAATATAGACGTCCAAACTAAGGTCGTACCTAATGAGAGGCAAAATAAAAGGATTTACTGATGCGTTTATCTCTACCAACCTAAGAGGACCTAAAATTCTACGAACTACTCGCTGAAATTGCAACTTAGTACTAACAATTATGTGTACCTTTTGCCTTGCAATGGGAATGAAGGGATCGTACAAATTCTCGTGATTCATGCAAGCTACTTGATTATGCTAAAGGTTGAGACTTCACAGAACATACACAAGCCTGTCCTCAGTGGGGGCACCAATTTGAGGCGGTTCGGGGCGGGCAACAAGAAGAGTGGCCTCTAGACACCCTTCAAGGCTCCCGTGCTGCTCAATGGGGCTGGGGCACAACACAACACAAACCAAAACAACAAACCCACAGCCAAATCCCAACTACACAAGGGGCACCACCTAGTTTAAGAGCGAACTAGGACGCAAAAGAGGAGAATCGTTAGAGCAACCCACAAACAAGTAAGGAATTTACACTAACCCTAACACCAATGGAACACTCTTACACACTAAAACACGATAGAGAGAGAGAGAGAGAGAGAGAGAGAGAGAGAGAGAGAGAGAGAGAGAGAGAGAGAGAGAGAGAGAGAGAGAGAGAGAGAGAGAGATAGAGATAGTGCTCGGGCTGCTTTGAAACGTATCGGCAATGATCAAGCAAACACAACTATATATTTAAGAAAGAGAGAGAAAGGGGGAGGGGGTGCTTGTTGCATTAATACCTTCTTACAAATCTGTCATGACAAATCAAAGTGAGATTAGTATTTGTTCAACATAGCTTGCGTAAATTTCACCACAACACATCACAAGAAAAGCCACCCCAATCACTGTCTTAAAGCCAAGGGAGTCCTCTCCACCCTGTCGCCCTCTTACAGTATGTGGGATTTATGGCTAGATTGATGACAACACCAGAGACAAGCTATCAAGAACTTAACAAAAAACACCAAGACACTTACGCATCATTGTTGTCCATTACTTCACGTTGGAAGGGAGACAAAATATCCAAGCTTAGTCCAAATCCACCCTCCTTGATTCAACAAATATTGGGCTTACACTAGTAGGAGAAATGATAGATTTCCTACTCTCAATTGAATGATCACTCTCTCTCTTACAATGGCATAGAGTTCCCTTGCTAATCCCCTATTACAACACATGCACATGCATAAGACAATGAGCTTCCACTCAAGAGCTCCTTCTAGAGAGGTTGAGCTTGGCTTCTCAAGCTATAGCATAGTGCTCTTGCTTATGGCTCCCCCCTTTTGTGCTAGCTACACCCTCCTTTTATAGCAATTTTGAAGGCTAGGGTTACTCCTCTAACCATGGTTGGGTTAGATTTTCAGCAATTTATCTAATTTCTTTTGCTTGGAATTATCAAGAAGTTGGTGGGGAAAGAGAGAGGAGAGAAATGGAGGTGATAGGACTTTTCATAGTGGGTTAGTGTTAGTAGAGTTAGTATTAATTTACAAATGGAATTGGATATTTACAATGGGAGTATCCATGTAGGATACAAATAAGGAAGAAAAACTCTTAAGAGGTAAGAAAAGGTGGATTTCTTACAAGGTTGATGCTCCAAGTGTCTTGAGTAGGGCCGATTTGACGCTTGTTGACGGTCCACTAGCTTTGACGGTACATTTTTTCTCCACTCTTGACCTTCTTGGAGAGACAAGGTAATTGAAGCTGAGTTATCAACCACCATGATGCTGTCTTTTAAGAGAAGAGGCTGAATTTTGTGGTTTTTTTATAGATATGGGTAAATTGGAGGAGGAAAAATGAGACTAGGTGGTCAATTTTGGAATGGAATTGTGTGTGGGAGGTATGAGTTCACCATGGTTTCTCTTATTCTTCAAGGTTGAGGAGAAGGTGAGTAGGGTGCAGAGAGGAGGGGTGAGAGAGGTGGGGATGATGAGTGGAGAAGTGTGTGTGAAAGAGGAAAATGATAAAGTGGAAGAGAGAGTGTGGCTGCATAACATGGGAAAATTGGGGTCCACTAATAAAATCATAGCTCACAGCTCGTAGCTCAAAAAAATATGAAAAAATTTGAGGCAAAAGTTCAGCCCACGAGCTACAACTTTTGTTTGTATCACCTTTTCAAATTCGGAGAGCAAGTGAACTTTAAAAATTCAGCAAAACCGACCGTTTTTTTCCATTGCACAAGGTCCTTGTGGGGTCCTTCTTTGGATGATTCTTTTGAATACCTCCAAGAGTGAGCCCTCCATAGTGCATGTATGCATGCCACCTACCCTTGACCTTATTTGGTAGGTCTATAATTGAAGATATTGTTGAGATCATGATATAAGTGAATAGTACAACTAAGAAAATCAAATATTGAGGGGTCTAAAAAATATGTACATGTCAAATATAAATAATATAGGTGGAAAAATATAAAGGGGTCAAAATAAATCTCTCTCATTATAAGTCTACCATAAAAGATGAATATTTTTGGTGGTCTAATTTATGAGAGTAATAGAGAATATATGTAGGAAGGAAAAAATCACAATAGTGAAAAAAATATACACATAAATAGAACTAGTTTTTTTGGATTTTTGTTGGGATGGAGTTACACCAAAAATAAGAGAAGCTTACATGAAAATATTTCTATATGGAATAAAGAGTATGAAAAATGGTAAGAAAAATTGTGGTAATGGTGAGGCAATGTACAGAGCATAAATAACACACACCTCGGTAGAAATATTTAAATAAATATCAAAATAATTATGAAAAAAATCTTTTATTTAGGCGCTATATACAAAGAAATATTTACATACGCATGGGCCATAATATACTTATTTTTTTTAATTTTTTTAATTTTTTTGGCTCAACTAGCCCAATGACTAGCTAATTGAGGGTTTTTTAAGAAGATATGGGAAAAGTCCCGTGACTCACGCACGCCTATGTACAGTGAAATGGTAGGGATAGCCACAGTGTTCGGGTGATTTTGGTAGGGTGAGGTAACTCACTGTGGCAATTACAAAGAGCCGAAAAACGGCTATCATTAGCCCTCCCCCTGGATGATGGTATATTCATGTACCATCATAGAGCATCTTTTCCAAAGAGAGTGCTTCAGAGTCCTTGACGAGATCTTTATTGTTTGGCCCCTCAGAATTTTGGCTGGAGTTACACTCATGCTTCATGTAGCAATACTTACATGAGACAGCGGCCTTTGGACAGATCTTTGGTAGATCCTTTGGTAGAAGGCGACTCAAATAGGGCTTTAAGCGATACCCGTTTACTTTCCTGGAGTGCTCTTTACCATTCAAGTCCATAAGCTGATAGTAACTTGAATTGAAAGCCTTCTTGACTATGTATGGCCCTTGCCATCTAGTTTCAAACTTGGCATCAAAACGATTATCGAGTCGATTGTCATACCTTAGCACCAGATCTCCTTCATTGATGCCTTTGTCCTTTAGTTTCTTGTCAAGCTTCTCCTTCGCCTGCGTAGCTTTCCTCTTGTATCACTCGTATGCTGCTTCTCTTTTCCACTCAAGATCAGCTAAGGTAAGAAGTCGATCCATCCATGCTTCTTGATCATCTTGTGCTGCTTTGTCATGAAGTCGCATTGTTGGAATGTTTAGTTCAATTGGCTGTAAAGCCTCTTGACCATAGACCAAGTGAAATGGTGTGAACTCCGTGGCTTCCCTATATGTGGTTCGATACGCCCACAAGGCACCATCCAAGAAGTCATCCCACAACTTTGTCTTGTTTTTCACCATCTTTCTAATGATGCCTGCAATGACACCATTAGCTTTTTCTACCAAACCATTTGATTGGGGATAGTAGGGTGTACTGTGACGATGTAGAATGTGAAGTTCTTCACAGACTTCTGTGAGCAATCCCTTTCTAAACCCTGGACCATTATCAGAAACAATCTCCAAAGGTGTGCCAAATCTACAACAAATGTGAGTGTAGACGAATTTGCTCACTGTCCTCTCATTTACCTTTGCCACACTTTGTGCTTCCACCCACCTAGTCATATAGTCTACAGCCACTAGAATGTAGAGTTTACCATTTTTTGTCCTAGGGAGAGGACCCATAGCATCAATGCCCCACTTTTCAAACGGTCCATTTGCAAGCACGATTTGCCTTGGACCATAAACCAATCTTCTATTCCCATTTACCTGACAATTGTGACAACTTTTACACCAATGTTGGACATCCACATGCAGACTTGGCCAAACATACCCCGCAAGCAAAATCTTCTTCATAGTTAATTCTTGGGCAAAATGACCACCACATGCTTCTTCATGCAAACCTTTTAGAATGGCTGGAATTTCCTCAATAGTTGGTACTCTTCTGCATACTTGATCCCTCCCTCTTTGATAGAGGGAGCCTTCTAGGAAGAGATATGCGCTTGCCTTCTTCATGAGTCTCCTCTTCTGAGCCTTCGTGAAGTCTTGTGGAAACTGGCCCTCCAAAATGTAGTTAATAATGGGAGTCAATGACTCCAATCCCTGGTATCTCGGTTGCCTGACAGTTGCTGCCACCATGATGACCTGCACTTCTTTCTCAACACATGTAACTACTTGCTGTGCAAGTAAATCGGCATCTTCATTCTGTTTCCTAGGAATATGATATAGTTGCACTTCTTCAAATTGATTAAACAATCTACGAATGGCATGAACTTTTGTCTGTAAGCTTTCATTCTTGCATGCCCAAATGCCTAAAATCTGTTTACAATGAGAAGTGCATCTCCCTTTACCATGAGGCGTTGTATCCCTTGGCCAATGCACATCTTCCAACCATGAATTAGTGTGTCGTATTGTGCTTCATTGTTGCTAGCTGAACTTGGTAGATTGAACTTCTCTTTCATGACCACCTCTCCACTTGGGTTGAGCAACACTAGCCCTCCCCCTGCTTTTCCTGTGGCTCGACGAAAAGCTCCATCAAAGAACAAGGTAAAAGCATTAGGAATACTTTTTGGTGGTGGTAATGGTAGGGTCTTTACTTCAGGCACCTTAATCTCCTTTTCATGCACCCTATAAGTGAGAATCCCTGCCAATTGTGCACGCACACTATCTTCTACCTTGAAAGAGTATTGAAACTCTTGCAACTCCATAATCCACTTTGAGATCCTAGTACTAAGATTCATTTGAGATGACACCCAAGGGAACAAATTCTCTGCAGTGAGAATTACAAAAGGTTTTGGTAGCAGGTAGGATCTAAACTTTCTCACCGCAAACATGAGAGAAAGCATCATGAGTTCTGCTTCTGTGTAGTCTCTCTCCAAAGCATTCATGACCCTACTAGCAAAGTAGATGGGTCGCATCCTTGTACTGTGGGGATCTTGTTGTAGCAACACAGCACCAATTGTTTCCCTTCCAACACTAGAGCTAACAAAGAATGTGTACTCCCAACAAGGAGGCATGAGTGTTGGTAGCTCTGACAAAATGACTTTAATGTTACAAAAATAATCTTCAAGCTCATCAGACCATGCAAATTCTACTTGTTGTGTCAACTTTTGCAAAGGATGAAGCAACTCCGAAGCTAAGTGAATAAAGCGTGACATATACTTCACTTTTTGAATGAATGATATGACCTCTTTGAGATTCTTGGGTGAGGGGAGCTCAATAAGAGCCTTTGCCTTTGAAGGATCCACCTCAATGCCTTTATAGGAAACCTTGTGACCGAGCAAGATCACTTCATCCTCACCTATGTGGCACTTGTCGGAGTTGAGTTGACCTCCCATGTCATAGAGCTTCTTTAAACCTTCTTCTACCCTTTGTAGATGCAATGATTTTGAGCTATAAATACAGAAATCATCAATGAACACCCTAATTGACTTTCCAAAGAATGCTTGAAACACCATGTTCATGAAACGTTGGAATGTTGAAGGAGCATTTGTCAGAACAAATGGCATGACTCTAAAAGCATAACAACCCCAAGGAGTGATAAAGGTTGTCTTCAATTGATCCTCCAATGCAATCCCTATTTGAAAGTAACTTGAGTAACCATCACACACAGTGTACTTCTCATGACCAGCTACCTCATTTAGTATCTCATCCTGAAATGGGAGGGGAAAGTGATCTCTTTTTGTTGCCTCATTGAGTGGACGGTAATCCACACACACCCTCCACTTTCCGTTTTTCTTAGGAGTGACAACAACGGGAGAGACCCACTCTGAATTCTCCACTGGATAAATGAAACCTGCTGCTAGAAGCTTTCTTACCTCCTTGAGTAAAGCCTGCTCCTTGATGACTCCTAGCCTTCGTAGCTTCTGAGCCTTAGGTGTGGCCTCTGGCTTCAACTCAATTTTGTGTTGAACAGTATCTACTCCACGCACATCGGTGTAGTCTTTAGCAAAAAGCCTAGGAAAATTCCTTAGCACACATTTGAACTCCTCTCTTTCATCCTTTGTAAGTGTTGTTGATAGCATACCTTCCAGCATCCCTTCATCTTGAACACCTTCGTTCTCTTGAGGACCTACCTCCTCCAAGCCTTGACAAGAGGTCTCTTGGTTGCTTGGCTTAAACCTTACCCCCATCACTTCGATGGAAGACTCCTCTTCAGTAATGCTGCTGCTACTTTCTTCTTCTGAAGTGCTATCGGTCCAACCTTCTTCCGTCTCACTTTGAGATGATTCTTCATGGAGCTCCTCTTGGCGTTGCTCCTTCATGTCAAAGACAACCTTCTTATGATTGTCATTCCTGCCTCGTGGCTGCCCGATGGCTGGCCGGCTAGCTTGCTATCTTGATTCATGCTTTGACGAACATGGAGGGACTCTTCACCTGGATCCCTTGTTGAAGAAAATTGGAGCCGGTGTCTCTTGCCAACTTGGGTACCCCTGTTGGGCTCCATTTTGGTTGCATTCCATGAGCGAAGGCTAAGCCTTTGCGGCTGCGCTTCCCACATTCCATTGGGGTCGCGTCACTTTTCAACCTTGGCCACATTCTTGGTGACCCATTGCATTTGCATCGCTAGCTCGCACCTTTCGTGACTTATCTTGGCAGTAGATCTTGTGCACGTTTCTGATGAGGTCCCTCCGTTTGGCTGACGGGGATTTAGCTCTGATACCATTCTCGATAAGACCGCTCACAAGCAACCACATTTTGTAATAAGCAAATGCACAACATTCTAAACCCTCCAAAGCATTAACCAGGGAGATGCTAGCCCTACCAATGCTACCAAGGCTAGAATCTCCCTGGTTAATGCTCTGGACGGTGTAGAATGTTGTGTGTCTACTTACTACAAGATGTGACTTCTTGTGAGTGGTCGTATCGAGATTTCCTATTTGAGCGGTGTTGCCTATGCCACATTCAATGATTTAGATCGGGCTAGTGTTTATGATACACGATATTCCACAGGTAAAATTTTTTTATATTTGGGTGATGCTTATGCATCTTTGCTTAGCAAGAAACAACCCTTGTGGAAACATCTAAGAATTAGGTTTGCAAATGATTATGCATCCATGCAATAATTCATGAGTCTAAGGAACACATCAAACAGAATGTTGCTAGCTTTGTATGGTACACATAACTCATATACACACTATGTAGACCAAAAAGGGAAACTGTACAAAAAGAATCAACCAGTGTTTGTACGTCCCACATACTAGCTCATAGAAGTATGTCCAGTGATAGATCAGAAAGGATGGTTCATTTTGAAGGAAAGAATCTATTATATCCCATCCTCTCTAGACCTGAAGGATATTACTCGAGTACTGAACCCAAAAATCTGTTCAAAGCCAAACTCTCCTCCATTGAAAATCAAGTTTCGATGTTGTCACCAAACAAGCATATACTTTGATCAAAATAGTCGTAGATATAGACGAGAGTCTAGCATCTATGATTCCTTGGGTCCTGAAATTACAAAAGCTCATATCATAGGAGACCCATCGGATAGACAATATCAGGGCAAAGATAATGGACCCTTGGACTTGGACCTTATTACTGTCAAAACCTCAATTCCCTCAAAGCTCAAATCTAAATAACTGTTACCTGCATCCTCATCAGGTATCTCCTCAATAATAATCGAAGAGGAATTTGGTCCATTTACAGGTGCTGTAATTGGAATGTCAATAATGATAACATTAGCTTGAGCCTAAGGCTAATTCTGAGGAGCTGGTTGTGGTCTTGCCTGCTGATTGTCTTGATTATAAGGTACAACAGGTATCCCCATTTCTTCTCTGTGTTTGACCCATAAGTCACATCGGATTCCTACACAATGAGTAGGATCTCCACAATACACACAAGGCCTGACCCCCTGTGGTCTCCTCTGATTATTATCCTGATTTCTACCAGGGTGTCTGGGAGGTCCCTGAAATGGTGGTCTTCCCTTGAAAGGAGCCACCTAATTTACATCAACCATAGCCCTACCCCTACCCACATTGGGAGGTGGTTTATTTCTCTGCTTTGGATTGTACCAGCATTGAGCAGTGGTATGCATGTCCTTTTCACAAATTTCACAAAACCTCTTGTCACTAGGAGCAAGAATAGAATAACCTATACCCTTCAATTTCTGTACCAATTCATCTTCAGCATCCTTCTTATCCTTTTTCTTACCACTGCTTGAAGACCCCTTTTTCTTCCTCACTTTACTTTTGCTATTGTCACTATCAGATGAAACTTCAGAGTGAGAATCCGACTCTGAGTGTTCAGATGATGCAGAATCACCACTGGAATCAGAACTCCTTCTGCTTATGGACTTAGTCATGCCCAATCTTTTCTCAACTCTAGATGCAGCCACCACCAACCAAATTGTCAAAACCCCCTACAATATCAATACTTGCCACAACATTCTTCAAACCTATCCTTAACCCTTTGAGAAAGTACCCTGCCAACATTTCATTAGTGGGCCTCTCATTACCTTAAAGTCCTCAACCAAAATCTTGAATTTTTGGGCAAAATCTTCCACCAACATTGAACCATGTTTAATTCTTCCGAGTTTACTCAAAACATCAGTAGGAGTTTTCTCCTTTTTAATCTTTGCAAGAAAGAAACTTTCAACTCATCATAAGTTGTAAAGTGAGCAACACCATATTGGCTAAACCAACTCATAACCTTACCTTCCAAAGTTGTTGCAAACTGTTGTAATTTGATATTATCAGGGAAGATACCCTGATATCCACTATCCTGCCACCTTGTTTCAAACTGAGCCACATGGAAATCTGCATCCTCCTTAGACCTTCCCTTGAACTTTGCTGATTTGATCTGTGGATTAGCAGGTGGTTGAGCCATCGGAATAGGTTGTTGGAGCCTCCTAGGTCTTTGCCCGTCGGCAACAGTGGGTCAAAACTTAGTTGACGTCTACTTCTAATTGGTCTTCTTGCCAAGAGTAGTGCCCCCAAGAATTGCCTCACTGACCTTTCCTCTGATGCTCCTTCACTCTCCTGTCCTTGATCAGCAATGGAACTTCAGGTGGTGAAGTAGGTGCATTATAATCACTGACATAATCATAATGAAAGGGATCTATATTTTCTGCTTGAGTCTGAGCACGGGTATAGTACACCCTCAACCTTCTCCTACCCCTCTCGGACATGCATCATCTCTGAATAATACAAAAAGCACAGTACAACCCTTAGAACCTGAATTAGAGCCTCAATGAGAGGTCTGCAACCAGCGGGATCGCCAAATGTGTTGTTGAATAAACACACATGCAATGAATAATCTCCAAGAGATTGAGTTCTGATTAATTCAGGGCTAAGTAGTACTGTGTGTGAGATAGAATCAGGAAATCAGAGAGATAGTGAGAGAACGAGAGAAACTCAGACAAAACATCAAAGATTGTATATCAAGAAAATCCCTAGTACAAGTTTCTAAACAAGACTCAATACAATCCCAACTCCCCAAAGTTCCCCATTCCCAAATATAAATTTGTGCCCTGAATTCAGTTAGAACTGCCTGATTCTTGGCATAACAATATCCGATTAAGGTCTTCAGGCTTACAATATCCGACTAGCTACTAACAATTAGACAGTACATTGGATATCCAACTACATATCCAACTTTGTATTTACCCTTCAACAATAGAAACTCCAAAGATTAATCACTCATTGCCAAGTGAATCAACTGATGCAAGTCAGATTACAACAAAAAGTCTCAAGTTACTCTCCATAGAGACACAGTTAGATCAAGATGAGATCATGACAAAAGTTGGACAAAGATCTTCAATAGAACCAAAAATGCAAGATTCTAAGTTGCAGAAGTCACAAGGATCGAAGACAAGTCTTGCAGACAAAGGTAAATCTAAAGTGGACCCTCCACTGATTAGCAAAGAAGGTGTGGCATCATATGCCTCTACATCAAAGAACCCTCGTGGATCAGATGCTTCTAGGAAGTCTGGCTTTCAAATCTTCAAGTCAATTGCTAACCCAATTGAAACCTCTAAGGAGACACCCATAAAATCAAAGATATATCAACCCAAGTACTCTAGAAAGCAAAAGAAAGTCAAGCAAATGTTTGTTCAGAGATTTTTAGTCAAATTCAATGATCTGATTTGAATTAAAGATAGGAAATCATCACAGAAAGACAAACACATGGGATGGATAGCACCACAAGGGAGCTTGAAAGAACAGAAGTACTATAAAGGTAGCAAACAAATATGGGTACCAAAACCATAGGTTAGAGCATATGAATTAACATCAAGTCCCTCCCAAGAAAGAAGGACCACAAGGTATCAACATCGACAATATCCTAGGATACCTAAGAAGAAGGTATACAACAAAACAACATCAAAAGATGCTAAAGTCTACCATAACTCTCAAGAGGATACAGAACAGAGACAAATCTCAAAGAATCTTCCTCTTAGAGAAGGATTCTACACGGGCTATACAAAGATTTGGCTACCAGTTAACCACAAGCCAAATGCAACTACACCAAACTTGCATGAAGATCTCAAGAACTCAACAAGACCTAGAGCAAAGCAAATTCAATAATGGAGATACAAAGGTCATCAAAAGATTTGGATTCCTAAGTCCTCCAATGCTCCAAGTCAAAAGCCAAATTCCAACTGTGAACAGAGGCCTACAACAACATCAAAGACTCCTACACCAAGCCTAATTGGAGAATCAAACAAATAATGAAGTCTTCACAGTCAAAGAAGGAAAACCCAACCAACGTGAATGCAGATTAGAAGATGATGAAACAAGTATGGCAAAAAATACCTTCAATGTCAACTTGGTCCTTCACTAATCCTCTTTTTGAGGATTCAAGTTTACTTTTACCTGAAGAAATGTTTGTATTAAGCATAAGAATGTAAAAAGTCAAATAGCCAGGGTGCAAAAAATACTCTTTGGCATAGTCAGAGTCAGGTTGTTGAGCCATAAAATGAGCAAAGCAATAGTCACAAAGCTTCAAGTCATATTAAACTATGTGCTAAGATTCGTTGTTATTAGGCTTACGCTCAAGCTGGAAGAGTTGAGCATATCTATGTCATGTCGCTCATGCTGGATGAGATCGACATGAGAGTCAAATTCTATTAACTTACAACTGGTGGAGTGTTGTAAAATCTAACACTCACGCACAGTGCAAAGTAAGATGAGAGCACATAACCTCGTCAACAAAAACCATTATTAAAGGGGTGCCAGCTTGCAAAGCCATGTCATATGTTTTTATAGCCACACCATCTTTCTGAAGAACCCCTCAAAATCTTTCTTGCACAGCATATTCTTTTCCATGCATTTTTGTGTATGCATATATAGGATGTCCCATCATTGGACATATGCATTAGACACTCTTTTTGCTTCCACCTATATACCTTGAGTGGACTGCAACAAGCAACAAACCAATGTCATGCTAACCAACAAATCCATGCAAGCAATGGAGTCACTACTGAGCGAGTAGGAAGCTTTGGGACTGCCCATACCGCTTGGTGTTGACCTTGATGTTAAATCCGTTACAAGTGATTGCAAAGCCTCGGGGAATGATAACCGACAACAAAAAAACATCTCATACAGTGAAGTCAATACAGGGCAAATAGGAAGCTTGGAGAGTGCCCAACACTCCCTATTGCTTGGTGTTGACCTTGGTGTAACTGACAATGAATACCATGGTGATATGATTACAAAAATAGAGTTGAGTCACTACTGGGCGAATAAGAAGCTTGGGGACTGCCCAATGCTCTGTATCACTTGGTGTTGACCTTGCTCTTAAAGTCATTACATATGACAATTGAGTCAATACGGGGCGAATAGGATGCTTGGGGACTGCCCAATGCTCCCCATCACTTGGTGTTGACCTTGGGGTTGAAATCATTACATGCAAGAATGGAGTCAGCACCGAGCAAATAAGAGGTTTGATGACTGTCCAACACTCCCCATCGCTTGGTGCTAACCTTGGAAAATTGGCGTTGGCCCAGTAAACTTCCGTGGATATCACATTGTTTAATCCATATCTATCAACAAATAATCCCTTGAGTACTTTATTAATATTTCCCATGCTAATAAGCTATCCAATAATGCACGTATCCCAAAGGCACTTTTTTCCCACTGGGTTTTTTCCCTTTGGTCATCTAGGTATTAGACCCTAATTTAGAACCTCATCATTCTACTTACCTTGTACATACTTTTCATAAATAAACAGTAGCCTCATTATTATGCTATTACAAATGACAAATGCAACATCAGCACTCACAAAAAAAACATATTTGGACCAATGAAGCTGCTGCAACAAATTGAACCTCATCAACAAATTCAACGACAAATGAAGACAATTATTCCATCATAAAGCAATCAAAAACCTTCCACAACCTCCATGGACACTTTTCAACAGTGCCCAAGGACGGGCACAAAAATCGGAAGGGGGGAATGTTAACTGAGTCAACGTCAGTTAACAGGAGCTGCTAAAGACCGAAGACATATGAATGCACATCAAAGATCAACATGAAGAAGCAGTAAAGATTGGAGTTACATATTTTTCACGTTTTTCCAAAATGGTCACGTACTGTAAACTCCCAATTTATTTCAAGCCAGTGATATTTCTAATGTGTTACGGGCTCGATGGGAGTTCCAACCTATAAATAATAGGTCAATTACTCTGCCTAGGTTGCAGATTTAGTAAGTGGTGGAGCCCTAAAGGCCTTGGGCACCCGACATTGCATATTTTTATCCAAGGTATATAAGGCAGTGTGTAAAAGAAATGAGGGTTCTCAAGCTAATTATTTGAGAGCACTCTTTGGTGAGATCTCTTGAGGTGTGTGTCTATGGAGTCCTTGGGCTTCTCCTTGCTCATGTGACTTGGTTAACACTAATCAATGCTTAATTCTCTTTCACTATGCCTCTCTCATGCTTCTTATGATTGCCTATGATGCTTAGATTAGCTAGATCTTAACTAATTAGTGGTTAATCCCTCTCTAATCTTGTGTGATTTCCCTCTCTTGATTGTGTGTGCATGTGGATTTGATCGGAGTGTGGTGCTTAATAGGTCTATGTGTGTGTGCTTGCGATTAGTAGGACTAGTATTGTGTGCGTCTTGCAATTGTAGTGTGTGTGATTGGGTTGATTAGAAGTGAAGAGAAGTGGATGTGGAGATTGCCCATCATTGTGGCTTAGCTCCTCCATAGGCCAAGAAGCTCACCTCATAGAGTTAACCATTCTTGTTGCCATGATTAGCTCACTAATCGTGTGAGTGTTTCCATGCCCTAGCTAGGTAGCTCATCCCTCTAGATTGATAATTCTGTTGGTCATTGAAGCTATGCAACGATGGGACCCAGAACACGCCACAATACTATAGTAGACATAGTTTGCATAGTTCACAATTAGTTCACATTTGTCGAGTTTACATCTAGTTTACGTTCAACATCAACAATCGTGATTTTCACCGACAAGTGACACCGATTTTTAACTATAGATCTCGTCTAAAACCAGAGGGTGTCAATTATAGACGAGGGTGTTGGACCCTCTTGGTTTGCAAATAGTACTTGCTCAGGCCCAACTCTCTAGTTACCATAAGTGGACAAAGGCATCCTACAAAAAGCAGTTCCTTGTTGTCTTAACTCTACTAATGCTTTGATGATGACAAACATCACAATAATAAAAGCATCAGGCAGTCAAACGTGCAATGCATAATGGAAAAGATCAACAAAATAAGGGCATGGTCACATGAGGCTTAGTTATTAGTAAGCCTCAACCGGTTCTGACCATGGCACGTAGTATGGACGCTCAGAGTATGATGCGCAGCAGTCGGTACACACACACACACACACACACACAGAGAGAGAACAAGGTGCAACAAGAGAGTGAATGCTTGAGCTAACTGACAACTAACTGGCATGGTTTGAAAATCGTGCCTTTTTTGGCATAGAACTTTGCCAGTGGAACCTGTTTCATTGCTCCGTCGTCAAAGGTGATCGGGAGCTGCAACTAAAAACTAAGCCTCGCGTGACCATAGCCTAACCAACTTACAATAGTGAGCCCAAGGGTTTCCATGGTTTCTCAATGCTTGCCTCCAATGATTGTTTGGTTAACATTTGATGCTGATTGTGTAGAAAACTAGCTATATGCTTGCCTCCAATGATTGTTTGGTTTACATTTAATGCTGATTGTGTAGAAAACTAGCTATATCCGCATTGCCAGGTTTGAACTCAATGTGCGACTAGATTATCATGAGCAGGACACTGCCTCTGAACTGATCATAAAAGTCTCTCTATTGGACACTACCATTTGATGCAAGCCAATCAAATATCTAAAGTATAATTTTTGCTCTCTAGGAAATGCCTTTGCAGAATATATGCCACTTATGCTGCAAATCATCAACCCTCACTACCAACTAGCAACCCAAAGAACAATCACACGTGAATACAAATTTGAAAGGTCATTTTTGAACCACTCCCCTCACAGGATTTTTTGAAGGTAGAGTACATGGAGAAGCTGGCCGCGCTCAGTGTGGACGAGTGCAACCTACTCTTTGTGGCTTACAAGAATGTGATAGGTGCCCATCGAGCTTCCTGGAGGATTTTCTCCTCCATAGAGAAGAAGGAGGAGATCAAGGGAATCAATGATTATTTGGCTCTCATTTGCAATTACAGGATCAATTGGAAAGGCAAGCTTTCTAGCATCTACAACAACATTCTATCTCTGCTAGACTCTCACCTTATCCCTTCCACATCTTCTCCATGGAAAACCGCAAACCCTTCTTGGGTACACAAGCAACCACAATTCGAGAACCTCTTCAAGAAAGAACAAGCCTGACAATGACAGAACAACATTTTCCAATGACCTTGCATGGGACTGCTATGGATCTTGCTAACCCAACCCCTCTACGCACATGTATAACATAGAGCTTTGCCAAGATAATGGCACCATGGATGGCAGTGGCAACCTCCTTGTTGCATTGAACACCCAAGCCCACATGGCCATTGTTGTTTCCTACAACAACAAAGGCCTTGCAATGGGTGGTTTTGTCATCCTAAGCAAGAAGGTCCTCTTTCTCCTCTTCTGAAACCTTGCCCGAAGCCACCTTTGTCCTCCATGACTGATGCTGCTCTCTTGGTGCAAAAAAGGAGAGGGCCAAGAGCCCCCCATTGTCTACGTGCACATGGACGATGAGAGGGATTTTTTTTTCACAAAAGAATGTGATATATAAATGCGTTTTCACATTGTGTGTCTCATGAAGAACAACATCAAAAGGTTCATAAAAACACTCCATGTGGAAATGCGCTAAGCACATAAAGGTAGCCATCGTTGTCAACCAATGCAATTTCTCCTCCTCCTCCTCTGTGTGTGCGTGTGTGTGTGTGTGTGTGTGTGTGTGTGTGTGTGTGTTAAAAAAAAGAGGAAGGGTTGAGAGCCCCCTCATCATTCACACACACGCAGATGATGGGAGGGCTCTTGGACCTCCCCTTTTTTTCCAAGAAAAAGGTAGTATATAAGCAAATAGAGGAGAGGAAATTTTTCAAAAAAGGAAAAAACTTTACATCTTTGATAGCTAACATGGCTTTGTGAATTTGCATCCAAAAAAGGGAGGGAAGCCACAGCCTCCCCATCGTCCGTGCACATGTGGACAAGGGGGAGGGTTTGGCTTCCCCCCTTTTTTTTCCTTATGCAAAAGCTGCATTGAAAGGTATGAATCCAACAAGAGCCCCCAGATCATCCACATGCACACGGATGATCAGTGATTTTTTTTTCAAAACTTTGGATTATTTTAACACTAGTACTATAAACAAATATCCACTTTTGTGGCTTTTGTAAATAAATAAATAAATAAATATATATATATATATCTATATATATATATATGTTAGATGTTTAAACAAACAACCTTCTCAGGGAAATATGTCCAATACATAGTATCAGTTGAGAAAAAGTGTTGAGAAAATAAATCAAGGATTGAAGTTGTCTTTGCATGGCCATCTCTAAGGACTAATTCGGTAGAATGCTTATAATTTTACTAAATTAACTCAATGGTAGACCAATTTCTTTTTGAGCAAACTCAAACTTCTTTGAAAATTCCCTCAATAGGTGTGTAATGAGCCTATCACACTTCTATGTTTCTTACATAAAGATGGATAACATTTACTACTTGAACAAGTAGTAAATTACAATTTTATGCAAAAAAAAATCTTTTTAAAAAGTAAATATTTTACAAAATAATTTTAACTCAAATATGACTCTCAAATTCTAAGACACATCCTAACAAGATGCTCAGAAGTTTCGTGAAGTTTTTGTGTCATATGAAAATTATGCTTAAAATACTAGAATCTAGGCATCAGCCACTTTAATGGCTCCAACCACTTTTGTGGCCCATTACAAGACTAGTGTTAATTTTCATGTACTCAAATTTTTTTTTTGAATGATAGCTAGTTTATGATCAAATTGATACGAGCAACAACAAGCATAACCCAACTTATATGGAGACCCCATTATGCTATTTTGCTTAAGACCTTCGTTTTACCTTCACCAGGGTAGGTAGGATCCACCTTGTTTTTGTCTGACCTTGCCTCCCACCATAAGTTTTAGAGAGTTTCCGTGAGAAAATCACACATGCAATTCCGATTTCACACATTGTAAAGTAGAATCCCAAAAGGGAATTATATCTTTGCCTTATGGTTTTGTAACTACAACATTGGAGCAAGGAAGGAATGTGGGATTGTGAACTGGAAAAACTCCCAATTCTTAAGAAAATCCTTAAGGATTTTTAAAAAATCCCATAGCTCTCTAGTCTCAGATGTCTCCACTTGGAGCTAAACAGCATTGCTTGCAAGACATGTGGTTGTGAGAAGGAAGACCGAGGCCATTAGCAACAAAGGTTAAGTGAGTATTGATTGCCAAGTAAAGCCTCTTTGAATGCACATATGGGAAGATATGTCCATCAAGGCCTAGCCAAGCAAGCTTCATACTATTTTTTTTTGTAAGCAACAAGAGGGCACTCTATATCTACAATCACAATTGAATGGTTGAAGTTTAAGAGAATGATGAGAAATCAAAAGCAATAGACATTCCTTTTGTGACATCACTAAAGCATGTGCTAAAGACAATGATATGTACGAAGGTAGTAAGAAACATGTTGATGATTGGGACAATGTGTTATTTCAAAAAAAACATATATGTTATGAACACGTTGGTTAAGAGGTATTAGTAGTGTAGTGTATGTGACACAACACAACAAAACCTTGAGTGGCTTCATATGTGATTGAAGATGCATAAATTCTAGATAAGTTGGTGACTAGAAAATGGTCTCAATAAGTGTTAATGAAAATTTTTTTGCTTTCTTCTTTCAATGACAACTCAAATGATCTAGTTAGAAGACATGCTAAACGGGTATGGAAAATAGGATGGGGAGAGTTTCAAGATGTACACTTCAAGGGGATCGTTGAAAACAAAATAAAATGTGTATGCACCCTAGCAGTTTTTGATGTGATGGGCCATTGGTAAATTGCTCAAAGTCCTCTATGAGATAATGAAGAAGTGGTTTTGGAGCTCATAATTTGGATAAAGTACTTTTTGGGGGGTTTGTGGATATTCATGCCAAGTTTGTAGTGTGAAAGCATCATGTGAACTAAGAGAGTTGTTGTGTGTGGAGTCTACATAGAGATTAAGGTAATGAACTATTCCCATGCATTATAGATCTTTAAAAACATTGACCTTCCAACATTGGAGGAGGAGTTATGACACTTCAATACTCGAGGACAAAACACATATGGAGGGGAAGGATATGTTTCCCATAGTTTATAAAAATTGGGTAAGGACAATGAAGGCGATATTGCTCTCAAGTTTGCCATTGATAAGACAAAGGAGAAGGTAAAGGGCATTGTTTCACTAGAATCCCTCGTCAAGGGTTTCCATGTCATTTTTGAAGAAGCCAATGAGGAGGTTTTGAATAATATATATTTCAATGCACGAAGCTAAATTTTGTGCTTTATGAGTTGACTATGGGTGTCCATGGTGATACCTATGACACGAGTTCTACCGTAGCCTGAGCGATCATGAGCGAGCATACAAGAACCCAAGCGAATATCTATGATGGTGTTGTTGTCAATGCAAAAAAATTTGGATAGAGCTTCCTTTGTACATAGGTCAATATTTGAGAAAAATTGGACAGAGCTTCCTTTGTACATAGGTCAATATTTCAAAACAAACCCATTAACCATTTAAGGCACCTCACAGAAGGATTTGAAATTCTAACCAAATTCTTATAAAGAGTGAATACTTCTCATCCACGACTCAAAACATTGGAACATCAACTCAAAAGTTTCCATCAAAACATGATGAGAACCGTATGAAAATAACAAGACATGAATTTCAATTCTAGCATCAATGCTACAAATTTCTCAATTCTTATGATTAGTCACATTCATTGTCGATGTAGACTTTCCCCCTCCAACGCATTGTCAATGCATATGACCTAACAAGAAAACAAAGAAAAACATAATACTAGTTTTTGAGAAAAATTGGACAAAGCTTCCTTTGTACATAGGTCAATATTTCAAAACAAACCCATTAGCCATTTAAGGCACCTCACAGAAGGATTTGAAATTCTACCCAAATTGTTATAAAGAGTGAATACTTCTCATCCATGACTCAAAACATTGGAACATCAACTCAAAAGTTTCCATCAAAACATGATGAGAACCATATGAAAATAACAAGACATGAATTTCAATTCTAACATCAATGCTACAAATTTCTCAATTCTTATGATTAGTCACATTCATTGTCGATGTAGACTTTCCCCCTCCAATGCATTGTCAATGCATATGACCTAACAAGAAAACAAAGAAAAACATAATACTAGTTTTTGAGAAAAATTGGACAGAGCTTCCTTTGTACATAGGTCAATATTTCAAAACAAACCCATTAGCCATTTAAGGCACCTCACAGGAGATTTGAAATTCTAACCAAATTGTTATAAAGAGTGAATACTTCTCATCCACGACTCAAAACATTGGAGCATCAACTCAAAAGTTTCCATCAAAACATGACAAGAACCATATGCTACAAATCCCTCAATTCTCACACTCATCGTCGATGTAGACATTCTGTCTCCGACGTGTCTCACAGATTTCAGAATCGTATCGCATGTCCGCTTCCATGCTCCGAGCCATCTCCTCAACGTAGACCGGCATGGAACTTCCAACCAACAAGAAAATACATCATCAAGACAAAATACTAAACAAGACATAGAAGCAATATCCATAAACACTTAATACCAATGTAGAAATCAAAAGGATAAAAAAACCATAAGCAATGTCAATGGCGTAGTAAGACGTGGGCCTCACTAGTTATCAAAGGGATTGACACGCGATGGCATATCACCCTCATCATCAATATCTAAGGAGGTGGAGAGATCCTCTCTGCTCCGCTTTCTACAACGGAGTAATGGTAGCACATATCCTAAAATCAATGGCTCATCAATGTCGAGCACAACACATGTCCGTCCTGATCCCACACAAGCCGCTAGTGCAGGGGCTATACCACATCCAAGCTCCAAGAAAATACCTCCATGCTGACAAAGGAGCTCCACAAAGCATGCAACAAAATAATGTCTCCGCTACAATCCACCTCGCAATGGCTCGCCTGATGATGATCTAGCTTGAGAGAGCTCCGGAACATGATGCATCATAAAAGAATCCGATGACTGCATGCCAAGGCGAGAAAATAGAACAGTGCTCTCTGCTATGAAGCACGGTGGGCGCATACCTACTCGATGAACCATAAATAGCACAGAGCAAAGACACTATAACAAAAGAGGCACGGTTAGAGAAAGCAACAACATAAATCATTAGAGTATTAATACAAAGCAAGTGTGTCACCTCAACAGGACCGCCAAAACTCTCAAGATGACCATAGGCTCCATGATGGAGTACTACAATACGTCGATGAACAACCATTTCTGTAGCACGACAAAACCTCTCCACCCACCCAATGGCCTCTCCTATTCAAAGCATTAATTATTACAAACACTTACAATGATTATTACTATCTTATGGCATATATTATCATAAACAAAAGGATCTCACCCGCCGTAGACACCATGATTAGAAGCTAGCCTGAATCTGCTAGCGTCGAGAATGCCAAATGAACTCCAGCACGCACATGATCCTCACTGCAAATGTCCCAGTGAGGTAGAGTAGAGGAGCCTACTAGAGACCCACCAAAGGGGAGATCCAAGAAAATGAAATCAGCAGCCCATGAAACGGCTCTCCCCACGCGAGTATATAGTGATAGCCGTTTTTCGGCTCTTTGTAATTGCCACAGTGAGTTACCTCACCCTACCAAAATCACCCAAACACTGTGGCTATCCCTACCATTTCACTGTACATAGGCGTGCGTGAGTCACGGGACTTTTCCCATATCTTCTTAAAAAACCCTCAATTAGCTAGTCATTGGGCTAGTTGAGCCAAAAAAATTAAAAAAATTTAAAAAAATAAGTATATTATGGCCCATGCGTATGTAAATATTTCTTTGTATATAGGGCCTAAATAAAAGATTTTTTTCATAATTATTTTGATATTTATTTAAATATTTCTACCGAGGTGTGTGTTATTTATGCTATGTACATTGCCTCACCATTACCACAATTTTTCTTACCATTTTTCATACTCTTTATTCCATATAGAAATATTTTCATGTAAGCTTCTCTTATTTTTGGTGTAACTCCATCCCAACAAAAATCCAAAAAAACTAGTTCTATTTATGTGTATATTTTTTTCACTATTGTGATTTTTTCCTTCCTACATATATTCTCTATTACTCTCATAAATTAGACCACCAAAAATATTCATCTTTTATGGTAGACTTATAATGAGAGAGATTTATTTTGACCCCTTTATATTTTTCCACCTATTTTATTTATATTTGACATGTACATATTTTTTAGACCCCTCAATATTTGATTTTCTTAGTTGTACTATTCACTTATATCATGATCTCAACAATATCTTCAATTATAGACCTACCAAATAAGGTCAAGGGTAGGTGGCATGCATACATGCACTATGGAGGGCTCACTCTTGGAGGTATTCAAAAGAATCATCCAAAGAAGGACCCCACAAGGACCTTGTGCAGTGGAAAAAAACGGTCGGTTTTGCTGAATTTTTAAAGTTCACTTGCTCTCCGAATTTGAAAAGGTGATACAAACAAAAGTTGTAGCTCGTGGGCTGAACTTTTGCCTCAAATTTTTTCATATTTTTTTGAGCTACGAGCTATGAGCTATGATTTTATTAGTGGACCCCAATTTTCCCATGTTATGCAGCCACACTCTCTCTTCCACTTTATCATTTTCCTCTTTCACACACACTTCTCCACTCATCATCCCCACCTCTCTCACCCCTCCTCTCTGCACCCTACTCACCTTCTCCTCAACCTTGAAGAATAAGAGAAACCATGGTGAACTCATACCTCCCACACACAATTCCATTCCAAAATTGACCACCTAGTCTCATTTTTCCTCCTCCAATTTACCCATATCTATAAAAAAACCACAAAATTCAGCCTCTTCTCTTAAAAGACAGCATCATGGTGGTTGATAACTCAGCTTCAATTACCTTGTCTCTCCAAGAAGGTCAAGAGTGGAGAAAAAATGTACCGTCAAAGCTAGTGGACCGTCAACAAGCGTCAAATCGGCCCTACTCAAGACACTTGGAGCATCAACCTTGTAAGAAATCCACCTTTTCTTACCTCTTAAGAGTTTTTCTTCCTTATTTGTATCCTACATGGATACTCCCATTGTAAATATCCAATTCCATTTGTAAATTAATACTAACTCTACTAACACTAACCCACTATGAAAAGTCCTATCACCTCCATTTCTCTCCTCTCTCTTTCCCCACCAACTTCTTGATAATTCCAAGCAAAAGAAATTAGATAAATTGCTGAAAATCTAACCCAACCATGGTTAGAGGAGTAACCCTAGCCTTCAAAATTGCTATAAAAGGAGGGTGTAGCTAGCACAAAAGGGGGGAGCCATAAGCAAGAGCACTATGCTATAGCTTGAGAAGCCAAGCTCAACCTCTCTAGAAGGAGCTCTTGAGTGGAAGCTCATTGTCTTATGCATGTGCATGTGTTGTAATAGGGGATTAGCAAGGGAACTCTATGCCATTGTAAGAGAGAGAGTGATCATTCAATTGAGAGTAGGAAATCTATCATTTCTCCTACTAGTGTAAGCCCAATATTTGCTGAATCAAGGAGGGTGGATTTGGACTAAGCTTGGATATTTTGTCTCCCTTCCAACGTGAAGTAATGGACAACAATGATGCGTAAGTGTCTTGGTGTTTTTTGTTAAGTTCTTGATAGCTTGTCTCTGGTGTTGTCATCAATCTAGCCATAAATCCCACATACTGTAAGAGGGCGACAGGGTGGAGAGGACTCCCCTGGCTTTAAGACAGTGATTGGGGTGGCTTTTCTTGTGATGTGTTGTGGTGAAATTTACGCAAGCTATGTTGAACAAATACTAATCTCACTTTGATTTGTCATGACAGATTTGTAAGAAGGTATTAATGCAACAAGCACCCCCTCCCCCTTTCTCTCTCTTTCTTAAATATATAGTTGTGTTTGCTTGATCATTGCCGATACGTTTCAAAGCAGCCCGAGCACTATCTCTCTCTCTCTCTCTCTCTCGCTCTCTCTCTCTCTCTCTCTCTCTCTCTCTCTCTCTCTCTCTCTATCGTGTTTTAGTGTGTAAGAGTGTTCCATTGGTGTTAGGGTTAGTGTAAATTCCTTACTTGTTTGTGGGTTGCTCTAACGATTCTCCTCTTTTGCGTCCTAGTTCGCTCTTAAACTAGGTGGTGCCCCTTGTGTAGTTGGGATTTGGCTGTGGGTTTGTTGTTTTGGTTTGTGTTGTGTTGTGCCCCAGCCCCATTGAGCAGCACGGGAGCCTTGAAGGGTGTCTAGAGGCCACTCTTCTTGTTGCCCGCCCCGAACCGCCTTAAATTGGTGCCCCCACTGAGGACAGGCTTGTGTATGTTCTGTGAAGTCTCAACCTTTAGCATAATCAAGTAGCTTGCATGAATCACGAGAATTTGTACGATCCCTTCATTCCCATTGCAAGGCAAAAGGTACACATAATTGTTAGTACTAAGTTGCAATTTCAGCGAGTAATTCGTAGAATTTTAGGTCCTCTTAGGTTGGTAGAGATAAACGCATCAGTAAATCCTTTTATTTTGCCTCTCATTAGGTACGACCTTAGTTTGGACGTCTATATTTTTGTTTTGTTTTAAGCATAAGGTCATGCATAAACAATGGATAATGGCCCAAGAATAGAGGTTTTTCCCTTTCATTTTACTCTACACATTAGAATAAACGTTGCAATTAGTAGAAAGATCCATTTTCAACAACGAATGGTGTTCATGTTTGGTGCCCAAAGAGCAGGAGAAATTCTTGCATCACCAAACCCTGTCATTCTACCTCTCATCAACTACCACACTTCTTTTGATGTACATGTGTTCATTTTATTTTAAAATGAAGTGCAGCCCGGCAAAATAGTGTGTATGTTTGTTTTTTCTTTGTCCAAGTTGTTACAAGAAACAAAAAAACGATCATTTGTTCTAACTGGGAATGTGTGTGCAGTGAAAGTTCAATCCTTAGAGATCTAGCTCTATTACCAATTGAGTTGCAGGAGCAAGTAGTAAGGCGTCTCCCTCATAACAAGAGGGTGGTGAAGTTAAGACGGAAGGTCCTACGCGTGGATTCCATTTTCCTCTTGTTGTTGGGCACTAAGGAAGACCGCGCATTCATCCAACTAGTGTGTGCCCTAAGATTGGTAAATAGAGTGAAATTTGGCGTTTGGCGAGTGCATTTCACCATTGAGGAAGACTCTTCAGGAAACTTGCGTCCAGAGTTCACGCTTCATAGACTCACATTTGGTGAATTTTTCCCTCATTTGCGTCTTATTAATAGTCTTCCTTTCGCTTTCAACAAAGGAGATAGGGAGCTATTCAGAGCTTGTCTTAATAAAGAGAGCATAGAGAAGATTGCAAATTTGTATAAAGTCTCATCCTTCTCTACTTTCTATGACACTTTGTTCATAGAGACATTGTAAATCTCTTTATGCTTTTGAATGATTTAACCATAATCCTAAATAGTTTTTGTCCAGGAATTTTGTAGCACAAGTGGAGTCTTTAAATCTTGCAAACTTGATTGAACTTGATGAGGATGTTCTTTATGAAATTGTGAGAAGGTTGCCTCACTCCGACTGTGTGGAACTCGAAGGAAAGGAGCTCCTAGTCAATTGCTACTTTCTCACGGCCTTCGACGAGCATGAAGATCTAGTCTTTATACAAACGGCTTGTGCGTTGGGAATTGTAGAGCAAGTGCAATTTATCACTTGGGACGTGGTTGCTCTTTTGGATCCAAAAAATGAAGTTCTAGAGATTTCTGTTTATCGCCTTAGCTTTGAAGAATTTCAACCCTTCTTAGAGCTCATCAATAGTCTACCTTTTTGTTTTGATCAAACAAATCGAGACCTTATTGAAGCTTGGATAGCTGAAGAAGAAAACCTAGAGTGGTATTTTCTCACTTCTTCATTTGCAGGCGAGTGGTTCTAAATCTCTATTGTATCCCTTATTGTAACTCGTGTTGTAATCTTTCATAATAATGGAGAGCCAATGCCAAATGTCTGGATATCCTCTTTTCTTTGGAGAGCCTGGAGAGGATGCAGAATTATTTTTAGCAAATTTCAAGATGTCTTGCCGTATCAAGAGGATAGTAACCGATCAAGAACGTGTAGAAATGTTTGAGGTGGTCCTTAGGAAAGATGCTAGTACTTGGTTTGACTCTTTGCCTGAGGAAGTTAAGGGGAATTACACAGAAGTTTTGAATCGTTTTAAGAGATACTTCTTTGATCCCCAAAACACTCAAAAACTATGGCAAGACATTGTTTCTCATAAGCAAAAAGACTTAGATGACTACTACTTGTACAAGCAAGAGTTTCTACGTCTTTGGGCTCTATGGATACGAAATGTTGCTAACCCTGGTGATGGTGCAGAATTTTTAAAGAAGGAGAGGTTCATAGCCGGACTCTTTCCTGACCTTAAGGTAAAAGTTGAGGCGGGTGCACCTGCTACTTTTGATGCAGCGGAAACTAGGGCTGCTGAGAAGTATAGGAAACTCAAGTGCTTAAGGGGAGAGGTTCCAATAGAAGTTCTTAGACCCAAAGGTAAGTCACAAGCATCAACATCTAGGGAGCTTCCTGATGTAACGCTGAAGTGATTGAGAAGTTAAATGAATCTTTAAGCAGCCTGTCAATTCACCTTGCACAAGCTATAGGTCCAAAGGGACAAGCAAAGAAGTCAGAAGAGAGAGAGCCACGAACTAGGAGAGTCTTGCAATGTTGGAATTGCGGAGAGTCTGGACATGGGATGTATAATTGTCCTTGGCCCCGTGGAGAGCCAGGGAGACCTAACTTGAATTACCCAGTGATGAATGCAGGAGAAGGAGCTGGTCAACAACCAAGGCTTCTACAAAGGCCAAATGGACCAAGACCACCGCCACAAGGGGTAGAAGGAGTTCCACCTTTGCCAGATCCAAATGTGCATGTGGTAGAGGTGACAAATTCAAATGAGTTTGACATGGAAGCCAATGGCATTAAGCGTGGCCGAGGAAAAGGTAAAGAGAAAGAGGGTGTCCCATCACAGAGTGACCATGGACAAGGCAAGAAGGCAAAGGAAACCAAGGAAACCAAGAGGACTCGACGTCGTATCAACCTCCAAGACTTCCCTCTTGGACATGGTATGGCTCCGTACGACTTGTTAGAAGACATGAGAGGTAAGGGTCCTGATATTTCATGGCCTCAATTTCTTGCATTATGTCCACAAGTTAGGAGGGATTTAACAAGGGCAGTTAGCACTAGGAGAAAGGTAAAAGAGAGTGTGCCTGTTGTAAAAATTGCACAAGCTGAAATGAATGAGGACATTACACCGGTGCTAGACTGTTACATCAAAGGAAGATTGGTTAGGAAAGGTCTAGTGGATGGGGGTGCACAAATTTGCATCATGACAGAGGGACTCATGCAAAGACTAGGCATGCACATCCATGAGACACCTGAAATCAAAGTCAAGATGGCAAACAATAGCAAGGCTAGGTGTGTAGGCATTTGTAAAAATGTCTTTGTAGAGGCCTTTGGCATTAAGAAAGCGGTGGATTTTTATGTTATGTCGACCAAGGGAAGTGGTTATCCATTTATCCTAGGAAGACCATGGCTAATGAAAATGCGAGCTTTGCAGGATTGGGAGAGTGGGAAATTAATTCAATGCTAAGTGTCCCCCTCAGGAATCACCTTCAAATAGGCTAACCATTTGGATCGTCCCTCACATATGAAATTTCTCATCAGTCAGTCTCGTCAAGAGTTGTCAAGAACCTTCTAAGAAGCAAGCGGACCCAGAGTCAATGGTGACCATCATCCATTGAGCTTCAACGTGGTATTGGTATGGCTTGGCAAAGAGGTCCAAGGTAAGGGACATACTCAATCAAAGATACAACCTCCACAGTCAGTATGGACAACAAGGTGTTAGCATTGGCATTTCAAGCCTATGTCACGAGTCATAGTGAGAGTGGCTCATCATCAAAATGAAAAGCATATGCAGAGAGATCCTTGTGTCACGATCAAGGTCAGTGTGATAGGCTATCCCTCATTTTGAAAATTCAATCAAAACATCATTGAGCATAAGGGTATATGGAATGAAGAATGTACAAGGAGTGTGATCCTTGACACAAACATTATTAGCAAGTGTAGATTGTCCACAAGGGCTTGGGAACCCAATTTGCAAACAAGATTGGATGGCATGATAAGCTCAAGAATTCACAGGTAGGAAAGAAAAGCAAAGGAATCTAGCAGCCATGACCTAGGAACCTTGGTCGTCAAAATAGTGGAGCTATATGGAGCTCACCATAATTCCAAAGGCAAGCCCCCATGAGAAATCGGAACATCAAGTTGCACCATGGATGGAGGGGATCCGAAGAGTACTCCACCCTCATGCAAGTGGGAACCTAGTTAGACTAGATTAAAGAGCCGCTTCAGAGGAAAGCAAAGGAACATGTACAAGGATGCTACCATCAAAATGTATCATCATCAAATAGAGCACAATGAAGCCGCAAGTTCTAAAGCACGCAGAATGGGACGGGGTTGCTCATCCTTCTAAGTATCTTGGACTACAATGGGACAGTTTGGAGACACGGTGACGATGTAAGACAACACCAATTAGCCAGCCCACAACCAACATATATCCTAAGATGACCAAGACTTGCTTTGGCGCAGCACAAGGAAAAGGAGCAAGAGCCAAGGCTTCTTCACCATCACGGGACAACAAGATGTCACCCAGCAGATATTCCAAACAAACTCATCAAGGTCAAGCTAGATAGCCCCCTCATCCAGTGCTAGCATCATCATCCACAAGGTAGGTGTCAAAGAGTTGGCCCTTCTCCATAGATAGGCAAGTAGAAGCCGGTGAGGGAAAGCGCCACGCTAGATCAATGTGAGGTTGAGAGTACCTCTTGAAAAGAATTTAATCAATAGGCGAAGGCAAGGAGTCCAGATCCTAGCCCCAATGATTAGCAAGTGATCCAAGCAAGGCAATAACCCTCAACTCAATCAAGATGCATGTAGCAACACGAAGCCCCAAAACTTCAAAAATAGGATCGGGTGTCTGCGGAATATCAGGCTACATCCAGAGCCCAACATAGTAGCGAGACAGGATCTTCATAATCACGTAGCATGCCTATGGACCATTAGACTACCTTAAGAGTCAAGATTATCATCGGCAAAGGCAGGGACCCAAAAAGAGTCGGGTGGACTGTGCACGAGAGAGAGCAACAAAGCCAGGGGCCCAAAACAACTTGGGTGGACCAAGCAAAAGACATCGAAGCCAAGCACTTGCGAGCAGGTGGACCGTGCACCATAATGAAGCTTGAGGCCTGTGAGAGCGGGTGGGCCATGCATCTTCTTTCAACGTAGAGACCAACCAAAATAAGTAGCCATGGCAACAATACATCAAATGGGAGCATGTCTACTAATGGGTGCAAAAGTCTCCCCATAATCATGATCTTATTTTTTGCATAACCTTTTGCAACAAGACAAGCCTTATGCTGTTCAATTTACCCATCAAGATTTCTCTTCACTTATTGCCAATATAATTTTTTCTAGGTGGTAGTACAACAAGATGTCATGTATAATTCTTTGACGAGAGAATCAAACTTAGGTTGCATGGCTTTTCTCCAATGCTCACTTTCCAATGTGTGTGATACATCCTCACATTCACATGGATCCTTGAACTCACATGCATTTGTAGAAAAGAATACATCATGACCAAATATAGTCTCAACACAAGTTCTCCTTCCCGCATAATTATCATGATTAACATCTACCGATGCTTTTTGAGCCATTTGGAAACCTACGCACTTCATGTATCTCATCTTGTTCACAAAATACGTCTTGCAAATCTTGAATAGATGGCACCTATTGAAACATAGTTAAATCATCTTTCCTTCCTTCACTAGACATAGGCAACACCCCTGAAATACATTTGGATCCAAAGTATGCTTCTCTACACCAAAATTAGCAAGAGGATAATGATCATCCTCATCAAAAATAGCATCTCTATGCTCCATGGGTTTCTATGTAAAAGGATTTAAAAATCTATATCCTTTGCTACTAAAAGCATAACCCACAAAAATGAAATTTTCTACCTTATCATCAAGATTTTTAAACAGATGCAAAGGAACATGTACATAAGAAAGAGAAACAAAACCCGTCCAGTAATTAACATTAGGCTTATGCTTATAGGAAGCCTAAAAATGAGTTACATTCTTTAATGCCTTTGTAGGGAATCCATTCAAAACATGAGTAGCCCAAGCAAAATTGATGCATACTATGTTTTCCCCTCAATGTACATCTAGCCATTTCCATAAGAGAATAATTCTTGTGTTTGGCCCACCCATTCAATTTTGGCATCTATGGCAATGCCACTTGATATTTTATGCCTTTCATAAGACAAAAATTCCTCAATGCATGCGACTCATACTCTCCACCTCTATCACATATCAATCTTGAAACCACTTTCCAATTTCACGTGTATACAAAAATATTTGAAAATATGCAATACGTCAGATTTTTTGTTCAAAGCATACACCATGTAAATCATGTGACATCATCACAATGAAAATAGACCTTGTATTTGAAGCTTGAGTGAGAAGGAGTAGCCATTGGTCCACATATATCACTATGTAGATTTAATTGAAGCTTATGAAAAGCACCAACACTACCATCATTGGGAAACACAAAAAATGATACATTTGTTCCAAAATACAAGCTTCACATATAAATGATTTTGGAGGAGATATCATAGGAATATTTAGCACCATACCATTCTTTTCAAAGTTTTGCAAACCATGGAAGCCAACAAATTGTGTAGTTGAATCCACATGAAAATATTAATTTGCTTTAATAATATGAGAGAAAAATTTGTACATATCCAAAGCATACAACCCATGACTCATAGTACCTGCCAATCAAAGAGCGGAACCACAATCTCTATGTTGCACAGTGCATCATCATCCTGGAAAGATACATCATAACCTTGAAGTGCAAGCATAGAGACCAATAGTAGATTGTTTTTTATGCTTGGCACATAAAGTACATCATGATTTGTAACTTGTTGTAAGGTACCCACTTTTTTATTCACTAAACTTAGCATTCTTTTATTACAAATGGCTCAAGGAAGCTTCACATTAGATAAAATATGACATTTGATCAATTGTAGGTTAATAATTACTTCACATTGAATTTTTTGCTTTGAAAATGGAAAATGTAGATACTTGTAACTGAAACTGAACAATTTAGTGGGACCTTGGAGTTTGCAAATATTTTGGAAACATTAAGGGTTGAAAAAATTGCAATCCTATTGGCTAGAATGGATAAGATATCACATGGGATAGACATGGAGTCATGTGTAGACAATGTGTCACCCAGGTAAAGTAAGGAAGCTACTACTAAAATTCATGGAAGCCCTAGAAACCTAAACAAATAGTAGTGTAAAAGTAGTAGGTAGCACGTAGGATGTCACCAAGCCAAACTAGCAACATGAGGTGGGTTTTGAAACTGGGATCTAGCTCTTATAGCATGGGAGTAGCTTCTAGTAGGCCCTCACACTCTACTACACTTGAGATGTATACTTTTTCTAAGAGAAGAGCATCCACGCACCACTTAGTGATCATACCTTAAGTGTATTTACAATGTAATCAAGTGTTTTTATGCCAAAATTTCCTTGGGAACTCTACGGAACTATGCTAAGACTCTCTCTATGTTAGAATCTCTATTAATAGAATCTCTATTAATTACCTACTTTGTTTTTCTAATCAAGAGTGGTTATTCTAATCATGGCTAGTAGATCATGCATGATTAAGCTTAATTGATTAACTAGGAATGACAATTTTGCTCTCAGTATACATAATGCATTCTGAAATTATCCACTTTAGTATTATACTTATATTTAAGAAACGTATTCACAATATTAAATTTGATTAGTAAATATAAACTAACATATAGCTTAATTAAGAAAATTATAGTTAGATTTGCATTCTATATTGCATGATTAAGAGACATGCATCATCAGGTTTTGTCAATTTGTAGTCACATACCTATTTTTTGGGCTATTATAATATTTTTCTAAGAATTTAGGTTGCAATGTTTGCAACCTTTAGGACTTTCAAAAGGTCATTGGTCAATTTACAACGCTGATTTTACTCTCTACGTAATTTTCTAATTAAAGTTTAGAACTCTTAGAACATAAGAGTTTAAAGTTATTATTTATATGACCCTCTAAAATCAAAAACCTTATAACCAAAGATATATTTTGACCTATAGAAATTTTATAACTTTTGCAAAAAATGTAAAGCTTTTTTGCTATTTATTTTGGTTATTTTTGTTGAGATAATAATAAATTTAGGCTTAGAATCTAGAAAAATAGATTAGTGATCCTATATCAAAATAGTTGAAGATAACTAGGAGAATCTTGAATTGTCCAATAAAACGTCAAGGACATGCAATACAATTGATCATCATTAGGGAAACCAACCCTTTCCTTGTCAATTTTGGATCTAGGGATATCCAACATAGCACTTAAATTCACAACTTTAATCCTCAAAAGTTTCCTAAGCATATCTAGACAACTGATCGATTTGAAGGTTTCAAAAAACCTCTTATGAGGACCTCCATTGCATGTAAGAATAATTGGGCACAATGCACTTTAACCAACCACCCATTAATCGGCCTCACACTGACTTCTTTGTGACTTAAACATTATTTTTAGTTTGGCTTGGCAAACAGAAGGCAAAAATTACCTAGGTTCAGTGTAGTCTCAACTTCAAAAGTAGATAATTACCTTCAAAAAGTAAATTTTAAAGGTGAAAAAAACGGTCTAAATTTTGGTAAAACCCTCTTATTTCACTCCTAAAGGTATGTCAAACACATTTTAAGAAAGGGTTAATAACTCAAATCTCAAGTAGATGCCTTTGGGAAAGATGAATCAGGTGGCGGGCAACAAGATGCAGATGGTGCACGTTGGGAGCAACTGCAAGAGTGTTGGACAATGAAGCCAGACACAATATGAACCGATGGCATATCACAAGCAGAGACGATGGCACTAGGAGCTCTCTCACTCGCTCACTCATCATATCCCCAATGAATGAGGGGCTGGAGTGTGGATTTTTTTATTTACCAAAAAAAGCTGTGGTGAGCAACATATGAGGCGAGCATGGTTATATGAGCTCCATTATCGGCATCTTGACCATTTACCTACACTTGAGCCACCCTAGGATTGGTTTTATATGTGCATCTTGTCTTTTGGATGCTCCTCTTAGAGTAGTAGAAATCTTCAATGATTCCATTACTAAAACAAAAGAAGACCCAGTATGTGGTATGTCTTCTTTTTCAAAAAATATTTATTTTGAGACTTGTTGGCAAAAAAGTTGGTGGGTTATAGATATTCCCAATAACAACACATGCCGGTGTGCACTTGTGGACGCATGTATTCTAGAAAACCAAACCAAAAGCTCAAAATGTGCATGGAATTGCGAGATCAATGCATAACTACAAATATCTGCTAGAAAACAAAGAACGTGAAACTCTAAACACAAAAGAACTCATCCACGAACAAAGAGACAACAAGAGTCCAAAACTTTGAATGATCAAAGCATACAGTTACGGCATGGGAGGGGGAAACTATGGCATGTGGTGCTGGGAGGGCTAGGCTAGAGAAACACAGAGAATGGCCTCCTAATTTCCCAAAGAGGAATGCATGCCGGCATACACTCATAGGAGCAAAGTATATGCACGTGAAACACACACACACACACACACACACACACACACACACACACCTACATAGGCAAAAAATAGGGCCCCATTCTCTGAGAAATATTGACAACTTGCTCTCCCTTGCAATCCATACCCTTACCTTACAAGGTCTTGCACTTGGGTTCATGCCTGCAACCTACCTCAACTCATTCCTTAGAGTGGCCTTTGCTAAATGCGGTTGTATATAACCCTCATTTTGTGGACAAGTTTTCTTATTTTAGACAAGGAACCCTACCTGTTTGACTTGACTTTCTCCCCACTCACACAAAAACATGCGCTTGGCCTGAGAAAATACTATTTATCTTTGGCATGCCCATACCCCTACCATGGGAAGTGATTTTGATTGCAACTACCTCACCTAACCTCCTTTCATCCCTGGTTGTCTAAGGCAGTTTTTGGCACTTGAAAGCTTAAAAAAAGGGCACATTGACTTCTTATGTGCATGCATCTACATACACAAACACACTCTCCACATGGATCACAACAAGGAGGAACTTAAATTTGGAACTAACCCGTCTTTATTTTGTAAGCCCTATCAGGAGTGGGTTTTGTCCTTGGCTATGCATGATTATCCTTGTAGTAGTATCACGTTCTGGCATGAGCTATTCTCGTCCTTCTCAGCTAAAACACATTGGAAGCAATAAACCGATTCACACACACACACGCACACACTCGCACACACTACCTATTTTGGCTATGATTTACAATCGAACTATGATCTCTTGATATGGATCTTGGCATCACGCAGGGAGCTGCAATCAAGTGAGAACACTTTATATACATCCAAATGGGGCACAAGCACATGGCTAGGACCCATAAAATGTGGCTGCACATCAAAAAGCATGCGATGAGAACAAACCTCTTTAAAAATAAGTAAATTACACATACTATTGATATATAGCCTTTAAACTTGCACCACATGCAACCACAAGGATATGTATCAACCTCTGTTGAGAATTGAATGCCATAAGAAGCACAGTATTTTTGTAGAATATCTTACCTTCATGTACGCGAAGTGTATGGCTCTTCTCTCTCTCTCTCTCTCTCTCTCTCTCTCTCTCTCTCTCTCTCTCTCTCTCTCTCTCTCTCTCTCTCTCTCTCTCTCTGACACACACACACACACACACACACACACACACACACAAACACACACTCTTATGCTAGAGATGATGCAGATAGGCATACGCTAACACACACACACACCCTCTTGTCCTTTCCCAGATACGGGGCAATCACTTGAAAATTTGAAAACTTCTCTTAATCGTGAGCTTGCTTTGTGCAACATCACATCCACACGCACACATGATTTGGTGGTTTAACCTTGCTCTACTTTGAAGCTGAACATAATTCTCAATGAACACGAATCATCAAACCCTGATGCTTCATCGGGTACAAACAAAGGAATTTTCATCATACAGGTAGGTGCATCTGCACCTATTCAGTAAATTTGGAAGTGGTATATGCTTGTAGTTTTCTTTGAAATACATTTTGATAAATGCTTCTTTTTCTATGTTGACACACTCAACAAATAGAGACTTGAGACTTACCAAATCTAAGTTGTGATCAATGTCCCACTTGAATTCGCATGCCTTGAAGCCTTAGGTGAAGTCATAAGCAGTTGACTCTGAAGTAAGGATGCTGGCATCCTCTCTTATAGTCATAGATCTATGAAGGAGTGATAGATGATACACACACACTTGGCATGGTGAAACTTGCTAGATCACTCCCGCACGCACACACACGCCCTTATCTCATTTGATTTCCCTATTCTATTACCATCAGTATTTGGGATTGGCTCTTGGCCCTTATCTCATTTGATTTCCCTATTCAAGTACCAAAAGTATCTGGGATTGGCTCTTAGCTTATGAAAAACGGATCTGGTCATGCTGGCGTGCGTGCACAGACACACACACACACACACACTCTCACACAAACACAATTGCCAGCATACTCACATACTCAAAAACTCACAAACTGTTCTGGCTCTAGTCCTGGGGGTTACTTTGTATGCATGTCGCACATACTCAATATGAATGATGATAAATGCAGCTATACTGTAGTGGAAAACAAGGGTCTTTGATTCATCCCACATGTTTGATATGTTGGAGAATAACACAGTCCAGGTAGGTGCAACTGCACCTACTCAGTACTTTACTACGGAGGTTGCTTAGTTTTTGATTTGGTCTGGTCTTTCTAGCATAATGTACCCTTGTACATAGACATACACATTGAATTGCACATGTTTTGTAGGTCTGAATATAGAATATTCAGGTTGCTTAGTTTTTGATTTGGTCTGGTCTTTCTAGCATAATGTACCCTTGTACATAGACATACACATTGAATTGCACATGTTTTGTAGGTCTGAATATAGAATCTTAGACATATTGGATTTTCTTCTTGTTCTTTGCAAGAGAAATTTCAATAATTACTCAAAGGAGTGTTGAATTGGTAATGATAACAAGTGTAAGGCTATTTACTTTATAAGATTAAAACTGCAAAGACATTATACGTTTTAACATACTGTAGATTGCTTGAAGCTACTTGTTTTTCCTTTTTTGTTGGTGTTAACCTCCTTTGAGGGTCTCGTGAGAGATGAAAAACATAGGTATTTTTTTTTTTAAAGTATCAAAATGCAAACAAGATGCTGGCAAATTTTTGAAAATTGGCCTGTTGCACACTTACAAAAAACCAAATTTGAGCATAATTATTTCTTGAATCTTGTATACACTACATGAATATTGAACCTTACTGAAAACTTGAAAAACATGTTGAGAGATTGGAATTGCTATGCATAAGTGTTAGATTCAGCATTTTGACTTGAATTTACCTTAGTGGTTTTTGACTTGAAAGTAACACATGTACATTGTTTAACTTTTGAATAATTTAGCTTTGGATTGGTTGCTAGAAGCCTTAAACCTCTTGTGAGGGTCTCAAAAGAGATGGCATGGATTTGATATTTGAAAATTTGTCCATTTTACAAAGAAAATGCTACCCAAATTTGTACCTTTTAGAGCTTGGTAAACTAGAAGATGGAATGATACATGACATATTTTTTGAACTTTTGTTTCTTCTTTTTGACACCGTTAACCTCCTGTGAGGGTCTCAGCAGAGATGGTTATGACTCGAAACTTGAAATTCTATCCACTGTACGAAGGAGATGTTGTCCAAATTTTTACTTTTGCAAGATTGGTAATCTAGAAGATGGAATGGTACATAAATGTCAGAAAACAATTGCATTTAAAATGTTGTGGGGAGCTTGTCCTACAAGGACATTTCATAACATAGAAGTAAGATGATTTTTGCAGATTTTGAACAAAAATTGAAGATATCCAAAATGCAGTTCATTTTCTTTTTGTCATAAATATGATCTCTACTTAGCTATTAGTTTCTGTGCAATTTTGGACACTGATAACAAGGGGAAGGGGTCATTGACATCTGTCTTCCAAACTAATGCCAGTAGTGCTTGTGTTCTTGGATGGTGGCATGTAAGAGGTTCCTTCCTTGGAATCACGAAGGCAACTGCAGTAATAGTTGGAGATCATCCAATGTTTGGTTTTGGTTTTTTGTATAGTTAGTACTTGTAGACACTTCTTTGATAAGTATATATATTCAATACATCGAGTCTGAATGTTCTCATTTGTACAATCTTATCTCTGTCATTTTTTTAAAACTATAAAGACACATTTTTATGTATTTATGTAACCCTTGTCTGGTCTCTAGTCCCATTGTATGGTTCAATAGTTTGTTAAATCAAACTATTTTTAGATACTCAATCATAAAAACAAGAATCCTTTCAATCATCACTATAGCAAGCCAATAGCCATGGTAAATGCTCCAAAAACAAAGAATTCCTTTTGTAAGGGCAAAGAATGCAAGAACCACACCTTGCATAAGGTGACTCAATACAAGAACGGGAAGGACAATCTCTATGTTCAAGGAAAGAGCCATTATGATAGGAAGAAATCTGGCCAAGACTACAAAGAAAATTGTGTTGAAGTTGCAATGTTAGAGCTGCAAGCATGTAACTCAAGATCCAATCAAGCGTTGCAAGCATGTAATGTACCCAGTATTTTTCAATAAAAACTAATTCAATTACATTGCAAAATTGTTAAGGTTCACATCTTGCTATGTCATAGAGCGTTTCAATGGAACGATCGGATAAAAAATTGGACTCTTGGACTATTAACTATGATCCTTACTTACATGGAAACAATAGGTTGATATGAAAAACTTAAGCCTCAAGACTATATCTAAAAATAAGAGTCTACCCTTAAGAAAGGAGGAGTAATTTTAGGAAAGAGAGTGTAATTTTAGGAAAGGAAGAGCATGTTTAGGAAAGAAGGAGTATTTTTAGAGAAGGAAGAGAAGTAAGGCAAGTTCAGAGCTTCTTTTCTTGAAAGTCAAGCTTCTTCAAAATTAGGGTCTCAAAATTGTGCATTGGGATATGTGCCCGTAAAAAAATTACGCACAAACTTGTCTCATTACTTTTTGCTATTCTTAGATTGTAATTTTGGCTCTTGAGAGCCTATATAAAGGCCCCTCTTCCCTCACTTTTTTCAAGACACATATAGAAGTTTTCAAAAGTGGAAGCTCTCTTGCTTCGATGGTGGAGTTACCTTCTCTTTCTCAAGATCTCACCCTCAACCTATCTCCATCTCCAACTCCATTTCTACCACCATCATATTGTCCCTCGGATTGTCGAGTTCTCTCTCTCTCTCTCTCTCTCTCTCTCTCTCTCTCTCTCTCTCTCTCTCTCTCTCTCTCGCCATATTCTTGGCAAGCAAGGAAGCCATAACTCTAATTTTCATAGCGAAGCTTTCCTTTTCTCTATCACAATACGATGACCCGGAAGCGAGTGACTCAAAGCTCCAAGGATGTTCCTATCTTTCCGCCTCCAAGGAAGGTGCAAAGGAAGGTATCAACTACTCCAATCATAGCTCAAGGGGAGGGATCAATTGCAAAAAAATTTGAAGCCGTCCCACCTCTAACATGGAAGGTAGTCAAACACGTCACTAATTCGATAAGATAAATTTATAATTTTGCATTGTTATTCATGTTGACCTAGGAAGCCAAGCATAGGAATTCCCTTAACCATCCAAGAAACATGATTTTATCACAAGAAACAAGCATATGATTTTGGTTTGTTTGAAGGGCTGTATGAAAGAACTGTTTTCATTAGGCCTTGTTTGAATTGTTTTGGTGTTGTTTGAAGGGATGTATGAAAGAACCTGTGTACAAAATTAATAAAAGAACACTGCTTGTATATGTAAAACAATGTGTTAGTAATTAAAAAAGAAGAAGAATGGGTGAGTGCGGTGTGGAAACTGGGAGACTAATATCCAAATGGATCTATGTGTACAAATGGGTGGACTTGATTAGTTGGGTACTTTTCACAAGATTATTAGCTAGTTAAGTATAAGTCTCATATCACATTTATGATTTATGAATGGAGCCGTGCCTCTTGACGTGGGATTCTAAGTATGTGAATGACATTATATCTTTGTGATATAGGAGTTAGATCCCATTGAAATCCCTTGATTATCGACCTGACGTGTGGTGTATGACCCTACTATCAATGATCACAATGGATAGAGGACTTCCTCTCTTCTATTGCTTGTATCTCTACTTCGTGGAAACGGAGTAGAGTGTTGTCAATGGAACTTGATAATGAAGGAAGGCCATCTATCAAGTTGCCCCAATCTTTTGGGGTTGGGGACCTCACAAAGCACTTCGAGATTGGCGGTCACAAGAAGTGCAAGGGTGAGATGTACTAGGTCAATTTTTGCAAATTCATGTGGTGAATTGAAGAGTTTTGCTCAAACCTTTGCAATATTTAAGTATTAAAATGAATTTAGTTTTGTGATGAACACACACACACACACACACACACACACACACACACACACACACACACACACAGGGAGAGAGCATTGAACATCTCTTCTCCATTTCCTACACCTTATATATGATGCTCTGCATCTTGATGATCACATCATCTCTATATAGATTCTCTGAGAAGGAAAACATAAGGAAACATGCCTTGCTATCCATGAATTCCCAATGTGTTGCTCCCCTCTACTAGCTCTACTGTTGATCTCACAATGTCTCCATAACCATAAAAGCTCCAAGTTTTGATTTGTTTCTCGCCAATGTAAAGCTCTATAATGGTCTGGTCTATTTATCAAATTATTCAAGTGTTTGGTTAAGAGTTAGTTGTCAGTTCAGACTTTAGACTTCATATGACACATCAGACAAAGACATTGAGTTTGAAATGGAACTGTATATAGTAATTGAAATGGAAATGAAACATAGAATCAAATTACATTATAATTAGACCAAAAAATATAATTGAAACAAAGTACAATGTGAGCCAAAGGATTGCTTTGATCTTATCAATAAGAGAATACAAGAGCACAATGAGCTCCAAGATGCTAGACTCAAGAGTATAGTAAAATGTAGCTCCCACAAATCATAGTGAGGGCCGCTTTTTAAAATTTTGGTCCACCTCTCTCTTGGTATGTACTTGATGGCAAGGCTTCAAGGCTTTGCGGAGGAGGAGGAACCTGATACATGAAAATCACAACACTCTATGTATTTATTTTGTACATAGCTATGGTTTTGACACATTTGGATCTTGGAAATAAGGAGAGGTAGGAACAAACCCTATGAAAATGAAAAATTCATTGGATGCTGATTCCACCTGACGGTCACTACCTAACATTCACTACAGGTGAAGAATAAGAGTCAAAAGGAAAAGGGAGGAGAATCTTATGCATTATGGAGTTGGAGTCAACAAAATACTATCAAACTCAATCATAATTCAGTTGTGGACACAAGGCTTGCACATGGAGTCAAGAGGGGACCACCTAGACGACTTTTGGAAGGGAAAGACGGACATATATTTTTGTGAAATATTTTCTCTATTTTTTCCATTCCGAATTGGAAAAAGCTTTCAATAAAAACATTTGTAGGATCTTTTTGTCCCTATTATTTTAATAATTTTTGGAGCTACAGTTTACGAGATATGATCAAAATTGTGGAGATTATCTGTCCACATGGGAAGAAGTCATGATGATCCAACTCCACACACAATTTCTTATAGGTTTCTCTCCATTATTGCTATTTTTTTTCTTATCTTATAAAGATTCTCTCAAATATTATAAGGAAGCTTTTGGACCCAAGCTATGGAAGGTGGCATGGAGACAAAGCTCGCCATGATAAAGGTGATTAGGAGGGATTTGGTCAATAAGCAAGGCACACGGAGCTCTCTCATTGGGGGAATAGCTCTAACTGAGGCTACTTTGTAATAACTCCTTTTTCTCATAATCTCTTCCCTAATCACTCTCTTGGCCTATAAAAGGAGGCCTTCTCTTTTTTAAACAGACACACAATCAAGCTCTAGCACTCACGTTCTCATATGTACAACCTTGTGTATGCACCTCTACGCACACATAGTTGTGCTATGGCATAGTATTGGCTATGGTTATTGGTTTTGGTTTTCTAATGGCTACGAGGTTTGAGTTACCATGCACACATGAGTTTGTGATATGTTGAAATTGTTCAATTCCCCTCATGAATGTTTGTATACTATTGATGAAGCCTATATTAATGAATCTCTAATGATCTCTTCCTCTCTCTCTCTCTCTCTCTCTCTCTCTCTCTCTCTCTCTCTCTCTCCTTATCTCACATTTTCCTTGTGTTATGGTGTTTATGAAGCCTATTAATGAATCTCTAATGATCTCTCTCCCTCTCTCTCTCTCTCTCTCTCTCTCTCTCTCTCTCTCACACACACACACACACACACACACACACACACACACACACACACACATATTCTTCCTTGTGCTATGTTCCAATCCCCCTACCAAGCGTCCTAGCTGCATTCCAAGCTAGGTGGTGCCCCTATTGTGTACCTCATATGATGAGGCCATTGTGCATAGTCTTGGTGTAAAGGCCATCGGCTCTGTTTTGCGCTTCTTCCTCTCATTTGGTGCCCCCACTGAGGAGGGATTTGCAAAGAACTTCAATCAACAAAGAGTAGTGATGCATGCCATCAATCATGGACAAGTGGCTACAAGAGTTTTCAAATTGGAAGACTGAAGAAGAGCAGACTGTAGAAGCACTCAAGGCCTTCTCGGAGTGCTAGTGCCACGTTGTAGCATCATCAACATCCAAGAGGTAAGCTCCTCATCTTGCATTGCTCGTGCTAATTGCAAATCAAGAGCATTAAGAGTGAGGGCTAGGGAATTTCATCACTCTTTTCAACCAAAAGAATTTTGTCAATGAGTGCCGACAAAGGAGGTGAAGAAAGAACGATGAGTTTTGCTTTTGAGAACCACATGAGAACTCTCACATCAGCATTTTGTGTAGCACCAAGTGTTTTCTCTCCAACAGTCATAGAAGAGTCGTCAACTACATCAACCACAAAGTCCAAGCCACAAAGCCTAAAGCATTTGGTGGAAGCAAGTGGGCCTACGCTCTCTCTAGGCCTAGAGAGTTCAAGTCAAGTACGACCACCCAAGCGTCATTGCCGCATACAAAATAGAAGCCGATTGAGGTAGACTCTTCTTACCCAATCTGTTTTGAACCAAATATGGAGAATTATGTGGACTTCAACAAGAGGTAGAGGCCTCTAGTGAAGGTGTCACATCATCAACACTTAAGGTATGCAACTCTATTCTTTGAAGCCTTGCCCTACACCCAACATGGATAATAACAATAGCCCATAAGTCTTTCCTTTCTATTTCTTGCAACACATGCATGTAAACGTGTACATTAATAGGAAGATGTTCTACCAGCAAAAGATTTTTTCCCTATTTGGAGCAGATGCTTGATAAAATCCTTAGATCCCCACGTCCCATCATCTTGCCCATTCTTGATTACTACCACTCTTTTGATGTAAGCATCTTTATTCTATTCTAGCCTTGCGCTCTTCTTAGCTCCTACTCAAGTTTTCCATCCATGTATAAACCTTTATGAATCACTAAGTCATTCCAAAAAAAAAAGGTTTGTAACTAGCTGCTCATTACTTTACTACCATGGCAAGTGTCTCTATTTCCACATTTACTGGTGGTGGCAAGAAGGGAGAAGACATCACCACCGATTTTTTTGGATAACTTTGACATCGCTTGTGTGGTTTCCAACAAGGATGACAATGTCTCACAACTACAAATCTTTCCTCTACTAATGAAAGTAGAGACCAAGTATTGGTACAATGATTTACCCCAAGATACCTAGGATGCATGGAACTTACTACGTGCTACCTTTGTGAAGAGGTTTGGTGGAGGCACAACCTCAAAAAAGTTAAGGCAAATGCTGAGAGAGTTAAAGCAGGGAGGTCTGCTAGAGAATTCCACTTATGAATCCAAGTTTGAGGATTTGTGGGAGCAATGGGTTGCCTCACTCGAGGAAGGTGAAGGAGCGTCTAGTTTTCTGAAGAAAGAGCGTTTGATTGCTGGCCAGTGGTCACCGCTTATGGAGATGGTGAAGGGGAGATTCCTTGCAATGTATGAGTTGGAAATGGAAGTAGACCTCCTTAAAGACAAGAAGCTGTGAATGCAAGCAAAAGTTAAAAAGTCAAAGGAATCAAGCTAACCCAGTAACTGTAAGCCACTCAAAGGAACCAACCACAAGTGGTATCAAAAGAGCAGAAAGACCTGTTGAGTTGCATCACTACTCAGCTTGAGAATCTATCTCTGCATTTGGTCCAACAAGGACATACCCACAACTAGAATCAAGAGCAAGGGAAAGGACAACTAAGGCAAAACCAAGAATACCACTGCTACAATTGTGGAGAAGACAACCATGGTATGTATTACTGTCCCCACCCAAGGAGACAAGATTTCAAAAGAGGAGTAAGACCACCACCACCAAGGACACCAAAACAAGCACCACCCTTGAAAATATTACAACGACCTCTGCAACCACAACCACCACCACATACCCCCATTCCGCCTTTACCACAACCACTAGATGGAAACCAAGTAGTGAGTGTCATTAGTCTTGACAAGATGAAAGTGGAGAAACACGTCAAGGGAGTAGAGGAGGGTAAAAACAATGTTGAAGAGGTAGACACCATGGGAGTTAAGCACTCTAAGTCTGAGGAAGCTTCAAAAAAGGAGGAAAAGATAAAGGCCAAGGGGGAGTCAATCAAGAGGAGTCTTATGAGATGGTGAGCAATTTTTTCCGAGCAAGAAAAAAAACGAGCAAGTCCCTCATTAAATTTATTTGTAAAAAATGATAGGGAAAAAGAGACATTGTGTGGTAACACTGTGTTAAGTAGTTGTAGAGTATGATAAAGACTTTAATCTATTCTACCCATGATAAATATGTACTAACATCCAAGAATATTTTTGTACCCGTGACAATAGGTAGATCATCAACCGCATGCTCTACAGTAATCTACTTGATCTTGTCCAAAGAGCTTATTGCTTCAAAGACAAACAATGTTTAAAAGACTTAAAACAATTGATCGACTACTTGTCCTCTTAGGGTTGAACAAAACTTACAACTTACAAGCTTGCACAGAAGAGGGTGAGAGGGTAGATAAACAACATCCGTGAGAAAGGATGGACGGATGTTTCTTGTGAACAAGGCTCGAGTAAACTGTACATCATGTAACTTGCACTCTCTAGCAAGGGATTTGGTTATATATCGGCTAGCTGTACATTTCCTACATGGCATGGAAAGTCGAGCCGGTTACCGGTGAATTGAAACCGGTTGAGAGTAGTTGACCAAAAGTTCAATGCAATTGCAGTGCATGCTTCTTGAACCCATGTCCTCTATGCAACATGCAATCACTATAATGCATGCACGGTTAAAGGAGTAGTGTAGCCTGCCTGTGATAACTCAAAAAATAACCCCCCCCCCCCCCCAAAAAAAAAACAAAACAAAAAGAGATGTGACCAGCTCTACCTATGTGCTCCACCTACACGTATGAGCCTCTAGCAAGAGCATGACCTCTGTCCATATCGATCCACCAATGACAATGCTCAAGCTCTCATTAGGAGAGATGATCCATGGTCGATGGATACATGCATCCCTCGCTGCTTTCAGCATGATTTTATTTTTACGTGACTCTCTGAACCTTTTCCGACTATCTGGCTGCCATTCTCCAACATGCCTCAATTGTTTTTTCATAAAATGCGATTTGACTTTGACCAAGAAGCCAATTTTATAGAAAATAAAAACAAAATAGTGCCCCACAGCACTGTCTAACCTCACCACAGCACCGTTCGGATCCACAATCTCATGCTAGAAGCGGTCCGCACCGGCTCATATTGATTTGGACTAGTTTCACAAAGGCCATATGTGGTGGTTAACTAGCTTCGTATAGCCTGTTGGAGCCTTTTTTTTTTTTTTTTTTTTTTTAACTGCTTTGAGTAGGGTGTTGACAAGCTAAGTAGGTGTTGAACCTGTGCATTAGAACTATGTCTCTCTCTCTCTTTGTCTCTCTTATATATCTTTGAGGTCTCTTAAAAGTGTTCATACAACATTAAAATTCATCTCTCTCTCTCTCTCTCTCTCTCTCTCTCTCTCTCTCTCTCTCTCTCTCTCTCTCTCTCTCTCTCTCTCTCTCTCTCTCTCTCTCTCTCTCTCTCTCTCTCTCTCTCTCAAGATCCTCGACCATAGCCTCTGTGCTAAAGTGACTATAATTTGATGGTTTTTTTAAAATTTGTAAGAGCTCATCACGCATCTACCACTTCTGTTGCGTGAAGCCTCACACCTGTACCCACATCAAATTACTCCACCTCCATGTTAGGCCACTTTTGGAATCAACGCACTTGCACACGTGCATCACACACACACAAAGAGACTGAGAGCGCATGCTCATTGGTGATCTCTATGGAGTCAATGCATGCACAAACTAGCCAACTTCTCACTCTCTCACTCTCTCTCTCTCTCTCTCTCTTTTAAGGTCTGACCTTGGTATAGTTTCCTACAATGTTAAAATTCTCTTCTTCTTCTTCTCTCTCTCCTTATCTCATACCATATTTTGTGGTTGATGTTGCAATTGCCATGCATGTAAACCACATCTAGATGCGCTTCACTCTGTCATTGGCTTCAAAGAGCCCCATAACTACTAAGCACGCACATGCCCGAGAGAGAGAGAGAGAGAGAGAGAGAGAGAGAGAGAGAGAGAGAGAGAGAGAGAGAAGAGAGAGAGAGAGAGAGAGAGAGAGAGAGAGAGAGAGAGAAGAGAGAGAGAGAGTGGCAGCCGTTTGCTGTGCGAGAGATTTATTTGGCTGGCGCAGCCCATGAGGAGTAGGAAATGCAAGTCAAAACATTCCGCTCCTACACTCCAGCAGCTTCACTCTCTAATGGCTTTCGAGAGCCCCAGAACTGCTGAGCCTGCACACGCGTGCGAGAGTTTTACCTGGCTGGATGCATGTTGGAACTGTCTGGATGCATGTTGGAACCAGTCCGCGCCGACGCGGACTGGTTTCGACATGTTTCGCAAGGGTAGAGACAAAAAGGGCGGGAGGGCGGGCGGGCGGGATACAAGCGGTGCCCAGCAGTTATACATCGACGTAGAAGGAGGTCGGGTGGCTACTTTCCTGGCTCATCAACTGCAGAGACTGGTCTGCAAATTCCGCCATATCCATGTACACTGTATAGCTAGACGTGCTCCTAGTGACAAGTGGCGGATAGAAGACTCGCCTGCAGGAGAAAGGGGAAAGGCGCATAGAGGATGGCGATGAAAGATAGCAATCTTCTGCAGCGAAGACACAATCCGCGGCACGGCGGCTATGCAACTGTTGTACACTAATTAGCCCCTGCACAGTCAATCGGCTTCTAAGTTTCCAGTCCTAATACATCATGTAAATGTTGCTCAACCGAATTAGAACTCTTTGTTTTCCATAAATACCAATATTGTAGAACTCTTATTGCTTGCTCTGTGTCCTATATTTGAGCAAGAAGGATAAATCGCTGATAAATCTGAAGTCTCATGAGTTACTGGAGAAGGCAGGCTGCCAAATGAAGACGTTTTAGCGGAGCCAATGGATGATGGGGTCAACAATGTTTTACAATCAGATGAAGGGGAACCAGTTCGATGTTATGAGGAAGGACGTGACGAGTATATGGTTGGTGCAACAGCCACTATGCTTGAATATGACGATGTACATGCAGTATCAATTCTCTTTGCTACCTGCAATTGCTTTTTGACTTTCCCTTCACGCCTCATCTAGTGCTGGAAACAACGCGACGCATCTATCCGTGCTCGAAACCGGCTACTACCACGCTAAGTGGACGGCCTGTGAACAGCACGTGCTTGACCACCCTGAGCAACATCCCCTTCGAGCACACACCGACTTGCCTGACTGCCTTGCAAGCATGCAGTGCTTCATGCCCTCCTCCGTGATCAGCTCGCCCTCCTCCCCGCGTGCCATGTTTGTGAGCTCTCTCCGCACTCGATTCACTGTATGCAAAGCTTTTCCACGCTCTCACCAAAGATGAAGCCCATCTGCTGCGCGGCAGTGATGCATGTTGGAACCATTCCGCGCCGGCGCGGAATGGTTTCGACATGTTTCACAAGGGTAGAAACAAAAGGAGGGGGGGTTGGAGGCCAAACAATATAATTTTCTAAAATTTCCTCTTGGCAAATTCAAGGATCTTTATAGGTTTGGAAAAATGATTTTTCCCGAACAGTACTGCCTACTTGACACACAACTATAAAAAAAAACCTCAATTTTGGGGCTCACATTTTGGATAATGATTGGTATTGGCGTTTGAGTGTCCATTGCTCATCCTTTTCTTTTTGTCAATAGGGCTCATCTCGAGAAGCATATCTAGGAAATTAGATGATTCCCATTGTGTCCAAGGAGATCACTCTAGATAAAGTGAGGAATACCAACCTTCCTCAAGGCGGCCTCGACAATCCCTTCAATGGTGCACCGGTTTATGCTAACAATTTTGACATAGAGAGAGCAGCTTGTTCATGCTAGTCAGAATATTGAAAAGGATGTGGAAGACTGGATACTAGAGTAAACCATATAGGTTCATAGTCTCCTTTCTTTGTTACCTTGGAATTACCTTATAAGTAGAAACGGCAACAATACTGTTGGGATGACTTATCTATGCGATCCATAGAAAAATCCAGCAAGAAATTATGAGAGATCGTACATGCCATGCTTGTTCAATATTCAGTACGTTGGTCTCCCCCAATGTCTCACTTTCGCAAAGAAGACAAAAACACATACACATTCAGCTCTCTCTCTCTCTCTCTCTCTCTCTCTCTCTCTCGCTCTCTCTCTCTCTCTCTCTCTCTCTCTCTGCTCAACAGGTACTTTGGTGTTGCAATTTGCAAGCCCAAAAAGAGGTAAAGGAAGCTGTGTCCTCAACAAGGCTCCCTTGACATGGAATGTTGTCCCCAACCCGCAAGAAAATGCACTTGGCCTACATCTTATAGCAAAAAAGAACCTACCCATTAGCTTCAAAAGAAGGTCCATCATGTCAACCCCTAAAGCTGTTGCACTTCTGACATTTGTAAGGTCCTAACATGCAATGCTTTTTGTTGCCCATTCAATGCAAGGGAAGAGTTTCAAGAGCAGCACCATCCTTAATTAACCACTTTTTAGATCTCTTGTGACTTGGGATTTTGTGAGGGCCTCAACATGTAAGGAGATTTAAGTTTTTGTGAGGGCCTCAACATGTAAGGAGATTTTGTGAGGGCCTCAACATGTAAGGAGATTTAAGTTTTTGAAGCCTCAGCTACTTTGTGGTAATTTTAGATGTACGACCATTTTTCATTGAGATGCTGGGAGGTCGAATCCATCATGACATAATTATTTTCCTCAATATAGCTTGCACTTGTAGCAATTTGTCAAAGGTGTTACTCATATTTTCTCGAAAATTGACTTCGCTCAGTTTTCTTTGCTCGTTGATTGGAAACCCCCATCAAGAGAAATGTTAAGCCATGACAAAAATTGGCATTTCGGTGAGTCTACAGAATCTTGTGATCTTATGAATGATTCTTCTATGCAAGTCTTGAATATCCCTAAGGGGGAGAGCTACCCAATTATCTTAGAGATACCATGGCTCATTGCCATGAGAGCAAAGCAATATTTAGACACTAGAATTCTCAAGATGCAAGGTAGAAAGGGCTAGGACATTCTATACAACACAAAGATTGGTAAGCAGCAAGGGATGGACCTAGAGACTACTGCATGTGAGCCCTTTAACAATTCTACTACATCATCGAAGGAAGAATCTACAACAACAAATGATAGTGACAACTCTATTGAAAGCATGGGTCTCATTCTCACTGAATACAACAAGGTGGATCTACCAAATATACAGTTGGAAGAAGGAAGCATGAAATCTTTGGCACTACACCAATCAAAGAAAGTCATTGGGGACCAAATTGGAACGTTGCTACCAAGCAGTTGGATTGTGAAGTTCACCCTAAGGAGATTCTTAAGCAAGTGAATGTAGTGGCAACTTATTGGAAATCTGTTTGATTGTACTGTGTTTGATGCATTTAAGAAAACCTTTAAAGAATCCTTAGCACAAGGTGTGTTCATAAGAGTCACAGAGAATGAATCCCAGCATGAGAACTATTGGAGTATGATCTTGCATGCATATAGTCAAGATGAAGTGTATTTCAACCAATGAATCGCAGTCTATCTTTTCTATATGCTATGCCCTTTGGTACAACATGTATCAAGCTTGTCTTTGACCTCCAAGGTTGGTGGCTTATTAACTATTTTAGGAAAGGCAATAGAACTTTTTGATAGCACCCAAGAGGATAGTGACTCTTTTGCTCACTTCAGCAATAGCAGTAAGCTAGGTTCTAAAGAAAACTGGGACTTACCACATCAATAGGGAAGCCATAGATGGAGGACTCTTAGTACAATCTTGGGGATCATGATTCAAGTATTGTCTTGGAAGGAGCTAAATTACTCAATTATCCTTTCACTTATGGTGTCTAAAAATCCTATTCTTTTTGGCATGAAGCAATAAGTCTTCTTGTTAGGACATTGCAGGTGACTATCCTATTCTTTACTAGGGATCTTGGAGGATATTCGCACAAAATTTTGAAAACCATAGGCTTCCCATTTACTCCAAGGCAGTTTGAGTTTTTGATCATTGATGCTCTAGCTAGGAAGCCTTGTTTATTGCTTTTCTTGAAAACAGGTGAATATCCCAAAGATCTCACTAATGGCCAAATGCAATGGCTAGTTCAAAAGGCAATTAGATATCGGCTCCTCTTCTAATCAATCAACTCAATTATGGAACTAGAGGCATAAATGCCTCTAGCTTTAGGGGGAGGGCTAATGACGGCCACTTTTCAAAATTTTGGTCCATCTCTCTCTTGGTATGTACTTGATGGCAAGGCTTCAAAGGAGGAACCTAAAGCATGAAAATCACAAAACTCTATGTATTTATTTTGTATATAGCTATGATTTTGACACATTGGATCTTGGAAATAAGGAGAGGTAAAAACAAACCCTATAAAAATGAAAAAATCACTAGATGTTGATTCTACCTAATGGTCACTACCTCACGATCACTATACAGGTGAAGAAATAACAGCCATTAGATAAAGGGAGGATAATCTTATGCATTATGGAGTTGGAGTCAATAAAATATTATCAAATTCAATCATAATTTAGTTGTGGACATAAGGCTTGTACATGGAGTCAAGAGGGGACCACCTAGAAGATTTTTGGAAGGAAATAACGGACACATATTTTTGTTGGATCCTTTCTCTATTTTTTCCATTTCGAATTGGAAAAAGTTTTCAACAAAAAATTTGTAGGCGTGGAGATGATCTTTTTTATCCTATTTTTTTAATAATTTTTGGAGCTACGGTTCTAGAGAAATGTCTGAAATGGTGGAGCTTATCTGTCCACATGGGGAGAAGTCATGATTATCCAACTCCACACACACAATTTCTTACGGGTTTCTCTCCATTATTGCTGATTTTTTTCTTATTTTATCAAGATTCTCTCAAGTATTATAAGGAAGCTCTTGGACCCAAGCTATGGAAGGTGGCATGGAGACAAAGCTGGCCATGATGAAGGCGATTAGGAGGAAATTGGTCAATAAGCAAGGCACATGGAGCTCTCTCATTGGGGAATGAGGTTATTTTGTAATAACTCCTTTTGCTCATAATCACTTCCCTAATCACTCTCTTGGCCTATAAAAGGAGCTCTCTCATTGGGGGAATGCCTCTAACTGAGGTTACTTTGTAATAACTTCTTTTTCTCATAATCAGTTCCCTAATCACTCTCTTGGCCTATAAAAGGAGGCTTCTCTTTTGTAAACAGACACACAATCAAGCTCTAGCACTCACGCTCTCCTATGTACATCCTTTTGTATGCACCTCTACGCACACATAGTTCTACTATGGCATAGTATTGGATATGGTTATTTGTTTTGGTTTCTTAATGGCTACGAGGTTTGAGTTACCATGCACACATGAGTTTGTGAGATGTTGACTATGTGAAATTCCCTAGCATAATATAGAATTTTTATGTGTGAAATCTATCTTAAATGTTTGGAAAAATACCGGCACAATTGTTTACCTGTGGGATGCAACTGGGGATGGTGGTCCTTTCTTGCTAGGAATGATAACCGTTGGTCTATGTTTTGAGTTCGGGATCATTCAATGCCTTGTAATTGGGATTGGATAGGAGTGAGTCTCAATTGGGTGGGAGGACCTACGGATACGTCTAGAAATTGACCTAGCCTAGGTAGGCTTGATGCCAATGAGCAAAAGAGGGAAGGAAAATTGACCGAATAAGGGATTAGATAAGGGAGAAAGATGTGATTGATTAAGAAAATTTTCTAATTTTTTGGTAAAAAGAAATCTTGAAAAGGCTAGGAGCCTAATGGGCTATCCCACAATTATCCTCATCAGTTGGGCCTTTTCTCTGCTTCTTGGAATATCTATCTAAAAAGAACTTAATTTTGTAAGCCTTTTCCAAACAAGATAAAGAAAAAGTAAGAATTGGAATTTTTGTAAAGACTCCACCTCTACAAGTGGTGGAGGAGACATGATACACGAGTACTAGAACAAAGATAAGGATATGTCTAGAGACGTATATGTGATTTGTTAAAAGATAACTACATAAACTTAATAATACTAAAGAAAAAAGGAAGTAAAAAAAAAGAAATATGGGAACGATCTAATAAATGCACACTTTCAAGGGTATGCAACAATTTGCATGCTGCTTTCATTTGCATGAAATGCATTCTCTACTTGACTTGTTTGGAATACAATTTTCCTACTATCATAGTACTATCTTGAGAATGTGCATTTACCAAACGATTCAGTGTGAGGGTGGATTCTAGAGGGCTATATTGTTGGCCGAAAAGTTGATCAATTTTTTAATGTTGTATATGAAGTTAAGAACAAGAAAAGATATTTTGATTTACAAAGTAGGATCAAACTTGGGAACGTGGAAAACGAGTAGTTGGTAATAGCCCTCACCTTAGGGGAACGCATTGAACTATGCCTGGCCATGCTTGGGAAAAAAGCATCGATGACCATGAACCAAGGGTGAGTTAAAGAAATCTCGCCAATTGACACTAGAAAGCTTGAGTTTAATTTAGTATGTTGACTTCAAAAGCTTGATCTAATAAGGAGTTACTTTCTCGGGTTTAAGGAATCTGTGTAGGGAAGATGGAATGTTCACCCCCTTGAGTTGGCATCAAAGAGCAGGATGAGTTTTGTCTTGGTGTTCGTCTCAAGCAAGAGGGATGTCAAGAATTTCGGTGTATCCATTTGGAGATGGTGTAGCTGACCATCCCTGGCATGACCCTCACATCTTGTGACAAACCAAGAAGCCTTTTGTCCACCAAGAATGACTCCTTGACTCATGGTAAGAAGCTCTAAACCCCATAGCCATCATCTCTTTCCCTCTTTACTTTCATTTTTGTTTCATGTATGTTAGGGTAAGCCCAACTTGAGGCACCATATGGTAAGCCCAGCTTGAGGGTAAGCCACTTCAAGAAAGATAAATGATGACATGGTCCAATGGCAAGACTATACAACCTTTGTAGCCAATGATTGTAAAACACTAAGACTACTTTAAGAGTCTATCCTCTAATCAATCATTTGCACTTTGAGCATTATCATTGTGTCTATACTCTCTCTCTTTATGTTGTTGCCCTTGGCATAACCTAACCCTAATCTCCATCTCTCTAACCATATCCCTAACACCATGGTCAATCTAAGACTCCATCCTCCATAGCCTAATGCTATGGCATCGGTGATTAGGGAGCACACTTTCATACTTCGCAACACGTGGTATCAAAGCCAACAATTTGTACCTAAGCTTATCGCTCAACTAATTTTTATTTGCATTAACTTTCTTAATAATCTCAATTCTTAATCACCAGTTGATGCTCCACTACCCTTTGGTAATTAAGTGAAGAGGAGCTCCCATTTAGCATTGTTTCCTTGCATTAGCTCAATAATCAAGCATTCTCGTGATTTTGAACTACTGTTAGATTCACATTATTGCATTGTGTGTGTGTGAGAAATTTTGTTTTTTGTGCATTCTTTATGTTTATTTTCATCATGTTTTGGAATCCCATTACTATCATTGTAGGCATCATTACCCTGTGCAACTTTTGTGTGTGCAAAGGACAATCCAACATCATTCCATTGAGCCTTCAAGAATCAAATTTGCACATCATTTGGACATCTAATTGAGCCTCTCAATATCTACATTGTAAGCTTTTTTTGGAATCCTTATTCTCTACATTTGATGCTCATTAGCGCAACTAATCACTTTACCAATATTTATGTGTGTGTCTCTTGTGTGAGCCCCTACCAATTAAGCTTATCATTTTATTTTTAGGAGGCCTTCCATGTGCAAAAGGGGTTTCACTAATGGCTAGCCCATTAACAATAGCTCGTCGGACTCCTTGACCAAGAGTCAAATCTTCTCAAAGCCTATTTTGGGAGTGCATGAGTTGGACATACCCAAAATAGCCATCAATATCAATCTCTATGGTGCTAAATTTGTGAGTTGGGGGTCCATCGCTTGATCATTTTATTTTAGCCATTGTTCATGATCTAGCTAACTTTATCAACCGTTTGACTCGAATCTATCATGATTGGCTGTGATTGATCGCCTGAGTCCTATTGGTCATATCTAGCTAACTCCAATCCGCCGGATCTAGCACCCTAAGAAGGCTCCTTATCCCATGGACATTCTGTCCAAGGCACTCAAGGTATTTTTCCCACATATCAAAGGCCCTGCACCTCATCCATCTAAGGGAACTTTCCAGTAAATTAAAAAGCCACAAGCATCTCAAGTCAAGAAGGCCTCACCGCAACAGTACAAGATGAGGAACACAAAAGATTACCTTGAGCCTTGCTCATATTTTGGTATGTATAAAATTTGACCAATTTCAAGATTGAAAAAAGGACATTTTGGCTTGGAAATCAAGAAAATCACTTCAAGCACACTCACTCTTTGCAAATCTCACTTTGATATGTATGCGAGCGTTTGTGTTATGACACAAGGATTGGACACTACCTCACAATTCAATGGTAAGAGTTTTCTCATAAGCACACAAAATGAAATGTATGCATGATATGCACCATCGGTCACAAAGAAGGCTACATCCTCAACACATCGGACCAATAAAGTTCAAGGAATACAACATGTAAATGAAGATGAAGAGACCATGAAGTCAACAACACATGAAGCCAAAAAAATGAAGATGAAGAAGATGACAACAACAAAAACAATTGATGATGAAAACAAAATGAAGAAAAGTTTAAAAAGGACACACATGACCACATCTTCACACAAAAACAAATATGAGAATGAACAAATTTGTACTACCTAAGACTACTAGTGAATCTACTAAGTCTCACTTGTGAACCGTAGTGATGAATCCATTTGAGAATCACTATGATGTATCATGGGACATGTGAAAACCCCCTTATCCCAATCCTGATTAGCTCTAATTACAAGCAACCGTGGCCTCCCCAAAATGATAGGGTAAGAATTCTCACCTTCTTTCATCACAAAGAAATCAATGAAGCATTCAGATACCATAGCCTTTACCTTCACGTCTTGGGCCACTCCCAAACATCTCATTTTGTCATGGTTGGCCATCCTCATTCACACTTGGACCTAACCACCACTTTAATACATATGTCCTTCATAGCAGCCTCTGTTAGCACACAAACCTATACACAACCATCAATGTATGTGTAAGGCACTCCTCATAGCCCTCACTCTTTTCCAATGCATCTAAGCCATTGAATTTATATTTTAAAAAAAACTCAAAAAAAATTAGGCTAAATCAAAGCACCCTAAACGACTCACAAGAAGACACGTTCAGTCTACATTCGGAACATGGCCATAAGCAATCCATGAGAAATTAGCTTTTGCCTTTCAAGAAAATTAGCATAAGGAAAAAGAAAGAGAAGATAAGGATAATGTCATAATAACTAATATCTAATTCTCCTAAATGATTTTTTCATGTTAAATTGATCATTTAATATGGGGAAGTGCCAAGTGAGAAAAAGCTAGAATATTGGCCATAGTAGGGATCCAAAGGAAGGAAAATAGGGATCCAAAGGGGGGGCCATCTTCACAAGAGCAATGTGCAACAATGGGCTTCAAATACCCTAAGATTCAGCCCATTAAGACTTCTAGAATGCTAAGGTTCCAAAATCAAAGGTTGTGTCCAATGGTCAAGCTTATTTAAATTGGATGCTTTGTGTGTGTACAAAAAAGGTCGATGCAAGCTCCTACATAGGAGGGGGCGAGCCCTTTTGATAGGTGATGAGACACACACACACACACACACACACACACACACACACACACACACACACTCATGCAAGCCCCTTTACACAAAGGGCATAGTGGACACATGTCAGCCCCCTAGCCCAGTTGCCCCCAAGGTGTACTCAAATCCTATTGGATGGCCATGGAGGTGGACCAATGAGAATTAGGCTAGAGTAAATCTATTTTGATTCATTTCAAAACACTTAACAAAAGAACCAATAAGAATTAATCTCTCTAAAAGACTATTGGATAGTCTCCCAAGGGGTCCAATGAGAATTCAACAACCCATTGGCTTGCCTGATTCCTATTGATCACGAGACAAAGGGGTCTAGTGAGAGTTTAGTTGCATTAATTAATTACCTAAAGGTCTCACAAAAGGGTAAAGGGAGACAGATTTCAAAAGGCTATCACTTATGCTACTTAACTTTCATTGGCTAAGCTGGGAGAGGTCCAATGAGGTGCTAGCAAGAGTAATTAGGAAGAGGGGTCGACCAAGAGAGAGAGTGGGCTGAATTTCTCAAGGCATAATTGCACACACACTCACACTAGCTCATGTGTGAAGCAAGAAGACTCTCTCTCTCTCTCTCCTTCTCAAGCTTTAGTGGAAAGCTTATCACCTACTCCAAGCTTGTGAGAAGGGAGGCCTACACCAACAACTCTTGTCTTTGTGATGCAAATCCAACAAACAGCCAAGCTTCAGTGCATGCTCATCTCCTCTACCATGCTCTTCAAATTACTAAGCTAAGCTATGCTAATATGAGTGATTATGTGAGGAGATGTACATCGTTCTCATAATAATACTCCTTAATCTTCCTCTCAATCGACTCTCATACCCCTCTAGCTCTCACCATCTTCAAAGGTGTCTAAGGTCTTGGGTTTGAGACCGGAGGGAATGGATGTTGTGTTTTATAAGTATTTTGCTTAGTGCTTGAATCTTCCATCTTCATTGCACTAGCTAGTTATTGAAGGAACACAAAGAATTGTATTGTAAAATGTCTATCTTGATGGAGGAAACCTATAATACAAAGCCTTTTGGAGGGGGGACCGGCTCCATGAAAATCCGGTCCTCAACTATTGTCAATAGCTTAATTTCTATCTCTTTTGAAGTATTGTTCATGCCTATCTACCTAGGTGTTATGCTTTTTGTTGCTCTGTCCACCCAAGAACTCTTGTTATGCTCATTAGGAAGCTATTCTAATGAAATGCTCGCTATTTAAATGTTATTTTTGGCTACACACAAGTTACTAGGCCATTAAATGTTACATTGGTATCAGAGCACAAGGTTTCTCTTTTCTTGCTCAAGAAGGGAGGTACTCAAGCTAGCTATAAATGGTTGTTAATTGCAATTGAGTAAGTAGAATAGGGATTTTTCAGCCTTGCAGTGCGTCTTCCTTCGTGCAAATAAAGGGGCATCACCGTCGAGAGCTATGGTCTTGATAGTGGAGTCCTACTGGGCTATTAGAAGCTTGAGCCGATGTTGTTTTGGTGTTGAGAGATACACTCTTCTATTCTTTGCAATTAATGATATTCGAGCCACGGGTATAGTAGATTGAGTGCTTTTCTAAAGGGGTAAAGAGGAGTAGCAACTAGGGCTTGAAGTGCCAAAGTACACCTAAAAACGTTTACACCTAAAAGTTGTTAGAATGGTTGACAATAGTAAAGAGAGTGAAATTAATGTTGATAACTTTGATTTTGCTAATGAGCAGGCTACTAATGATGCCCCTATGCTTGTTAACTACCTTGTTTCTAGGATTTAACAAGCCATGGGCAATCCATCCCTCCAAAGTGAAGTGGAACGGCAGCTTCATGCTCATGGGATTCTCCAAGCTCCCCACCATGACGAGAGAGTACCTAGGAATCCTCCTTGCGAGACTCCCAAAAGAGGTCTCTCTTTGATTCGGAAGAAGAAGAGGATCCATAGGCTCAAAAATTTTCTTTTTGGAGACGCACCTCCTTCCCAAAGGAGAACTCAAGATCCCCCACCGAAGGGACAGGAAAGAAGTGTGTCTCCTGCCACCTCGATGGAGATGACTACACGAAGACGGCAGGAAAAACGCTCTCCATCACCTCCTAAACAGAGAAGACCATTGCACACATCTCCACACCATAATTCAAAGAGGGATGATAAAAAGCAAGAGAAGATAAGGCAAAAAAGAGGACACCCTCTTCTCCATCTTCTTCATCCTCTTCCTCTTATGAAAGTGATTGTGCAGACAAAGAGATCAAGGCAAGAAAAAGGCAAGAAAGATGTCATCCTCTTCTCCATCTTCCTCAAATTCTTCATATTTTGAAGAAAGCGATGGTGCAACTTTTGAATCATCAAAAAGAAGAGGCCATAGGAAATCCTATGCCACGTGGAAGAGGTCATCCAAGCTCAAGAAGTTCAAAGAGGGAGGAAAGACCATCTCTTTTCTTACCTACGATGGTATCTTTGGTGCTACGGACAAAGTCTTGGCCTTTATCCAACAATTCGATGCGGCGTTTGGAGATGAGGGCTTCACGGAGTCTTCTAAGCTATACCATGTATCTATGAACTTTCAAAAGTCCGCCAAGCAATGGTGGTCTAGCCTATGGGCAAACGGTGAAGCTCCACAAACATGGAAAGCTTTAAGAGCTTCAATTATTATGAAGAAATTTTTGGCCACCGATGCCAAAGAAAAAGTACTCACCGAATGGCGAAGCTTGAAGCTCTCTCCCTATGAATCCATTCACAAATATGTAGACAAGTTTTGCGATTTACATCTCAAAGCCACTGTCTTCAAAAACATGGATTTTCGAGAGCAAAAACAACAATTTTGTGCAGGCTTAACTGAAGAAATGCCGGAGTATGTCAACTCCCAAAGGCCACTCACCATATCTGCGGTTATACACCACACTATGGTGGCTTCTCGAATCAATTTCCAAACACGGGGTAAGAGAAATTATAAGCCCGCGGAAAACAAGGGTTCCAATGAGCCTAAGGGGAAGGACAATGTCCAAAAATATCCTAAGGGCAACTCCATTAACAACAACGCTAAGGAGAAGGGAGTTTACAAATGCAAAAACAAACTCTCTCCTGAAGAGCTCGAGTGCTATCGCAAGGATAATCGCTGTTTCAAGTGCGGCGAGGAAGGGCATGCGTACCGAGCTTGTCCCCAAAAGAACACCCGCCATGAGTCTCTTAGAGCTACCTTGGTTGAAATCCAAGAAGAAGAAGCTCGCCACAAAGGATCTCCTCTATGCCATGCTTAGGGAAAGGTATGAGAACATGATTCTTTTATTCTCTTTGACCCTGGTTCTACTCATAATTTCATATCCACAGAGTTGGCCACCAAGCTAGGCATCCAAGCCTATGAGATGAGAGATGTCCTACCCGTAGATGGTGCTTTCAACGGGAAAGAAGCTTCAGTCACTCCCTTAATTGGGAAATTGAGGCTCCATGTCCAAAGCTATGTGGACAAAGAGGACTTCTTTATCAAAAGAAAAGTGAGTTTTTCTTACAAAGATTCAGTATTTAGGTCACATTATCTCTCAAGATGGCATCCAAATGGATCCATCAAAGTTAGAGGTAATAAAAGGATGGCCTAATCCAAGGAATATTCATGAACTAATAAGCTTTATAGGTATGTGTGCATACTATAGACGCTTCATAGAAGAGTTCTCACTAATAGCAGGAGCATTACATGACCTAACAAAGAAGAACGTTAAGTATACATAGACTACCAAGGAGAACAATGCTTTTGAAAAGCTTAAAGAAAATCTTATCTCTCAACCTGTACTTACACTGTCAGATCTCTCAAAGCCATTTGAGGTCCAATGTGACACTTGTGGTGATTGCTTTGGATCTTTATTGCTCCAAGAAGGGTACACCATAGCCTATGAAAGTCGAAGGCTCGACCCTGTTGAGCAAGCTCTAGGCATATATGAAAAGGAACTCCTCGCAGTTCTACATGCCTTAGACTCATGGAAGCACTAATTATTGGGGATTCCTTTCATTTTGTGGACGGATCACCAAAGCCTTAAGTACTTCAAGATGCAGACCAAGCTCTCCGACAAACAAATGATGTGGGAAAATTTCCTTTCAAAATTTTATTTTCATATTGCTCACATTGTTGGCAAGCATAATCAAGTAGCCGATGCACTCTCAAGACGACCGAGAGTGAATGCAATTTCCATAGCAACTCACAATGATTTATCTTCAATGATAGATGAGTATGGTGTTGATTCCAATTTTAGAGATGTGATTTCAGCCCTTGAATTAGGGAAGAAAGAGGAACCATTTACTTTACAAGATGGTTATCTTCTCTATGGCAATAGACTATGCGTTACTAACTCACTATGTGAGAAAGTAATTTATGAATCTCATGCTCCTCGTTATGCGGGGCATAGAGGGATCCAATACTCTACAAGGGATTGAAACATATTTCTATTGTCCTACCATGAAAGCAAACCTACAAGAGTATGTTTTTAAATGTGTGGTATGCCAAAAGATGAAGTTTGATAGAGGGAAGCAACCTAGATTGCTTCAACCTTTGCCAATCCCTAATTCACCACGGGAGAGCATATACATGGATTTTATCTTTGGATTGCCTAAGTCTACTTATGGGAATACGATAATATGGACGATAGTAGACAAGTTCAGTAAACAAGCTCATTTTATACCTGTCAAAAAGACTATCAAAGCCCATCAAATGGCAACCCTCTTCATCTCACAAATCTTCAAGTACCATGGCTTGCTAATGTCCATAATGTCGGATAGAGATCCTAGAATGACCAGTAGTTTCTGGAAGGGTCTCTTTGACAATTTAGGGACAAGGCTAAATTTCTCTTCGGCCTATCACCCGCAAACGGATGGCCAAAGTGAAACAGCTAACCTAGAAATTCTTGATCTACTAAAAGCCTATGTAACGGAAGTAGATCAAAGGTCCCAATGGGAGAAGTACTTACCCTTAGTGGAGTATGCCTACAACAACACTATACATACTTCCATAGGAAAAACACCTTTTGAGGTAATTAAGGGAATATCAAAAATTCCCTTGCTACTTAAGGTACACGTGAAGATCTTCGCTGCAGATGAGTATAGCCGAGACCTACAACAATCTTTCCAAAAGATTAAGGATTCTATCTCTATCTCATAGCAAAGGCAAAAGGCTGTTGCTGATAAGCACAAAAGAGCTCAAGTCTTTAAAGAAAATGATTGGTTCTTACTTAAATTTCTCAAGGCTTAATTAAGGCACAGGACGGGCAAGAATCCTATGGGACACCAAAAGTACTATGCTAAGTTAGCAAAAAGTCCTATGGCCCCTTCCAGATTCTTAGGCCAATCAATAAGATGGCCTTTCAAATCAAGTTGCCCAGCCATTGGCTCATACACAATGATTTCTATGTGAGCCTACTAAAGCCTTACAAAGAGATCCACCAGAGATCGAGAACCAAGAAGAGGTGCTATAGCCCAAGTCCATTCTCCGACATGAAGACAAGGTATTAAGAGGCGGTAAGACTATCCGGAAATATCTTATTAAGTTTAAGAATTATCCTTTTGAAGATGCTAGATGGATGCAATGCATACAGTTAAAGGATAACCTAAACCTTGTCAATGCTTACAATGCTTCCCTAGAGTAAGCAAATGTACAAATGTTTAAAATGAACAGAGTTTTTGTCTTATAAGAATTTCTTTTCTTTATTGTGCACAAATGTGAAGTAGTTTGTATGCTTAGAATCAAGTTTGCAAAGACCCACCGGAGATCGAGGACCAAGAAGAGGTGCTATAGCCTAAGTCCATTCTCCGACATGAAGACAAGGTATTAAGAGGCCCACAAGAGATCGAGGACCAAGAAGAGGTGCTACAGCCCGAGTGCATTCTCCAACTATTGAAGACCCACCGGAGTCGAGGACCAGGAAGAGGTGCTACAGCCCCCGAGTCCATTCTCTGACATGAAGACAAGGTATTAAGAGGCCCACCAGACTATCTGACGATATCTTATTAAGAATTATCCTTTTGAAGATGCTAGATGGATGCAATGCATACAATTAAAGGATAACCTAAACCTTGTCAATGCTTACAATGCTTCCCTAGAGTAAGCAAACGTACAAATGTTTAAAATGAACAAAGTTTTTGTCTTATAAGAATCTCTTTTCTTTATTGTGCACAAATGTGAAGTAGTATGTATGCTTAGAATCAAGTTAACAAAGACGACGTCTCCCAAACACCAAGTAGAACTTATCACTCTACTATGGAAGATTGATAGGATTAATGTGTAGACATGCTTGTGGCAGCTTAGGATCTCAAGATAGCAAATGGATACTCATCCATTCTGGAATGATTTCCTAGGGTAACACATGGATCCTCTACCCACTAGAAAAAGGACTAATAAATAGGCTTTATCTTCTCTACCCCAAAGTCGAAGATGACTATGATTTCAAGAGAGAGATAATGTCATATAACTAATTTCTAATTCTCCTAAATGATTTTCTCATGTTAAATTGATCATTTAATATGGGTAAGTGCCAGGGGAGAAAAAGCTAGAATATTGGTTAAGCTGGCAAACCGACCATAGTAGAGATCTAAAGGAGGGAAAATAGGGATCCAAAGGGGCGGCATCTACAAAAGAGCAATGTGCAACAATGGGCTTCAAAGACAAAGGTTCTACCCATTAAGACTTCCAAAATGCTAAGGTTCCAAAAGTCGAAAAGGTCGTGTAAATGGTCAAGCTTATTTAAACTGGATGCTTTGTGTGTGTACAAAAAAATTCGATGCAAGCTCCTACATGGGAGGGAGGGAGCCCTTTTGATAGGCGATGAGAGAGAAACACACACACACACACACACACACATATACACACTCATGCAAGCCCCTTTACACAAAGGGCATAGTGGACACATGTCAGCTCCCTAGCCCAGTTGCCCCCAAGGTGTACTCAAATCCTATTGGATGGCAGTGGAGGTGGACCGATGAAAATTAGGCTAGAGTAAATCTAGTTTGATTCATTTAAAAACACTTAATAAAAGAAGCAATAAGAATTAAGCTCTCTAGAAGACTATTGGACAGTCTCCCAAGGGGTCCAATGAGCATTCAATAGCCCACTGGCTTGCCTGATTCCTATTGGCCAGGAGACAAAGTGGTCAAATGAGAGTTTAATTGAAATAATTAATTGCCTAAAGCTCTCACAAAAGGGGAATGGGGGACACATGTCAGAAGGTTATCACTTATGCTACTTAGCTTTCATTGGCTAAGCTGGGAGAGGTCCAATGAGTTGATAGAAAGAGTAAGTAGCAAGAGGGGTCAACCAACAGAGAGAGGGGGCTGAAGCAAGAAGAATCTCTCTCTCCTTCTCAAGCTCTATTGGAAAGCTTATCACCTGCTCCAAGCTTGTGAGAAGGGAGGCCTACACCAACAACTCTTGGCTTTGTGATGCAAATCCAATCAACAGCCAAGCTTCAATGCATGCTCATCTCCTCTATCATGCTCTTCAAATTACTAAAGCTAAGCTATGCTAATATGAGTGATTATGTGAGGAGATGTACATCTTTCTCGTAATAATACTCCTTCTTCCTCTCAATCTACTCTCATACCCCGCTTGCTCTCACCATCTTCGAAGGTGAGTGAGGTCTTGGGTCTGAGATCGTGAGGGAATTGATGTTGTGTTTTATAAGTGTTTTTCTTAGTGCTTGAAGCTTCCATCTTCATTGCACTAGCTAGTTATTGAAGAAACACAAAAAATTGTATTGTAAAATGTTTGTCTTGATGGGGGAAACCTATAATACAAAGTCTTTTGGAGGGGGGACCGGCTCCATGAAAATCCGGTCCTCAACTTTTGTCAATAGCTGAATTTCTCTCTCTTTTGAAGTATTGTTCATGCTTATCTAACTAGGTGTTATGATTTTTTTTGCTAAATTAACTTACTGATAAAGAAGATAAGCTATCTAGATTGGTAAAGCATCTTATAAAAAATAAGCACTTCTCTTCTTCATTTTTTGAAGGTGCAAACTTGAGAGTAATCTTTGGAAAGCCATAGATAAGTCTCTTTCACACACACCTCCTACACACACACACACACCTCTCCAAGAGAAGCTATGGACAAGCCTACCATAACTTGACCTGATTCTTGTCATTACACTCTCCCTTTCCTTGCTCCTAGCCCTCAAGCTTCAATATCTTGAGTTTCCCTTGTCTCATTCCTTTCTCTCATTCCAAGTAGCGCATTTGGTGGCCTTCTGGTGAACACAAAGAGGGGGAGAGATGCCTACGCCACCAAGCTTCTCTGATAATTCCCAAAGTGAAGAGAAGCCTCTACCATACACACACCAAGGTAAGGTTTGCTTGTCATCTTCATGATAATGCACATCTTAAACAATTGGGTTACTTTTACTCTAAGTTAATTCATGCTTAAGCTCTCATGTTTCCATAAGCAAGGTTTTCTCTTACTTTAAAGAACAACTTAATAATTTTTCTTGTTGCTAATTACTAACAATGTTACTAATCACTAACTTTGATGCTATTTCATGTTCTTTAGAGTGTCATGTAGTAGAAAGTATTGTCTTTATCCATAGGTGCCTAGAGATTATACTTATCTAAATAGTATGCATGATGAATGGTGACTAATATCTATTCTTACCCATAAACCCTTGCAACAAATTTTTAACAATTTCTAAGCTACTAATAAAGGAACTAACCTTAATTTCCAAAAGAGGCATTAAAATTTCTCCAAAATGAAATACTCTCATGAAAGGTTATAGATTTTTCTCTAATTATACATTCAAGTTAAATCAAGATATAGACTCTCCTTTTCTTCTTTTCTATAAAGTATACACATGTAATATTTTAAGTGACATAATTAAGCCAATGTATAATTTCTCTTAAGAGAAAGTTGAGTTTTGAAGGGTAATTTTGTCTGAATCAAAGGAGCTTCCGATTCCAAGTAAGGTTATCCCCTTCTTATCAATTGGAAAATCCCAAATCTCTAAGCCTCTCCTAGCTACATGATTAATCCTCTCCATGGTAGTAGGGGTAAGACTAAATCCCATCTTAAATAAGGATTTGTTAATTATTCATACTCCATTTCATGACACTAGCATGTCCACTCTCATCAAAGTATTCTACCATTCAACAAAGGATACTATTCTTATATAAACAATCATCTATTCTTGTATAATCAATCAAAAGAAGTTTTAAGATTATTTGACTTAATATTACAAGTTGATGCATTTTAATTTTGTGTTTACACACTACAAGAGGTTGTGTGCTCTTGTGACGCTTTTAGTGACGGAAATACACTGGGTTTTTATAACCCCCGACGTCGCTATATGCGTCGCTATGGCAGTTGTCTATTTACCTTTGAAAAAAAGTGCAACGGTAAATATAGACCGAAAATAGTCACCCACAAGACAATATAATCATTAACTCCATCATCCATAGTATGTATTGTTTGCAAAATAAAGATACAAAAATGACAAGCGTGAATTGATGAAAGTAAACTCAATGACAACTGTACACAGCAGCAAAATCACTTGATTGTTAATCATTGCAAATGTAATAGTTACAAACCATTGTCATTATTTAAAAAATATACATGGTTTTCAAAAAGACGTATATAAAAGTCGTCTCATGATACATAATCTATGACAAAAAGAAACTAATGCTAGGCTAAACTAACGTCGTCTAATCAGACGTCTCATCGCGTCGAAGCGCCATATCTGTCGGATTCTGCAAAAAAAAACAATGAGATAGCTTTTTGTAAGTATAAACATATAGATATGTTTATAAAACAATACAATAAATAGAAAAGAATAAACCCTAATACTAACCATGCCGCCGCGAGAAGTCAGGATGTCTATAAGGGCGTTTAAGCCCTTCCTGCCTGTGTACTCACGCTCGTATGGTGTGGGATCACGTCCTGTAAACGACCACTGTCAAAACATACAAAGAATCCATTATGTTAGAGTTTCAAATCCCATAAACCCTAAACTATCGAACATAGATACGAAAACACTTACAAAATCGGCCTCAAATGATGCCCACTCGCCACTCCCCAAGTGGTGCGAGCTCCCTGCCTCTACTTGCGCTCTGGCTGCCTCCTTTTGTTGCTTCTACTTGTTGGGATTCTCGCACGCTTCTTTCTTCGCATGCTTCCAATCTTCGTTGGCTAGCCAATTTGGTTTGCTCCACCCATGCTTGATTGCTTTTTGCACTTCGGAACACTTATGCTTGCAGTATTCGCGCATTCGAACCTTCATCACATCTTCATTGAAGCTGTCATCCCGTGTTGGAACGGAAAACTCATCATGAAGCATGCTGATGACTCTTTCTTTTAATTCATTCGGTACTTCACTCCAGGTGTTTAGTATGTAGTGTCTAAACACCTGAGAGCAAAGACCGCGCATGCGGGAAATCACTTCTTGCCGTCATCATACAAGATGATGTCGTCGCTGAAGTCGACGGAGTAAGACAAGCCCTCTCGCTACTGACACGTGAACCTGGGTGTCTCGGTCCGGGTCTCTAGCGGCGTGTCAACGGGGGTACGAACGCCAGCTGTCTCCACTGGAGTCTGAGCCCTGAAGCGAGGAGTGTCCACACTGGAGTGACTTTTGGAGGAGTAGCTAGTGGTGTGTAGCTGCGGGGAACGGTAGTCAGCCGCACAAAACCTGGTGTCGATGGCGATGTTGTGGTTGGTGTCGGGATGGGCAAAGAAGGGGAGGGTAAAGAGCCTTGTCAAACACGAGGCGGTGTCGAGGCATCGGTGGCGCCACCCCCACAACAACCGCCACCGCCACCGCCATCACTAGAGCGCCGCTACCTAGACGAGTGTGAAGATCAGTCTCGTCGATACCGAAGCTCTGGAGCGCGCTGAGGACTCTGAAATAGAGGGAGATGCGGATGGAGTAGGAACGCGCGATGGTGCGCCAGAGCGATAACGCTCCACGTACCACTGTCTCTGCTGCGGTGACAAAGAAGAAAGAAACTCTTCATCATCCATACCTGCATTAAACACACGAACATTTAAACTTAATATTGAATGAATGGAGTAGAAAACATGGACAAGTAGATAGATAGAGAGAGAGAGAGAGAGGAGGTGCTCGTCGTCTCTGCTTATGAGAATATACCTAGAGCATACGTACCTGGAGTGGACGCAAAGACCATTAAATACAATGACAGAATGATGCATATAAATACAATGACGCAAATACTTAAAGAGCCGGAGAATCATACAAGAACTTGAATGTGCTTGTAGCTTTGGAATGTTCAAAGGCTAGCAGCAACAAAAAGCGTTCTTCTTCTATTCAACTTGAGTGATGGAAGAGGCAAGTGCATAACTCTGAACTTACAAAACGGAGAAAAATTGTTAAAATACAATATTTATGGCTTTAAGAGATCTCTCGCTCATCCTCGCATAGGTCAGCATAACTTCCTATATCTATATAGAGCTCTCCGTTTAAATAGATTTCCTCTGTTTCATTTTGTAGATCTTTTGCATGCACCCCATAGAGAGTAGCAGCTTGATGTTCGTCTGGCACCACCTCCACGGCTTCTGACTGCTGAGCATCTACTCCAATCTCCTCCATTGATGCCACTGTGATTGGCACATGGTAGCCTTCATACGTCCGTGCACTACGAGGGGCTACCTCTATGACATACCACCAGTTCGATGTCAATCCACAATTGTTGTAGATCTTCCAATAGTGGACGAAGATACACATCCATATTCTTCACTTTATATCGCCCAGCACAATCAAGATTAGCCATATGTTACCCTTCTTCGTAGTCAACCACGGGGGAATGTTGTAGTTGAGGATGACAACGGGCCATACACTGTAAGATGTTGATCTTTGACCAAATGGATTTACGCCATCCATAGCCAGGCCTAAGCGCAAATTTCGAGCTTCCCTGGCAAAATCCGACCATGTTCCATCTATCTATTTCCAGGCTGCACAATCTGCAGGAATCCGTAGCACACCATCCGAAGATTTATTCTCCTCATGCCATGATGCTAGGGCGGCCATGGACTTACATTCGAAGAAATGCTTGATGCGAGGAAGCAGAGAAAAATGTTGCAAAACCTTTTGCGGAATTTTTGTTCCGTGGAGATCTACTCGATATCTTTCGGAACCACATTTCGGACACTTCTCCATGTCTATGTATTCCCCTCTGAATTGTAATCCATCCCCAAGTTTCGCAAAATCTTTCTTGCTTCCTCTCGGGAATCTGACATCACATTATCAGCTGGTAGTATGTGCTCTTTGAACAATCTACACAACATAAAAATACGGTACAATTGTGTAAAAATCTATCAAATCATTATACATTTAGAGTTTTATTAAAGTAAACTAATTGTAATAGATCACCTGGAAAGCGCTGTTACACTAGTGTCACTCCATCCAAACTTTGTTTGCATGTTGAGAAGAGCCAGGAGCGCTTTCAATCTAGACACACGTGCTCCATTATACAATGGCGTATCGGCTTCACTTTTCATATCATCATAGACAAGCCTTTCTGAATCCATGATCGTCTTGATCATTTCATCAATCTCGGGCTCAAACATTGCCTTGTTGGGAATGTGGTCTACATGATCATCCCCCGAGCTATCATAGGCTACATCTTGTGGCCTCACATACGCTGCTTGACCAAAGCGCCTACGAACACATCTATTGGGTTGCAAGATTGTTGCCTGTTGGCCAGCGTCAGAGTCTGACGAGTTATAATTGGCAACAAATCGATCTATAATAGATGGATTGAACTCGCCAAATTCGCGAACGTGCTGCAAACAAAGGAATCTTGTCCGTCGCACAACATGCTTGCAATGGTTACAAGGACATAAAAATCCTCGTTGAGAGATAGGTGTTTCAGTTGGATGGCCCCACATCCTCGTCACTACTCATAATGAGGGTAAAAATCTTATAACCTAGACAACAAATTTAATCTTCTATTGGCATTCTTCATCTTTTATCTCTCTCTCTCTCTCTCTCTCTCTCTCTCTCTTTGTTCACACTATAAACTACCTCACATTCTCTACTCATGTCCAATCCCTGCACACCTCGGTCTAGAGGTGCACAAAGATCAGAACCACCGGGTTATAATCTCGTCTTTATTGGTCAATGCCTATATTTGTGGGTACAAGAAATCTGCACACCCACGTCTACATAATACTGCATGTAGTGGACAAAACCCCTTTGCCTCTTCTCTAGCTGTAGCATTTCACAGCATCTTAACACCTTTTCACAGTAGATCTTTGTTTGTAGCATGCAGGTACGCCATTCTTGCAATGTAGCTGATGTCTGCTCAAGGCAATTAATTCTTAATCTAGATTTGACGGGATGTGGTGTGTGTGTGTGTGTGACCCTTGGAATCGTCATCTTGCGTCACTAATTTCTGTGTAGGCTCAATTTGCTCTTCAATCAGCTGAACATGACGGCTTATTGTATGGTAGCAACAGTCAAACATGCAGGTGGAATTGCTGGTCCGTATGGAGTGTCGAGGCTGTGAGCGCAAAAAAACTTCTCGCCATTTCTTCTAACCTTATCTTAAACGATTTTCTCGCCATTTCTTCTAACCTTAAATAACCTAAATCTAATCTAATATAACATAAACAAACCTAAATTTAATCTAATATAACATAAATCTAAATTTAACGTAAATAAACCTAAATCTAATCAAACGTAAATCTAACTAAAAATAAACCTAAATCTAATCTAATTTAACTTAAATAAACCTGAATCTAATTTAACGTAAGTCTATATCTAACCTAATCTTTAACGTCTTTTGGGAAAGTTTCCTACAACGTTAAAACTCTCTTCTTCTTGTGTGTGTGTGTGTGGGTGTGTGTGTATCAATAAAAAGAGAAAAATGGTATAACCTTTCTATCACCCAAGTGTGGTAGATTGGTTATGCCATTTTCCTCTTAAATAACAAGTCTTGAGTTCAACTCTTCGTCGGCTAGATTTTTAGGTCTCTTTAATTAGTTTCCTACGATGTTAAATTAAACTCTCTTCTTCTCGGGTGTGTGTGTGGATGTGTGTGCACGCCAATAAAAAAAAAAGAAAAATGGTATAACTTTTCTATCACTGAAGTGTGATAGATTGGTTATGCCATTTCCCTTATGAATAACATATCTTGAGTTCAACTCCTGTCGACTAGATCTTTAAGGTCTCTTGGGATAGTTTCCTACGATGTTAAGACTCTCTTCTTATTCTTCTTCTTCTTCTTCTCTCTCTCTCTCTCTCTCTCTCTCTCTCTCTCTCTTTGTTTTATCTCTCTCTCTCTCTCTCTCTCTCTCTCTCTCTCTCTCTCTCTCTCTCTCTCTCTCAATGTGTGTGTGCATTCTTTGATAATGCATGTGTGTGTGCGCGTTTTTGGTTTATGCATGCTCTCTCTCTTTTTTCCTCTCTCAATGTGTGTGAGCATTTTTTGTTTATGCTTGTGCTCTCTCTCTCTCTCTCGTTCTATCTCTCTCTCCCTCAAAAACACAATGTGTGTGTGTGTGTGTGTGTGTGTGTGTGTGTGTGTGTGAGAGAGAGAGAGAGAGAGAGAGAGGGATAAAGAAAGAGGGGAAGGGACCATGAGAGTGAGGAGAGGAAAGGAGCATACTTGGCTCTCCTTCCTCTCCTCATGTGTGTGTGTGTGTGTGTGTGTGTGTGTGTGTGTGTGTGAGTGAGAGAGAGAGAGAGAGAGAGGGAGAGAGAAAGAGGGAAAGGGAACATGAGAGTGAGGAGAGGGAAGGAGCATACCTGGCTCTCCTTCCTCTTCTCGTGTGTGTGTGTGTGTGTGTGTGTGTGTGTGTGGAGAAGAAAGAGAGAGAGAGAGAGAGAGAGAGAGAGAGGGAGAGCGTAACCTTCTTGTTTGAGCGTCCGTCGAAAACTCAGATCTAAGATCTAAGTTTTCGGACGCTCTCGGTTATTTTTTTAAGCCCTGGTGGCGTCGCTATGTTACTTGTAACATAGCGACGTCGTGCTTTTTCATTTTTGAGCGTCACACTACGAGCGTCGCTACTATTAAGCACGTCTTGTAGTGACAACTCATGGTTCGCACCATAGGAAGGGTCATTGTAGAGAGCATATGCATTGTTCATTTCAGGTTGTCTACTTTCAAGTTTGTTTTGCAATTACAAAGGAGAGGAGGGGGAGTAAGGGGATAGCTTCACGAAAGTGACAACCATGTTGTTTGAACATAAAACACCTATCGCTTCCATGGATGGAAAATGATGCGAATTAGAAAACAAATGAGATTCTAGCAACATGGGATTAACTTGAAAACTTATGTCAAGACAAAACCTTAAACTCCCAAGAGAAGAAAACAAATGAGATTCTAGCAACATGGGATTAACTTGAAAACTTATGTCAAGACAAAACCTTAAACTCCCAAGAGACTCGTTGTTTTCTTAAGGTCTTGAATAAGTAGACATAAAAAAGGAAATATGAACTAAGAGACTATAATTTAATGAAGTTAATCTAAATTTTAATTAGGATTAAAAATTATCGAGAAGATTTGGCGTGGATAGCCCTAGCATAACATAAAAGGTTTAAGTGTGAAATTTGTCTTATACATGTTTGGAAAAGGCCGGTGCAGGTGTTTACCTGTGGGATGCAATAGGGGATGGTTCTTTCTGGCTGGGACTAATAACCGTTAGTCTATATTTTGAGCACCAATTAATTCAATGTCCTAAAATAAGGATTGTATGCGAGTGAGCCTTGGTCGCCGGGTGGGAGGATTCACGGATGCGTCTAGATATCGGCCTAATCCGGGTAGGCCTGATGCGGACAGGAAAAGGAGGAAGGAAAGTAGATCCACGAAGGGATCGGATAAGGGAGTAAGATGTGATTTAATTAAGGAACTTTTTTAGCTATTTGGTAAAAAGGAACCTTGGAAAGGCTAGGAACCTAAATGGGTTATCCCAAAATTGTACTCATCAACTCGATATTTGCTCTATTTCTTGGGATATTTATCTAAAAGGAACTTAAGGTAGATTAATTTTGTAAGCTTTTCTTAAATAAGATAAAGAAAAATAAAAATTGGAATTGTGTAAAGACGCCGCTCTTCCCCTCCATGTTTGCTTGTGTAGCAGATATTTCTACTTTTTTGGTGTTGTGCTTTGTTGATGAGACACCGTTGCTAAACATCAATCGAAAACAGCCCAGATCTTCTTGGCCAAGCTCAACGTATCCCACAATCAATGCATTCCAAGAAACCATATCCCAGACAGAAAGCTCCTCAAGTGCTTTTTGTGCTTTATGAACTGCACCACATTTGGCATACATGTTGACCAAGGAAATTGTAAAATGCAATATGCCTTCAAGGAGAAAGTGTATGTGATTGCACTTGGAGAGATGCCCTCTCTCTACATCTGTTGAAAACAGCCCACAGCTTCCAGACCCTCACCATTTTGGACATATCGCGCAATCAATGCACTCCATGAGACAACATTGTGGACAGGAAGCTTGTCAAGGACTTGTTGCGCTCTTCCTCTCCATGTTTTCTTATGGAGAAAATATTGTTGCTTTCTTGGTGCTGCTTTGCTGATTTCATCTGGAGATATACCCTCACTTGGCATCCACCGAAAATCTTCTTGGCCAAGTTGGGCATATCCAACAATCAGTGCATTCCAAGAGACAACATCCCAAAGAGGAAGCTCCGGGATGTTATCCCAAAGAGGAAGCTCCTCAAGCACTCTTTGTGATTTATGAAGTGCGCTACATTTGGCATACATGTCGATCAAGACATTTGTGTAATGCGACATGCCCTCAAGGTGCAAGTGTACATGATTGCATTTGGGGAGTTTTACTCTCTCTATATATGTCGAAAATAGCCCAAAGCTTCTTAACCCTCACCCTATTAGACATATCATGCAATCAATGCACTCCATGAGACAACATTGCAAGCAAGAAGCTCATCAAGGACTTGTTGCGCTTCTCACTCCATGTTTTCTTGTGCAGTGGATATTGTTGCTCATTCCCAGAGCTTCTTGACCAGATCTTCTTCTCCATGTCATGTATGTCAATGAGAGAGGACCATGGATTTGATTGAGTAAGATCCCATTGTTTCCAACAACCGCACATGTCTTAAGGCTTCCCAAGAGCCATGGTATGGTTTGGTTTCTTCATGTAATGCTTATCAATGGGATCTTTCACTGTGTTTTGAAGTTGTGCCATGAGGTGAGGGTCATAATGCTTGTTTTGAACCCACATACAGAGAGAGCTGTGAAACTGCGCCTACAAGGGCACGTACTGAGGGATACTGAGAGGAGAATAGGAAGCCTTTTCTCTCTCAATCTGGATGGTTGCCTTCCTTCGTAGAGTTTGTCGCTCGAGAACACAAAGCGAGGCCTCACAAACTACCCTTCATAGAATCTCTCCGAGGCTACTAAGGATCACATCAACCTTGTGCCTCCTTAGGATGTTGATGTTAATCCCCCTGATCTTGATGTTACAAACCTCATCAATTTTGTTGGAATGCACTACTTCATATCTTGATGATAAACTCAATACCGCATTGAAAAAATGAATCCTTGTCCAATTCTTTTAATTAAGATTGGCATATTATAGAACAAGAAGTTGAAACATATGGAGAGGTGATTGGATTCCACACCCTGACGGGCCTGCTTATACAAATGCAAATGTCCATACATTCAAGAAAATTAGAATTGTACTAAGCTCAAAAGACCAGACCTCAGATTCTTATATTGGAGATGGAAACCTTTCGGTTGTGAGCTTCCCTTATTTGACGGGAAGATATTTCTCAATATTATTGCAGAAAAGAAATTGGCTTTCATTGGGGATTCCATAGCTCAAAACAATTTTCAGTCTATTTTGTGCCATACTCTTGCCCAAGAAATGCTTCTCTTGAGATTTATAATATGTGGTAGCCTCTTCTAAATAGAGAGGGACTTCTGTACGTGGAGACCCTCTGGAAATGGCTTCAATCAATCGCAGAGCTTGTAATTGAAGCTTGCACTGCTTACAGTCCATGCAGAGGTAAGGAAGAAGTAAGCTTTAGCTGTAATTTAACTGCAGGTTGAGATTCCTCTGCTAAATATGGTTTGCACTGGAACGTCCATATATTGTACTTCAGAACTTACAACTTCACATTCCTTTTTTGCATGCAGGGCTCCCTTCTTAGCTGTCAAAGGAGTTGAGCAAGCTGCAGGCTTTCCACATCGCATTGTGAAGCTTGATATGGATGTTTTGGATGAAACTTGGCACCATCAGTGCATAACTACGATTATATTGTTTATTCATTAGGGTGTTGGTTCTTGAGGGACTCTCTCTATTTTGCTCAAGATGAGCTAGTGGTCTGCAATCATCGGTCAATGTTGAAGAATGCGACAGAATATGTGGCTTGGGCATACGCCAGCTACAAAGCGGCAGTAAGGACGGGCTTCAACTTTCTGATATCTTAAAAGAAGTGGTAATCTTGAGGCTCTCTTCTTAGCCAAAGCCATGGGAGCTTGCTCAAAAGGACAGCCTATTGAGGTTCCCATGGAAGCTGTGAGTTTTAGCCCTGTTGTGTCGCCATTGGAGTTGTGAGGTTTTGTGGAGGGAGGGCAGGTGTAACCGTTGGAGAGAGGTGTGAGAGCTCGGATAGAAAAGGAGACATGATCTGAGCCGTCTACCACACACACCCACTCTGCTCTATTAATTCGCCTCTAATGATGCACGCCATCGCGACTGTGCAATCTACTACGATAATTTTTGTGAGAAACACCTCCCTTCTGCTAACCCTTCGTGCCTCCAAGATGCCGATATGGGCTTAAAAATTCATGCTGATATTGCTAGTGAGGGGCTGTTGCAAATAATTGTCGTGCTTGACAATGCCTTGGTCGATATGTATGCCAAATGTAGTGTGGGATGTCATCTTTTGGAACGCATGGATTGCAGGATATGCTCGACAAGGGCCGGGTCAAGAAAATTTCAATTGGTTTTAGTAGGTGCTTGAGGAGCTTACAGTTAAGAACGACGTCAACTGATTGCGGGATACACACAATAAGAGTAGGACGAAAAGCTCTAGGCTGTTTTTAGAGGATGCAAAGTGAGGGACTCTGTCTATATGCAATCACCTATGTGTGCATCTTGAAGGCATGTGACTCTACGCTAGATGCTGATATGAGCTTAAAAATTCACTTTGATATTGTTAGTTAGGGGCTTCTTGTCTGGAATGTTGCCTCTCGGAATGCACTGATTGGGGATGTGCACAACAATAGTAGCGCCAGAGTCCAGAGTGTGGACTCTTGGAATGTAGTGATTTCAGGATGCTCTAGATTGTTCTCAGCAGATGCAATCACCTGTGCATGCATCTTGAAGGCATGTGGCTCTACGCACAACAAGAGTAGGGCTAGAAAGATTTCGAGCTTGGCACTACCTTGGTCGATATGTATGCCCAATGTGGTGCGCTTGAGAAAGCACAAAAACTGCTTGAGGAGCTTCTTGTCTGAAATGTCGCCTCTTGGAATGCATTGAATGTGGGATGTGCATAACAAGAGCAGAGCCATAAAGCTCTAGGCTGTTTTTCAGTGGATGAAAATGCTTGGAATGCATTGGTCGTGGGATACTCACTACAGAAGTAGGGCCAGGAAGCTCTAGTCTATTTTCAGCTTCCTATCCGGAGTGTGGACTCTTGGAATGCATTGCAAGATTTGCCCTACAGGAGAAAGATCTAGTTTGTTTTCAGTAGATGCAATCACCTACCCATGCATCTTGAAGGCATGTGGCGCAAGATGCTGATATGGACACAAAAAATCACAATTATATTGTTTGTCAGAGTTTGGTGAAAAAAGATGTCGTGCTAGGCACTGTCTTTGTTGATATGTATGCCGAATGTGGTGCGCTTGAGAAAGATGTCGAGCTTTGCACTGTCTTGGTCGATATGTATGCCAAATGTGGTGCGCTTCAGAAAGCAAACAAAGTGCTTGAGGAGCTTCCTACTCAGAATGTCGCCTCTTGGAATGCACTGACTATGGGCTTCCTTTTGTGAAGCGTTTCTAGCCATTTTCTTGCTTGCTGGCTCAATTCATTGCTATTTGAAGTTTTCTCAAGTTTTTGGGTTCTCTCTTTGTGGGTAGCAAAGCTAGGTTTCCTGCTTCTCGCAACATTGCCCACATATTATTTTGATAGAGGTTCTCTGTCTTGAAGAGTTACGAGCTTTCTCTCTGCAGACATTTCGGATCAGGTCACGATAAGGATGCCGTTAATTTAATACCTTCCGTCCCTTCTTCAGCAATATTGCAATACATAGGTGTTGAGGGTTCAATGCCATCCTCTGGCTGTAGATTGCCAATTCAAAAGAATTTTTCTAGCATTTGGAAACAAATAAGTGAATGGTGTTGGCCCTCGCTCCAATGAGCATGCATATATCCTCATTTGTTTACCAATTGTTGCTACCAATTGTTGCATACTTCATGATGAGTTTCCCGTTCCAACATGGGATCAGCGCTTCAATGAAGACCTGATGAAGATTCGAATGCGCGAATACTGCAAACACAAGCGTTCCGAAGTGCACAAAGCAATCAAGAATGGGTGGAACAGGCCAGATTGGCTGGCCAAAGAAGATTGGAAGAATGCGAAGAAAGCAGCGCGCGAGAATCCCGACAAGTGGAAGCAACAAAAGGATGCAGCCAGAGCGCGAGTAGAGGCAGGGAGCTCGCACCACTTGGGGAGCAGTGGATGGACATCATTTGAGGCCGATTTTGTAAGTGTTTTCACATTGCTCTTTATGCATGTTCGATAGTTTAGGGTTTATGAGTTTTTTAGTTCTAATATAATGAAATCTTTGTATGTTTTGACAGTGGTCCACTACAAGAGGCTCTTCATATTAGCGACGCTCAAAAAAAAAATTTCCGGCGTCGCTATGAGCGTCGCTATAAGCGTCGCTATGAGCGTCGCAAATTTGCAAAGACATTTGCGACGCTCATAGCGACGCCGGCTGGGGTAAAAAAATAACCGAGCGCGCCCAAAAACTCAGATCTCAGATCTGAGTTTTTCGGCGCCCTCAAGCAAGGAGCAGGTAACGCTCTCCCTCACTCTCTCTCTCTCTCTCTCTCTCTCTCTCTTCCCCACACACACACACACACACACACACACACACACGAGGAGAGGAAGGAGAGCCAGGTATGCTCCTTCCCTCTCCTCATTCTCATGTTCCCTTCCCCTCTTTCTCTCTCCCTCTCTCACACACACACATACACACACACACACATAGTGTTTTTGAGAGAGAGAGAGAGAGAGAGAGAGAGAGTACAAACAAAAACAAAAACGCACACACACATACATAAACAAAGAATGCACACACACATTGAGAGAGAAAAAGAGAGAGAGAGCATGCATAAACAAAAAACGCACGCATTGAGAGAGGAAAAGAGAGAGAGAACACGCATAAACAAAAAATGCACACATTGAGAGAGGAAAAGAGAGAGAAAACATGCATACGATCCAAAAAAACGCACACACATTGAGAGAGAAAGAGAGAGAAACTAATTTAATGTCGTAGGAAACTAATTAAAATTAAAAGACCTAAAGATCTAGCCGAAGAGGAGTTGAACTGAAGACCTATTATTCAAGAGGGAAATGGCATAATCAATCTATCATACTTGGCATGGGTGATAGAAAGGTTATACCATTTATCTCTTTTTATTGGCACACACATCCACACACGCGCACACACACAAGAAGAAGAGAGTTATAACGTCGTAGGAAACTATCTTAAAAGACGTTAAAGATTAGGTTATATGTAGACTTACATTAAATTAGATTTACGTTTATTTTTAACTAGATTTACGTTTATTTAAGCTAGATTTAGATTTACGTTATATTAGATTAGATTTAGGTCTCCATAGACTGCGATGCCTGCATGAAGCGGGTGAAGAAAGCCCTCAATGGAATATAGGGTATTGCTGCCTTCACTCATGGTAGGCTCCGTCGATCCAAAAGTACTGGTGAAATGTCTTCAGAAGATAGGGAAGAAGGTGGATCTTCAGGGCGGCAAGAGTCACTACATCCCCGACACAATGACCATCTAGACAACCTCTAGTCATTAGACTTACGTTAAATTAGATTTAGCTTTATTTTTAGTTAGATTTACGTTTATTTAGATTTACGCTTATTTACGTCAGATCGAGTCCACGCAAGAATTACTTACGGTTTAGGGTTTAGAGTTAGACGAACAGTGAAAAGATCTACTGTGAAAAGATGTTAAGATGAAGTGAAGTGCTACAGCTAGAGAAGAGGCAAAGGGATTTTGTCCACTATATGCAGTATCATGTAGACGTGGGTGTGTAGATTTCTTGTACCCACAAATATAGGTATTGACCAATAAAGACGAGATTATAACCCGGTGGTTCTGATCTCCGTGCACCTCTAGACCGAGGTGTGCGGGGATTGGACATGACTAGAGAATGTGAGGTAAAGAGAGAGAGAGAGAGAGAGAGAGAGAGAGAGAGAGAGAGAGAGAGAGAGAGAGAGAGATAAAACGAAGAATGCCAATAGAATATTAAATTTGTTGTCCAGGTTATAAGTTTTTTATCCTCATTATGAGTAGCGACGAGGATGTGGGACCGTCCAACCGAAACACCTATCTCTCAACGAGGGTCTTATGTCCTTGTAATCAATGCAAGCATGCTGTGCGACGGACAAGACGTGTTTCTTTGCAGCACGTTCGCGAATTTGGCGAGTTCGATCCATCTATTATAGATCGAGTTGTTGCCAATTATAACTCGTCGGACTCTGACGCTGGCCAACAAGCAGCAATCTTGCAACCCAATAGACGTGTTCGCAGGCGCTTTGGTCAAGTAGCATATGTGAGGCCACAAGATGTAGCCTCTGACAGCTCGGGGGATGATCATGCAGAGCACATTCCCAACAAGGCAATGTTTGAGCCCGAGATTGATGAAATGATCGAGACGATCATGGATTCAGAAAGGCTTATCTATGATGATATGAAAAGTGAAGCCAATACGTCATTGTATAATGGAGCACGTATGTCTAGATTGAAAGCACTCCTGGTTCTTCTCAACATGCAGGCAAAGTTTGGATGGAGTGACACTAGCGTCACAACGCTTTTCAGGTGATCTATTACAGTTAGTTTACTTTAATAGAACTCTAAATGTATAATGATCTGATAGATTTTTATACGACTGTATCATATTTTTATGTTGTGTAGATTGTTGAAAGAGCACATACTACCAGCTGACAATGTGATGCCAGATTTCCGAGATGAAGCAAGAAAGATTTTGCAAAACTTGGGGATGGATTACAATTCTATCCACGCTTGTCCTAATGACTGCATTCTTTTCAGAGGGGAATACACAGACATGGAGAAGTGTCCGAAATGTGATTCCGAAAGATATCGAGTAGATCTCCATGGGACAAAAATTCCACAAAAGGTTTTGCAACATTTTCCTTTGCTTCCTCGCATCAAGCATTTCTTCGAATGTAAGTCCATGGCCGCCCTAGCATCATGGCATGAGGAGAATAAATCTTCGGATGGTGTGCTACGAATTCCTGCAGATTGCGCAGGCTGGAAACATATAGATGGAACATGGTCGGATTTTGCCAGGGAAGCTCGAAATTTGCGCTTAGGCCTGGCTATGGATGGCGTAAATCCATTTGGTCAAAGATCAACATCTTACAGTGTATGGCCCGTTGTCATCGTCAACTACAACATTCCCCCGTGGTTGACTACGAAGAAGGGGCACCTATGGCTAAGCTTGATTGTGCCAGGGCGATATAAAGTGGGGAATATGGATGTGTATCTTCGTCCACTATTGGAAGAGCTACAACAATTGTGGATTGGCATAGAGGTGGTGGATATGAGCCGACACACAGGACGACGGAATGCTTTGATCAGAGGCATTCTAATGTGGACCATGCATGACTATCCCGGGCTAACAGAATGCTCAGGTGATCTATTGACACTCCTCACTCAGACACTGTAAATATTGTTTTTTCCCATAGTTGATCTATTATCATGTGTATACATGCAGGGCTTCAAACAAGCGGATATAGAGCATGTGTCACATGTGGACCTAGACTGAATGCACGTAGGGCACCCTCACTGAAGAAGCAAATCTACGAAGGTCATCAAGCGTATCTTCCAGAGAATCATGTGTTACGCGACGGCTTTTTGGGAAGAGAGCCACCAAGGATGTCTGCACAAGCATGGTTAGAGCAGAAGGAGATGTGCGATGACGGATTGCCTCCAGGGATGAACAGACTATCTCTATGGTACGAGTTACCATACTGGCCCCGACTCATGATCAATCACTTGCTCGATCCAATGCACATATTCAAGAATGTGGGTAATCTACTATGGGACCATTTGACCGGCAAGAAAGATACTTTGGGAGCCAGAGTTGACCTTAGAAATGTGGATCGTATGGAGCAATATTGGCCGCAAACAGCGTCTGATGGATCGATAAAACTCCCTAAAGCACCATGGATTTTCACAGGAGCCCAAGAACGCAAAGTAAAAGAGGCCATTCGATCTTTGCGGACCCCCACTGGCGTAATGCACTCGCTCCGAATGTGTTTTACTAAAGAAGGAAAGCTTACCGGTTTGAAGTCACACGATTGGCATAAAATGTGTCAGGTACGTTCATAGTGGACTTTAATATCATTGCATAAAATGTGGACTTTAATATCATTGCTGCACATACTTTACAGTTTATTTTACCGGTTGCCATTGAGGGATGTTTGTCTCTCGACATCCGTAACACAATCTACAAACTTGCAAAGCTGGTGCAATGGATCTCACAAAAGGAGATCAACGTAGACTCCATACCATTCGCCAAACTAAATGCTGCGGAGCTTGTGTGCATGTTTGAGAAACATTTTCCTACTACAATGCTAACCATTCAGGTGCATCTTCTTGTTCACATAGTTGATGAGGTGGAAATAGCAGGCACAGTTCATTCCAGATGGATGTTCTTCTTAGAGCGTTTCATGAAAACGCTTAAGGGATATGTGCGTCAAAAGGCACGTCCGGAGGGTAGCATGGCAGAAGGTTGGTTGGTATCAGAGTCCCTAGTGTACATTGGAGAGTGGCTAGACGGATTTGATAAATCCCGGGACACGCTATGATGAACCATAGATGATGAGCGCATATCTGGGATTGTCATGTGCAATCTCGGTGTTGAGAAGAAGATGACGGAAGATCTAGAGGCTAAAATCAACCGATTTTGCATGCTTCACAATCCAGTGATGCAAAAGTGGATTTCACAATATGAGGATGCAAAGCAAGAGCGACAAAGGGCACGAATCGAGTGGAGACGGGGAAGACGACCACCGATGCACTATCCAGCGGTTCTGGAGAGCCTACCAACCTTCATGAGCTTAAGATGGTTGCACAACCAATTGAAAAGCGCACAACAATGCGGTGACGAAGTGACTGAAGAAGAGTGGGAGTACTCTCGGGGTTGCGCGACCAAGGTAAGTTTGCAATGTACGACTAGCAAGTGACTTTATTTATAAACGTTTGAACGGCCACTCATAATCTTTGTTCGTTGTAGTATAAGTCATACACAGCAGCATGGTGTAAAGGTCGACATTTTAGGGTGGAACGAATCGACAAAAAGCGTTTTACTCAAGATTGTGGAATCATGGCAAAATTTGAACAGTCTAGTCGACGACGTTCCTCTGATGCAGATCCTGTGGTGGCGGAACTCACTTACTTCGGCACGCTGCAAGAGATTTTGAGGATCGATTACAGAGGATTTTTTGTCGACTTGTTCGACGTGCAATGGTTCAAGATAATCATGGAGGGTCGCAACGCTACTGTGCGTAGAGGAGAGTCTGGTTTTCTTGAGGTGGATTCTACGTTCGACGTGCAATGGTTCAAGATAATCATGGAGGGTCGCAACGCTACTGTGCGTGGAGGAGAGTCTGGTTTTCTTGAGGTGGATTCTACTAAGAAATGGACTGACCTAAGAGACACTTTCGTACTACCCGAGCATTGTGAACAAGTAAGTATGTAAATAGTTAACATCCCCCTTTTACAAGTTATGTGCTTGAAAGCTCTCATGTAAGTTATGTGGCTCTGGCAGGTAGTATTTCATCCTACAAAGTCTACATCAAACTGGTGGTACGTCATAGAGGTAGCCCCTCGTAGTGCAAGGACGTATGAAGGCTACCATGTGCCAATCACAACGACATCAATGGAGGAGATCAGAGAAGGTGCTCAATCAGAAGCCGCTGCGGTGGTGCCAGACGAGCATCAAGATGCTACTACTCTATATGGGGTGCATGCAGAGGAGCGACAAAATGAAACAGATGATATGTGTTTAAACGGAGAGCTCTATATAGATATAGAAAGTTATGCTGAGTTATGCGAGGATGAGAGAGAGATCTCTTAAAGCCACAAATATTGTATTTGAACAATTTTGCTCCGTGTTGTAAAAGCTCTGGCTCTCTAAGTACCTTCCATGGTGTATAACGCTCTTTTCTACTCGCGCTCACATCTTTTGATTGAAAATTCTGAGTTTTCGACTTGCCTCTTCTATCACTCGATTCATTGCGTCATTGTATTTATATGCGTCATTACGTCATTGTATTTAATGGTCTTTGCGTCATTGTCTACTCTATTCATTCAATATTAAGTTTAAATATTCGTGTGTTTAATGCAGGTATGGATGATGAGGAGTTTCTTTCTTCTTTGTCACCGCAGCAGAGACAGTGGTACGTGGAGCGTCATCGCTCTGGCGCATCATCGCGCGTTCCTACACCATCCGCATCTCCCTCTCTTTCGGAGCATTCGGCGCGCTCCGAAGCTTCGGCGTTGACGAGACGAGCTTCACACTCGTCTAGACACCGGCGCTCTAGTGGTGGCGGTGGCGGTTGTTGTGGGGATTCCGCCACCGATGCCTCCACACCGCCTCGTGTTCGACGAGGCTCTTTACCCTCCCCTTCTTTGCCCGCCCCCACACCAGCCACAGCATCGCCATCTACGCCAGGTTTTGCACGGCTGACTGTTCCTAGAAGCTACACACCTCTACCTACTCCGCCAGGAGCCACCCCACTCGACACTCCTCGCTTCGGGGCCCAGACGCCGGTGGAGACACCTGACGTCCGTACCCCCATCGACACGCCGCTAGAGACCCCTGCCGGGACACCCAGGTTCACGCGTCACCGGCCAGAGGGCTTGCCTTACTTCGTCGACATCAGCGGCGGCATCATCATGGATGATGACGGCAAGAAGGTGATCTCGCGCATGTGTGGTCTTTGCTCTCAGCTGTTTAGACACTATATACTAAACAAATGGAGTGAAGTACCAAGTGATTTAAAAAACAGAGTCATCAGCATACTTCATGATGAGTTTCCCGTTCCAACACGGGATCAGCACTTCAATGAAGACCTGATGAAGATTCGAATGCGCGAATACTGCAAACACAAGCGTTCCGAAGTGCAAAAAGCAATCAAGAATGGGTGGAATAGGCCAGATTGGCTGGCCAAAGAAGATTGGAAGAATGCGAAGAAAGCAGCGTGCGAGAATCCCGACAAGTGGAAGCAACAAAAGGATGCAGCCAGAGCGCGAGTAGAGGCAGGGAGCTCGCACCACTTGGGGAGCGGTGGATGGGCATCATTTGAGGCCGATTTTGTAAGTCTTTTCACATTGCTCTTTATGCATGTTCGATAGTTTAGGGTTTATGAGTTTTTTAGTTCTAACATAATGAGATCTTTGTATGTTTTGACAGTGGTCGATGACAGGACGTGATCCCACACCGTACGAGCGCGAGTACGCAGGCAGGAAGGGCTTAAACGCCCTGATGGACATTCTCAGTTCTCGCGGCGGCATGGTTAGTATTAGGGTTTACTCTTTTTTATTTTTTGTATTGTTTTATAAATGTCGTTATATGTTTATACTTACTGAAAGCTGTCTTATTGTCTTTTTTTGCAGAATCCGACAGATACGCCGCTTGGACGCGATGAGACGTCTAACTAGACGACGTCAGTTTAGCCGTAGCTAGATAGCATTAGTTTAGGGTTTCTCATAGCTTATGTATCATGAGACGGATTTTATACGTCTTTTTGAACCATGTATATTATTACATTTGTCACCGCAGTTCCTTTTGCCAATCAATTCTTTATGCCTATGATGTTGTACAATTGTCATTGTTACATTTGCCAATCAATTCATTTTGCCTATGATGTGTACAATTGTCAATTTTGCAAACAATGCGTCTTGTGGGTGACTATTTTGGGTCTATTATCTACCTTTGCACTTTTTTTAAAAAGTGAATCAAGTACAATATGGTTGGTGGGTGGCAGGGCATTCAATGCCCTGCCACCAAAAAAAATATTCTCTCGGGCGTCGCTATAAGCGTCGCTATTTATGGCTCTGTAGCGTCGCTATAGTCTTCTGTGTAAACGTCGCTATAAGCGTCACTATAGGCGTCGCTATATAGCGACGCTCATAGTGACGCATATAGCGACGCTTATAGCGACGCTTTTAGCGACGCCGGGGGTTATAAAAACCCAATGTATTTCCGTCGCTAACAGCGTCACAAGAGCACACAAGCTCTTGTAGTGGTCGATGACAGGACGTGATCCCACACCGTACAAGCGCGAGTACGCAGGCAGGAAGGGCTTAAACGCCCTGATGGACATTCTCAGTTCTCGCGGCGGCATGGTTAGTATTAGGGTTTACTCTTTTTTATTTTTTGTATTGTTTTATAAATGTCGTTATATGTTTATACTTACTGAAAGCTGTCTTATTGTCTTTTTTTGCAGAATCCGACAAATACGCCGCTTGGACACGATGAGACGTCTGACTAGACGACGTCAGTTTAGCCGTAGCTAGATAGCATTAGTTTAGGGTTTCTCATAGCTTATGTATCATGAGACGGATTTTATACGTCTTTTTGAACCATGTATATTATTACATTTGTCACCGCAGTTCCTTTTGCCAATCAATTCTTTATGCCTATGATGTTGTACAATTGTCATTATTACATTTGCCAATCAATTCATTTTGCCTATGATGTGTACAATTGTCAATTTTGCAAACAATGCGTCTTGTGGGTGACTATTTTGGGTCTATTATCTACCTTTTCACTTTTTTTAAAAAGTGAATCAAGTACAATATGGTTGATGGGTGGCAGGGCATTCAATGCCCTGCCACCAAAAAAAAATTCTCTCGGGCGTCGCTATAAGCGTCGCTATTTATGGCTCTGTAGCGTCGCTATAGTCTTCTGTGTAAACGTCGCTATATGTGTCGCTATATAGCGACGCATATAGCGACGTTCTCGTAGCGACGCTCGTAGCGACGGTTTTAGCGACGCCGGGGGTTATAAAAACCCAGTGTATTTCCGTCGCTAACAGCGTCACAAGAGCACACAACCTCTTGTAGTGATTATCCCACACATCCAAGGAGTTGCAATGACGGCCCGTGTGCTAGTCCAACGAGAGGAAGGTTCCTCAAATGTCATGCCAACTTCATCTTTATCGTCCACGGCTTCATCTTGCATGTGGCTCTATGCAAGATGCTGATATGGGAAAAAAGATGTTGTGCTTGGCACTATCTTCGTTGATATGTATGCATTCTTGCAGAGCTTCCTACTGAAGTATGCTCGAGGCTCTAGGATGGTAGATGAGAACATGGCCATCGAGGCTTCAACACCAAAGGTCATGGATGTTAGTGAGGCTGTTGAAAAAAGATGTCGTGCTTGGCATTGCCATGGGTGATATGTATGCTAAAAATGCGGTGCGCTTGAGATGCTGATATGTCATGCTTGGCACTGTCTTTGTCGATATGTATGCATTCTTGCAAAGCTTCCTGGTAAAGTATGCTAAAGGCTCTAGGATAGGAGATAAGAACATGGCCATCAAGGCTTCAACATCAAAGGTCATGGATGCTAGTAAGGCTGTTGAAAAAAGATGTCATGGTTGGCGTTGCCTTGATCAATAGTGTATGCTAAATGTGGTGTGCTCGAGAAAGCACAAAAAGTGTATGAGAAGATTTCTATCCGGAATGTTGTCTCTTGGAATGCATTCAGTGCAGGATACACGCAACAAGAGCAGGGCTAGAAATCTCTTGGCTGCTTTCAACGGGGATGCAAAGTGGGAGCGTCTCTCCAAATGCAATCACATAAGCGTGCATCAAGATGTTGATGTTGGCCTAAAAAATCACTCTGATATTGTTAGTCAGGGGTTGTTGCCAAAAATTGCCATGCTTGGCAATGCCTTGGTCGATATGTATGCCACATGTGGTGCGGGATGTCATCTTTCGGAACACACTGATTGTCGGATATGCCCAACAAGGGCACATGAAGCTGTCGTGATTGGCACTATCTTGGTCGTTATGTATGCTTAATGTGGTGCCCTTGAGAAAGCACAAAAAGTGCTTGAGGAGATTCCTGTCCGAATGTCACCTCTTGGAATGCACTAATTGTGGGATGTGCGCAACAAGAGCAACGCCAGAAATCTCTAGGCTGTTTTCAGTGGATGCAAAAGCAAATGTACCTCTCAAAATTTAGTCACCTATACTTTTGTCCTGAATGCTACGCTTACATCTTAAAGGAATGTGGCTCTACGCAAGTGCTCGAGGAGATTCTTGTCTGGAGTGTGCACTCTTGGAATGCACTAATTGCAAGATTTGTCCCACGTGGGCAGGGGCAGAAATCTCTAGTTTGTTTTCAGCATATGCAAAGTGAGGGCCTCTCTACAGATGTAATCACCTATGCATGCATCTTGAAGGCATGTGGCTCTAAGCAAGATGCTGATATGGGCACAAAAATTCACAATTGTATTGTTAGTCAAAGGCTGTTGAGAAAAGATGTCGTGCTTGGCACTGTCTTGGTCGATAAGTATGCAAAGCAAGGGTCTCTCTCCATATGTAATTACCTTTGCACGTACCTTGAAGGCATGTGGCTCTACACAAGATGCTCATATGGGCACAAAAACTCAGAAGTATATTGTGAGTCGGAGGCTATTGAAGAAAGATGTCGTGCTTGGCAGTATTGTCTTGGTCGATATGTATGTCAAATGTTGCACGCTTGACAAAGCACAAAATGGGGCCGAGGAGCTTCCTATCTGGAATGTCATCTCTTGGAATGCCCCGATGCGAGATGTGTGCAACAAGAGCAGGGCCAGAAAGCCCAAGGTTGTTTCCAGCGGATGCAAAGCAAGAATCCTTCATCCACGTGGCATCGACCATCCACCAACAGCAAGTGCTTGCTCGATTTTTTTATGACCTTCATTAGTCGACTTGTCAACAAGTGCAGCTATTGAGCTATTCCTGCTCTAAACTATAGTTTGAGCCCTCTGACGTCTTTCTCAACGCAAACTGAGGAGTCGTCAAAATTACAGCCTTTCATTGAAAACAGGAGATCGGCTTCCTTTGTTCTTTCTTGGTACCTTCACAGAAAAACCACAAGATGGGTAATCACTTCAAATCGATGCAGGATGCTAGCAAGGAAGCTCATCAAGGCTATTCTAAGCATATGCAAGCAAAAGGCCTTTCTCCAATGCAATCATCTATGGAAGCAAACACCTATGCTAGCATCTTGAAAGACTTCGCAATATACTAACATGGGTGATAGAATTTATATTGATGAGGGTGCTAGTCAGCCAAGCTATTCAGAAACAGGTTTTTCTTAGTAGGGCTTTTCTTTGTATGTATGGCAAATGTGGTGCCCTTACAATGTCCACAGAAAGGCAACAAATCCACTAACAACTCTAGGGAAGAAGCAATACTTGTGAAACACATCAAGCAGACTCACAAAAGCATGAGAAGTTCTCATGTTTGTGCTCTCATCACTATTACAGTTAAGCCCAACATGGCTGTTTCAAGGAAGTAGTTTGTTGTTCTCATGGGATAGCGAAGGCCTCTTCCCAATTGTCCCAATGCAATCACTTATGCTTGCACATTGAAGCTGTGCAGTCTTATGAAAGACGTTGACATGGGTGAGAGAATTAATGATGAGATTACTAGTCACGGGCTGTTGCAAAAAATTATCATGCTTCTTGTGATCTAGAGTGTGGACTCTTGGAATGCATTAATTGTAAGATTTTTCCACGGGGGTAGGGCCAGAAAGCTCTAATTTTTTTTCAACAGATGCGAAGTGAGGGCCTCTCTCCGGATGCAATCACCTATGCATGCACATGCCTTACGCAAGATGCCCAACATCGTTGATGCAAGGAAGTGCATCAACGAGAGACATTCAATCCCGCGGTGAGTAAGCATTATCATTTTTTTATTTTTGACACTGAGAACGCAGATAAGGAATGCACTGAAAATTGCACGTTGTCGTGGGAATGGCACGTTCCCTCGTATTATAAAAATTGGGGAGGATTGTGCAAACTCCCCCATGTAAGGAGACTTGCATGTTTTTCTTTTTTGAAACAAGAAAATGGAATAACAAACAATTAATAACATTGACATCTTGTATGGTTACGAACGTTGAGCTTGACAAAATAACAACCCTCCTGCTGTTTTTTTGCGAGGTACCCCTTTGAAGCACTACGATCGGTATCCCATTTTTGCAAAGAACGCCTCTGAACCACGACAATCGGTACCCCAAACACTCTCAGGTAAAAAAATCTAACACGCATTGATGAAATCTCTCTCCATGCTTCATTTCCTCTCGGATAAAAAATTCAAACACCCTTTGATGAACTCTCTCTCTCTCTCTCTCCCTCCCTTCATTTTCATATCTCTCCTCCCATTTAATAAATATCTTCGACAAATTAATAGCATCAAATAAACGTTTTTTTTTCATTTGAGAAGTGCTGAAATGGCATATATAGTATTTTACTTAATCTTAATTCGATACGAATGCAACTAAGAAAGAACTCTAGTTTCTTATTTCTTTTTTTTTCTTTTTTCTTGTGGGGGGGGGGGGGGGGGGGGGGGAGGCGGGGGGGACAAGATAGCATGCAAGACATGCAGATGTGATGTTCAAGTAGCATACGAGAGAGCCAAGATGGAGGTGGGTGGAAGACAAACGCTAGTAGAATTTTCTAAATTTGAAGGATTTTTGACATATTTTCTTGTCTTTTTTTATCGGTTTTTCTTCCGTTTACCTTGGTTTGCAACCACCTAATCTTGGTTTTCAACCAAATCAAGGCTAAGCTAAGGAAAACCTTTCCAGAACAATGGTTGCGTTTGGTTTGAGTTCAAACTTTTCTGGTTGGTTTGAGTTCAAATCTTACCTTCTCTCTTTTGGGGTATTGGTAATGTATGCTCTTTGTGGTTGGTTTGAGTGCAAATCTTACTTTCTCCCTTTTGAGGTGTTCTTGAGTTCTACATGTGCATAATGGTAACCTTGGGTATGAAGGTGAGGAAGCGGGATCTCTTGGAGATTCCTCATGAATATAAGAATGACGACCACAAACGAGCTCATTTGAGTGGAATCTCAAGGAGATCCCAAGCTTGAATGAATAGAAAAAAGAGGACTCGTCAAATGGTGGCAAACACAACATGCACATGGAAGGTTGCGATTGAGGGTCAAACGAGCCGCATGAGGCATGAGGAACATTGCAATGCCACGAGGCAGGGGAGTTGGCAAGGGGGGGAAGATGCAGGAGGCCACAACCTTGTTGCTTTTTTATATAAAATAGCTCGTATACAGGGCAACAAGCCGACGACGGTGGAGTGGCTAAACCTGTACTGCTCTCTCAGATTGTGATGTTGCAAATGCGATGGCAGGTTGTTGCATGATTTTAGTGTTACCATATACATGTGGTAGTGATGTGTGTGAACACACTAGGACCGCCGGGGCATTTTTTCCCTCTTTAGGAGGTTTTTTCCCCCGTGCATTGTATATATGCCCATCACTCTAGGGCTATCTATCTTTCCATTGCACACTAAGTAATACATTCTCTATTGTGTGCCTTGAGCTTCCTTCGTCTTCTCCAAGCTGTGTGTGTTTCTATGCAACCCTAATTCCAACAATTGGTATCACAGCAGGTCACGTCCTCCCGGGCTTAGTCGCCAGCTGCTATAGCACACGCATGCTCACTTTCTCCGATTTCAGTGAGCTTTGGCGAGCGTTCGCAGGTCGACAAATATTTTGGGATTGCTCGAAGAGCTTGGTCTGCTCAGAATTTTGATTTGGGCTTAGTCGCCAGCTGCTATAGCACACGCCTGCTCACTTTCTCCAATTTCAGTGAGCTTTGGCGAGCGTTCGCAAGTTGACAAATATTTTGGGATTGCTCGAAGAGCTTGGTCTGCTCAGAATTTTGATTTGGGCTCATTTCGGCCTCCGTTTCCACTACAAGCAGTATTGCACAGGCTATTTTGTCATTTTGTGCAGAATTTCTGTCAGTGCCGTTTTCTGCATAACAGGTGCCTTATAGTCTTCTACGGTTTGTGCTATATAGCACACGTTGTTCTCGCTCCGATTCTCCTATTTTCGAGCATTTTTCACATTAGGTGTAGCATTTACCATGGCTGACAACAACAACACAGTTGTGTTCAAGATGTTTGTTGCTGAGGACAGGTTGGATGGGGACAACTACCCTATGTGGGCTTATATGATGCAACATGTTCTTGTGTCAAAAGGTGTCTAGAACATTGTGCAAGGCATTGATGTACGTCCTGGTTCTGAGGATGTAGGCGATGTTGAGGATGTTGCAGGTCTTGCTGCAAGGATTGCAGCTGTTAGAGTTGTTTTGCCTACAGCAGAACAAGGTCGTTGGGATGTTAAGGATGCGCAGGCTCATGCATTGATTGCATTTTCTGTGAAGCACACCATTATTCCTCACATCCGTTCGGCAAAATCTGCAAAACAGGCTTGGGATATTCTAGCAGGTCTTTATGCAAGCCGCAATGAGGCTAAAATTGCTTTGCTGCGTAAAGAGCTAGAGTCGAAGATTATGTATGAGGAAGATGATATGGACACTTTCCTTGCTAGTGTCAAGGATATCAATGAGCAACTCATTTCTGCAGGTGAAGTCATTTCAGACAGTTCCCTAGTGCAGACTGTTCTTGATGCCTTACAAGATTCTTAACAGACTTTTGCTAGTACTTGGAGACTTATGACCCAAGGAAATCCTGAAGTTGTCAATTTTGATGCATTATGCACATTGCTATTGCAAGAGTCACTTTTCAACAAAAAAAAGGACTAGGCAGCGTGCAATTGAATAGTCTTTTATTGCTTCTCAAAGAAAGGGTGGTAATAGCAATGCAACCACTTCTTATGGTTCTGCTACGACTGGCAAAAATACTGTTCCTAATGCTTCTGCTGGCAGCAATTCGTCTGGAAATTCTGGTGATAAGGGAAAAAAGAAGATGCGTTTCCATTATTGTAAAGCCAATGATCACTTGATCAAGTCGTGTCCTAAGTTGGAGGCCAAAGAGGCTAAAAAGAAAGAGGGTGGTTCCACTGCAAATGCTGGGTCCACTACAAATGCATCCATTGTTGAGTCTTCTGTGAAAGGAGACTGTGTTGCTGATGTTGATGCAAAATGGGCTTTTAGCGCAGAGTGCACTTAGAATTCTGTTGTCCATGATGCATGCTTGTCAGTTGCTGCAGATTCGCATGTGTGGTATTTCGACAGTGGTGCTACAAAGCACATTACCTCACATCGTGAATTGTTTACCTCTCTCGAGTCTGTCCCTCATGGAAATTCAGTCACTTGTGCCAACAACGCCTCTTATCCAGTTCAGGGAGTTGGAAAGATTGTGCTCACTACTGCTAATGGCAGTTCCTTCACACTTGTTGATCCACTTTATGTACCTGGGATCAAGAAGAATCTCTTGTCTGTATCCGCACTTGCTAGACTTGGACTTGTAGTCAAATTTGTGGATGACAGATGTACAGTTCATGATCTCAGTTTTGGTGATGAAATTGTTGCATCTCGGTTTTTGTGCCGTGGGCTATATAAGCTCACTTTGTATGACAAGTGTGGATAAAATTTTGCAAATGCTGTTGCAGATTCAAGGGCTATTTCAGATGCAAAACTTTGGCATGCACGTTTTGGTCATCTGAATTTTGCCAGTTTGCTGCGTTTGTAGAAATCTAATATGGTTTCTTCTTTGCCGCCTCTTGAAAAACCTGTCAAACATTTTTGTGAAGGCTGTATTTTGGGTAAAACATGCAGCGTTCTAAGTTTCCAAAGGATGGTTCAGTTCGGGCCACATGCAGGTTGCAGCTTGTGCATAGTGATGTTTGTGGGCCAATGCAAACTCTGTCCTTGGGCAATTACCTGTACTTCGTGACTTTCATTGATGATTACTCCAGGCATGCATGGGTATTTCCGCTTAAAGAGAAGTCCAAAGTTTTTATGTGCTTCAAACAATTTCTGGCTATGGCTGAAAATGTCTCGAAATGTACTATGGGCACCCTCCATTCTGATCGAGGGGGGGAGTATATGTCTCATGAATTTAATGCATTTCTAGCTAGTCGTGGGATAAAACACCAATGTACAGTGCCTTATATGCCTCGGCAAAATGGTGTTGTTGAGAGGAAAAACAGGTCACTGATGGAAATGGCACGATGTATGGTCAAAAGTCAAGCTTTGCCGCATTCTTTTTGGCTTGAAGCCATCATGTGTTCCACTTATGTACTTAACAGGTGTCCTACAAAAGCTTTGCAGTCTATTACTCCATATGAAGCATGGCATGATAGAAAGCCTTCTATTGAGCACATGCGTGTTTTTGGCTATTTGGCATATGCTTTGGTGCCACAAGTGCAACGTAGAAAATTGGATGATAAGGATGTCAAATGCATTTTTGTTGGTTATAGTGCTGAAAGCAAAGGTTACAAGTTGTATCATCCGCAAAAAAAACGTATTCTGGTTTCTCGGGATGTAGTGTTTGTGGAAGATTCTGTTCAGCCCTTGTTGTCATGTACTAGAGACAGTAATGTAAGCTCACAGGACATTTATGACACTTTGTTGCCTCTTTTCAGTAGTGGAAATACGAATGTAAGTTCCAATGAGGCAAATGTACAGCCTATGGGGGTTTCTAAAAATGTTCTAGATCAGCCTATTAGTGATGCAGATGTACATGATGTACTTGATGAGGAAAGGGCTGAAAATGAGCAGGCTAGAGGTATGCCAAAATGGTTGGTGCACACTTTGCGTGACAGTAAATTGGATGCACCTTTGTCTAGTCGTACTCGTTCAGGCTCTCGCATGCATCTTATGCATCAGATTGTTATTCTTTGGCTGTGTCTAGCTTACATGATGTTGAGGAGCCTCTATCTTTTGATGAAACATAGAATTCAGAAAATTGGATGGCTGCCATGCAATCAGAATATGATCCACTTATAGAAAATGACACATGGACTTTATGTGATTTGCCTCCTGGCAAAAAGGCCATTGGTATGAAGTGGGTTTACAAGTTGAAACGCAAGCCGGATGGTGAGATCGATCGCCATAAGGCTCGACTTGTTGCAAAGGGTTATGCACAGCAAAAAGGCATAGATTATGAAGATACTTTTGCTCCCACTTGTCGTATGACTACTGTGCGTTTTCTATGTGCATTGGCAGCTTATTTTGCTTTGTATGTATATCAATCAGACATTGTTACTGCTTTCTTGAATGGTAACATATTTGAGGAAGTTTATGTAACGCAGCCTCGCGGTTTTGTCATAAAAGGACAAGAGGACAAAGTGTGCAGATGTAAGAAGGCTTTGTATAGGTTGAAGCAATCTCCTCGTGCTTGGTATGAGAAAGCTGACACTCATTTGGTTAAACGAGGATTTCGTAACAGTCCAACAGAAAGCACATTGTATGTAAAGCGTGAGGGTGATGTACTTCTCCTTGTGGTTCTTTATGTTGATGATTTGTTGATCACAAATGAGAGACATATTGCTGAATTTAAGGCTGATTTGAATTCTACTTTCAAGATGAAATATTTGGGGATGTTGCATCATTACTTGGGTATACAGTTTAAGCAGTGTGATGGTGGTATTGCCTTGTGTCAGAAAAGTTACATAGAGACATTACTATGTAAGTTTGGACTTGAAGATTGCAAACCTATTGCCACTCCCATGGAAACAGGTTTGAAGTTGAGTCTACATGATGCTGGCGATCCTGCTGATGTTACTCTTTACCAAACTGTTGTTGGATGCCTCATTTATGTATGCAACACGAGGTCGGATATTCAGTTTGCAGTCTCGCACGTCAGCATATTTATGCATAGCCCAGGGTCTAAGCATTGGTAGGCTGTCAAGAGGATTTTCCACTACCTTAGTGGCACTTTACATCTTGGCTTGTTTTATCCCAAGGGGGGATCATTGTCGCCAGACTTACATACTTTTTCGGACTCAGATTGGGCTGGTTGTTTTGACAGGCGAGTGTCCACAAGTGGTTTTTGTTTCATGCTTGGCAGTTCATGTATATCATGGTTGAGCAAGAAGCAACCTACTGTGGCCACTTCGAGTTGTGAGGCTAAGAACAGGGCAATCTTCACAGCTACGGTTGAGTGTGTATGGCTCAGACGCCTTATGGCTGATTTGGGTGTTGTACAAGACACTGCCAACACTATCTACACTGACAGTCAGAGCGCATTGGCAATTGGGAGGAACCCAGTTTTTCATGCTCGCACAAATCACATTGAGGTGCATTACCACTATGTCAGGGAGAGGCTCTCAGCAGGAGAGATCAGCTTGGCTTATATGCCAACACGGGACAACCTTGCAGATCTTTTCACAAAGGCATTGTCTCGTGAGAAGCTTGAAGCTTTCCGCAAAGCTTTGGGCTTACTCCCCTTTGTGGACTGATCATGTCCTCAGGGCATGGCACTTCCCTTTACTCATGTACCAGCTCTCGTTCACCGCATCACTCCAGGGGGGATTTGTTACCATATACATGTGGTAGTGATGTGTGTGAACACACTAGGACCGCCGGGGCATTTTTTCCCTCTTTAGGAGGTTTTTCCCCGCGTGCATTGTATATACGCCCATCACTCTAGGGCTATCTATCTTTCCATTGCACACTAAGTAAGACATTCTCTATTGTGTGCCTTGAGCTTCCTTCGTCTTCTCCAAGCTGTGTGCGTTTCTCTGCAACCCTAATTCCAACATTTAGTAGGGGATGTATTGACGACTCTTTGGCGCAGAGCGTATCTCATGAGATCCTTGCCAATAGGTTTGTAAATATACCTAGGATGCTCAAACTAAAACAAGTATCCAAACGAAGACCTAACCAGCGTGTTTGCAAAAAGGACGTTTTAGTGTTAATTTTAGCTATCAAAATTACAATATCCCAGCTATATTTTGCGCTTGTCTTGACTAAAATTTGACAAGTTTAGTGTTTACCAGTACGGCCGGCCGCCTTCGGTGGCCTCTCTCTCTCTCCCCCTCTCTCCCTCTATATCGCATGCAAAGGGGCTTGTTTTTGTTTTGGACTTTAGCCTTCAAGTCACAGATTGCTACACGTGTAAAGGGCTTCCCCTTCAGTCATATTATGTCAGTAGATTGGAAAGTTCTTCAATTTATAACGTGAAAACCATGAAATTTTCAAGCGTGCCCTTTTACTCTTTGTGTGCCACATGGGATGCACTCTCCATGCATTAACAAAATGTGTATGAATAGCTGATTAAATCAGCCTTAAACATATGTAAAAGCTTCAAAAACAAGTTGAGCATCACGATGGCCTCTTAAAAATATATATATTCTCAATAATTAGTGAGGTCCCTTGTCACTATATAGTGTGTAGTGTTTTTTATTAAAAATATTGATGTTACTTTATAATATTTGATATGCAATAATATATTTTTACTAATACAATTCATACACTCACTATTGTGAGTTGAAAAAAAAACATTTTTACTAAATAAATATAGCTTACTTTTTACTATTGTGAGTTGAAAAAAATATTTTTACTAAATAAATATAACTTATTCTCACTACTAGAAATCATAATTAAATACAAGCATTTGGCTTCATTGAAGGTCATTTGAGTTTTATTGAAATTTGTCATGATAGCTATCTAATAAAAAAAGATACTGAAATGATTTTTTTTAATGAAATACCTCATGTCAGCCGCCCAATCTGAACCTAGCTTGAGGCCCAATTTTGGGATCTCTATCCCAAAAAGGTGACAACATGTGAAAATTTTCTATGTGCATCTAATTCAAGATAGTGACAAATGTATCTTATATGCTTCATTACCTTTTCGACTCCTACGTGGTAATAAGGTTTTCCACTAACTATCAATAGTGACATCTTAAGTAGAAGGATGTCTCAAAACGCAACCCAATCAAGCTCTCTCCATCCAAGTCCCCTAATTAAATTTTAGAGGGTGCTCTTAACCATCGGACCTCTGCAAATAGATGGTGCGTATTTTTTCTTTAAATAACCCATCGACATGCAACGTATTCCATAGTTCTCAAGAGGGATCATTTTGAATAAGAATCCAACTTAGGGCAGCCTTGAAGGTTCATCATTGTAGGAATCGAAGGGACCTAAACTTCAACATCTAGAAGTCCTACTTTGATTCCACACTTGAAAGCCAAAGTTATTGCTAGATTCACTAAAATGGTGCACTTCCCAACTCCACCTTTCCCAAAAGCTACACCTTTCCCAAAAGCTACAAACACAACATCTACAAAGCAAGGTCTTCCCTAGGCATGAGCTCTAAGGCTTCAACATCCCTCTCTCTCTCTCTCTCTCTCTCTCTCTCTCACACACACACACACACACACACACACACACACACACACACATAGGCGGGTGGACCATTGTAGGTGTCTAAGTCAAGATGCTTGTACTTGTTGCAAGCGTAGCAAGCCCTTGCAATAGGATGCAAGGATGGAAAACTAACGTTGCATGCATTGAGAAATGTACATTCCATTATTTCTCCAACCTCTTTAAGAAAAGTAATACATGTACCAGTTGTTAGCACATGGAAGCCTCTAGTGCTCAAGGAGTTTTCAAGCTCTATTATAAAGAGTGTAGGTAGACTATTTCTCTTATACAGGTTTGCCATGTTTTTGAAGAAACAACACCTTTGATTTGCATCGGGAGCATTTTGTTTCTTTAAAGTAGCATTGCCCTTTAAAAAAAATATTGAGCATTAGTCTTTAATATGCAGTAGCAATGCTTTTGTTTGTATAAAGGATTTGTTTGTGTTTACGATTGCTAGAAAATAACCTAAGCTAAGTGTAATCCCACCTACAATTTTTGAAATTCACCTATAAAACCTAAATTTGAAGGCGAAGGATCGTTTAACGGTGGCAAGTACTTGAGAGAACTCAAGTCTAGTTTAGCTCCACCTATGTCTAAATTCTAAAGTTGAAGGCACAAAAACCTTATACAATTTAGTGCAAAAACCTTCAAATATAGACAACTCACCTCTAAAACTTCTCATATTCAGATTTTTAAAGTTTGTGATAAATAGGATTGTGTATCTATCATCCAAAGAAGCTAGCTTGGTTGGTTTAGTACTCAGTTGTTGTGATCCGGATCATGAGTTCCAGTGCGGTCAGCGACCGCATACACTCATAAGGTTGTTTGGTTCGATTCGCTCTCTCTCTCTCTCTCTCTCTCTCTCTCTATTTCCCTATCTCTTTCTCTCTCTCTCTCTATATATATCACTCTCTATCTCTCTATTTCTCTCTCTCTCTTTCTCTCTCTCTCTATCTATCTCTCTCTCTCTCTCTCTCTCTCTCTCTCTCTCTCTCTCCCTCCTTCTATTGGTGAGAGCACTACTACTTAGCCTCTGTTTGTCTCTTTGCCTCTCTGTCTTCAGGCCATCCTATACAGTCATAAGGTTGTTTGGTTAGATTTGCATGGGATTGTGTGATTGGAATAGAAGAAAGGTTTTTACACTAAATTTCTCTAGGCTTTGTAGATTTTATATCGTTCAAATTTATCATTTAGAGGTAAAACTAAAATTTTTAGTTGGGATTACACTAAACCTAGGTTTTTTCGAGCACTGACCGATAGACAATCCTTCAATTTACCTATAAAGTTTCTCATGTCTAGGAGCACGATCACCGCCTATTGTGGAACGTGACTTTGAACCTCTCTCTCTGCTGGGAGCAAGATCTTGGTGGGAGATTTTTGCATCTCTCTCTCCATTGGTGAGAGCACTACCACTTAGCCTATGTTTATCTCTTTGCCTCTCTCTATCTTCGTGCACTGGAACACAAGTGCTCTTGCCCTCTCTTTCTCTCTTGACTACTTCCAGCAATGTTTGAAAAAAAACCTAGGTTTAGTGTAATTCCACCGACAAATTAATTATGAGACCTACTGCTAGGTTTTAAATTTGAAGGTGAGAAAACCGACAAAATTTAGTGTAAAAACCTTTCAATATAGTCAATTTACCTTTTTTCCCAATGCTAGTGTGAATCACCCCAATGTGAGTCATCCCTTCTCGGCTTCGATTGACCACCATGAACGATCGGATGTCGTACTCGATCCTTTCTCTCTGCTGTAAGATCTTGATGAGATCTCTCTCTCTCTCTCTCTCTCTCTCTCTCTCTCTACTGGTGAGAGCACTACTGGTCAGCCTCTCTCTCTCTCTCTCTCTCTACTGGTGAGAGCACTACTGGTCAGCCTCTCTTTGCCTCTCTTCCTCTCTCTATTTGTGCACTGGCAACACAAAGTTCTCTCTCTACTGGTGAGAGCACTACTGGTCAGCCTCTCTTTGCCTCTCTTCCTCTCTCTATTTGTGCACTGGCAACACAAAGTTCTCTCTCCATCTCTTTCTCACTTGAGTACTTCCAATAGTGCTTGAAAAACAACCTAGGTCTAGTGTAATTCAACCTACAAAATATGAAATTTACCCTGCTAAATTTCAAATTTGAAGGGGAGAAATTTAGTGATAAAACCTTTCAGTGTAGTCAATTCAACTATGGCCCCAATCCTTGTGCTAATCACCCTAGTACGCCGATGGCGCTAAACCTTAAAATTGAAGGTGAGAAAACCTACAATATTTAGAGAAATTTAGTGTAAAAGCTTTTCAATATAGTCAATTGAACTACTGACTTGCTGCTTTGATGCTTGTGCTAATCACCCTGATGTTGTCGCTAAAGAAATCTAAATTTCAACTTGAGAAAACCTACAAAATTCAAAGAAATTCAGTGTAAAAACCTTAAATATAGGCAATTTAACTATTGCCCTGATGCTTGTTCTAATCACTGTGATGGGAGTCATCCCTTCTCCGTCAGCCGCCGCCATGAACCATCGGCTATCATTAAATGCAACTTTGAGCCTTTGTCTCTACCGTCTATGCGAGTAAGATTTTGGTGGGAGTTTTTTGCCCTTCTCTCTCTCTCTCTCTCTCTTAAAAACCTTCAATAGAGTCAAATTACCTATAAAATTTCTTATATGCGGGTTTTTTAAGTTTCTGGGGAAAATGATTCTGAGCTCTTGCTCTCTCTTTCTCTCTTGTGTAAAATACTTCAGAAAATTACCAAAATACCCCTCTAATTTGTGCAAATTCCCAAAATACCCCTCAAATTTCAAAAATCCCCTAAATACCCTTATATCTATTTTGGTTAGATTGTTCAAGAATTTCTAATATTTATTTCTCTTTGACATTTGAGATCCGTTCTTGAGTGCTTAGCATGTAAGTTGTTACAAATTACCTCAATTAGGTCTAAAAATAATGAAGCAATTAATCTCCAAAGAATACATAATCAACTCAAATTCTACTTCTAGCATCTTGTATTGATAGACAACCAATCTTCTTATGAAAACCTACACATTTTTTATCTTTGGAGAAATTTAATCTCACAAGCACGGGAATTTTCAAGAATTTGAAGGGCATTTTGGGAATTTATGGAAAATATTGGGGGTATTTTGGGAATTTCCACAAATTAGAGGGGTATTTTGGTAATGTTCCCAAAAACCTTTCAATAAAGTCAATTTATAGAATAAAATTTCGAGGGCCAGTCTCCCAGTCGTGCGCTCTCTCAAGTCTCCCCCTCTCTCTTTGCTATGCGCGAGCCTTCTTTCTCTCTGTCTCCATGTGTGTGTCTCTCTCTCTCTCTCTAGACTCTTAGAGACACAGTGCTCCCTGCACACACACACACACACACACACACTTAGATGACTCAACTCAGAGTCGACTGATGCCAGCTTGCAGGAGTTCAGGGACCAGGGTGTCCCTCTCTCTCTCTCTCTCTCTCTCTCTCTCTCTCTCTCTCTCGTCAAGACTCACAAACACAGAGACACACACATACACACACATAGCTGAAATCTCGACTCTCCAGGCGTCAGTGCCGCGTCACTCAAGGCTTGACTCCGCTTGAGTATATGCCTGTGCACTGCGTCTGCTGCCACTCATCTCTCTCTCTCTCTCTCTCTCTCTCTCTCTCTCTCTCTCTCTCTCTCTCTCTCTCTCTCTCAACTTTCAAGACACACACACACACACACACACACACTGTCGAGTCAGACGCGCTGCAAGATGTCAACGTGGGGCAAAAAGGGCTACACAGTACACTGCCACTGCACTATGCAATCAAGGAAAGACCTCTCTCTCCCTCTCTCTCTCTCTCTCTCTCATCATTCATACACACAGGCAGTATTCTCAATTTCTCACAGTACACACAAAGGGCCTGCCAAGACTCGATAGGAGGCTGAAACACTGCAGTCCGTGAGAGGCTTGGAGGAGTCGACACGTGGATGCCCTCTCCTTCCTCAAAAATTTTAAGCGACTTCATATATAGTATAGATGTACGCTACAAAATTTTTTCGATTTACTTCAATACGATCTTGAAATTTGGCTAAGATTTTGCAATAAATACATTAAACCCCATTTTTAATCAAACAATGATCTTTAATAGCCCCAAAATGGAAAGGCGTGTATGTGTGTGTGTGTGTGTGTGTGTGTGTGTGTGTGTGTGAGAGAGAGAGAGAGAGAGAGAGAGGTCTCAAAGAGAGTGCCAAAACTTTTCTTATTGATCGAAATAATTTTAAAGTAAATCTATACATATATAATGGAGCTTAAATTTTCCAAGCAAGGAGAGGCCTCCCATGTGTCATCCAATGTAACTTGCACAACCGTCCACGTTTCAAACTTGAAATAATTACAGCTCGACGATCTTGGTGCTTGAAGGTCTTAGACCAATCTTGACCTGCAATGGCTAGTAGCTACGTGTGTGTGTGTGTGTGTGTGTGTTCATGTTCATGTTGTGTGTGTGTGGTGAGTTCAAGTGTTTGTGCTAGTGTGTGTTAGTGTGTGTGTGTGTTCATGTGTTTTGTGTTAGTGTGTGTGTATGTGTGTGTGTGTGTGTGTGTGTGTGTGTGTGTGAGAGAGAGAGAGAGAGAGAGAGAGAGAGAGAGAGAGAGAGAGAGAGAGAGAAGCAACGCGATTGGCCACTGGGTATATGTGGGTATGAGACTCGAATCTCAACCTACAATGCGATTGTGCGAGATTCCAATCTAGTTGAGTGAGCCCATGTGCACACCCAAGGCTCTGTGTGTGTGTACGCGAGCGCATGCATGCATGCAAGAGAGAGAGAGAGAGAGAGAGAGAGAGAGAGAGAGAGAGAGAGAGAGAGAGAGTAGTTGGTCCCATAGCCAATAAAGAACAAAGGCGAGTGAGCCCAAAATGATGAATCCAAGAGAAAATCTAGGATGGGTGGCAAGCAATTGCAAGTTAACAATGATGGAAGGTAGAGTAAACTGTTGATTTGGTTTAAAGGTTTTTGCACTACATTCTCTACACTTTGTAGGTGTTCTCAACTTCCAATTAGAATTTAAAGGTAAATTTCAAAATTTCTGGGTGTGATTACACTAGACCTAGGTTTTTTCCTATTAACTTGATATACATTCTCACCTTTATATTAGAATTTAGAGGTAAATCTCAAAATTTGTATGTGGGATTACACCAAACCTAGGGTTTTTCAAGCATTTGGATACATAGTGATTTTCTATAAACTTCATGTGTTTTCTCACCTTCAAATCTAGAATTTAAAATTTGTAGGTGGGAGTACACTAAATCTAGCCTTTTTCCTAGCACATCACTCGGATATATAGTGATCTTCTTCAAAAACTTGGAAAACCTACAAATGAGAGAAGTATATTTGAAGGTCTCTATGTAATTTTCCTAATATTTGCCTCTAAAATTTGGTGATTTGCATTTAAAATTTGAAGGAATTTATGAAATTTGGAGGTTGCGATCAAGGGCTCTTGGAGAATCCCACAAAAAATTGAAATTTTAAAAAGCTACATATCATAAGCTTTCAGAGACAAATTTACTATAATTGAAGGCTTTTATATTTGAGTTTCTTAGTTTGTGTGTATGATGATGATTGTATGTTCCCCTTAGATTTGTATTCATCTTGCTAATTTCTATGAACTTTGTAGATTTTCTCACCTTCAAATCTAGAATATTTAGGTAAACCTCAAAATTTGTAGGTGGGATTACACTTAACCTAGGTTTTCTTCGACCACTTGGATATTTAGTTCTTTTTTTCCAAATACTTGGAAAACCTCTATATGAGAAATTCTAGAGGCAAATGTACTATATTTGAAGATTTTTACATGATTTTCCTAAAATTTTCCTCTAAAAATTTGAAGATTTTTACTTACTTTAGAAGTTATCCATCAAGGGCCAATCTTACAAAAAATTATTTTGTATGAGAAATTTTATAAGAAAATTTACTATATTTGAAGATTTTCAAGTTTGATGTTCTCAATTTGCATGTATGATGATTGAATGCCTCCTCTATGATCTGTAAATTATCCCTACTAACTGGTCCCAAAGTCAGCAAAACTTGCAACTCCTCTAACTCGTGGATCCCTCTAGATTGTGTTTTGTTGGTGTCAATATTAGGGCTTTCACTAAGGAACTTGAGAATTCATCACTCATAGGGCAAAGGGGCCAATATAGGGCCATGTAAGAAAAAAATAGTGTTTTTGGGGGGGATTTTTCATATCTAGCCAGATTTGAAATTTGAAGAGTGCATTCAATTCCTCATGAAAAGACGCATTAGATGATATCAAGATTGATTTTTTTTTTATTTTGCCTCAGCACTCTATTTAGAAAAGCGTAATTCTGAGGGCTTTTTACAAAACAGAGACACTCAAGCCCCAATAGTAGTACACTTTTTAGCAAATTAGATGTGGACACCTAAGCAAGATTCCAAGCATATTCCTTTTTTTTGTCTCTCTTTTTGGGGTAGAACCATCTTCCTTTTGGGGGGTGGTTCCTTATTGGCCCCTTTACCCTAGTTTCCCTTCCTAGAAACTTACATCCAAGTCACCCGCTTCGTGTGCCAGCACAATTGGATTTTTTTTTGCCTTTTAAATGGCCTAAATGATGTCAACATTGGCTTGCACCTTGAAGGTATGTTAGTGTTATCCAATGCCAACATGTAAGAAGTTGCATATATGAAAGAATTCATGATGAGATTCCTTTCAAGGGATCTTGGAGAAGCCCAACAAACAGATTATGGTTGAAAATGTTTTACTCAACATGTACACTAAGTGTGACCATGTACTGAAAAATGCACAACAAGCTCCTGATGGTATTAATGTTTGTAGTTTAGGATGCCGCATATGTTTGGAAGGAGAAGGGTGAGGGTAAGGAAGTTATGAGTAGTTTTTACGTGAGGCAAGGTGAGGACTCGTGTTCGGATACAGTTGTGTCCTTCTATCTCAAATGCATGTGGCATCATGCAAGTATTTGGCATAAGAAAACTAAAATGACTATTGAGGGGCTCTTTAAAAGAACCATCCTGTTTCAAAATTTTTTGGTCAACATGTACACCATATTTAAATATAGCCTCTTGGAATGCACTTATGTGGCCCTTGGCACCCCCATTCTTAGGGGATCTTACTCTTCAAGGTCACTTTCAAGGAGGCAAATTTACTATATTTACATTAAACTTAAATTTTCTTCAACCACTATGTACACAATGCTTTTTTCAACAATTTGAAAAACCTACCTATGAGAAATTTTAGAGGCAATTTTATTGTATTTGATGATTTTTACACTAAATTTGTCTAAACTTTGTAGGACTTCTTACCTTCAAATCTTGAATTTAGAGGTAAATCTCAAGATTTTTAGAATTGATTATAGTAAACATATGTTTTTTTTAGCATTCAGATAAAAAATACTTTCTCTCAGTAACTTTGAAAACCTACATATGAGAAATTTTAAAGGAAAATTTACTATATTCGTAGGTTTTATGTTGCAGGTGGGATCACACTAAACCTAGGGTTTTCTAGCACTCATATACACAATATTTTTTTCAAAAAATTTAGAAAAACCACATATGATTATAATAAGCGTACACTCAAATACATTTCTAATTTCTGGGTGTGATTACACTAGACCTGGCCCTGTTTCCAGCATTGGAATACACAAAATCAATGTTACAATAGATGAAAAATTTGAGAGTTTTAGTAGGGAGGGGAAGGTGTCGAAGTGCCTTACACATTATTTGTTGAAGGCTCCATCGATCCAACATCTAATGATGATGGTGAAGAGACAAATTCTACCTCATCTAGATCTTGCATGATGGCTAACACATTAATGGTTTCTTGAATTGTTGGTTTTCTTGAATGTGGGATGTCATAAAATATAGTATTTAACTTTACCAAATGATTTTCTCATATTAAACTGATCATTTAATATGGGAAGATAAAAGGGGAACAAGAGTTAGGATATAGATATGTGCTTCTAGACATATCTCAATAGGGGACCAAAAAGAGAAATGGTTGCATCTCAATAGGGGTTCAAAAGGAATGGTCTACCAAAGAGAAATGTGCAATAAGTACTTCTAGATTTACCTCAGCAAAAGGGACCAAGAGGAGAGATGGTTACATCTCCATAGGCGTCCAAAAGAAGGTAGTCTATCAAAGAGCAACGTGCATCTAATGGAGTTTAAAAGACCTTAGGGATAGCTTCATCAAAGACCTCCAAAAGTTAGTGTTAGAAAGTCCTTGGACCTTAGGCTAGGCAAGCTCACCTTGAGATGGGAATCCTACCCAAGCATGAGGTGCTTGTCGGCTTGCTAACTAAAGTGCTTAAAGTGTTTGTGGGAACCTTGCCTAAGCTTGAGGTGATTCTCATGTTTAAATGACTAAGGTTCTTGAAGTGTTCAATTCAAAGGCAAACTCTCAAGAGGCATAAACGATTTCCATGCTTAATTAACTAAGTGCTTGAAGTGTTCAATTCAAACCAAATGACTTAAGAAGTATAAAAGACACATGTCAAAATCCTCCACATGTGGTGTTAGCATCGGTTAACACAGGCTAAACCAATTATGCACCAAGTTGTGGATGTGCTATAGTGCACAATATTTCCTGTTCATTGTATAAATCCTTGTGCTCATTTAGGAGTTCCAAAGTTGTATAAGTCTAAGCTAAAGAGCTCAACTTTATCCCATAGTTGAAGGGTTTGAGGCCCAAAGCTATAAAAGAGCCCTATGCTTAATGAGAAGTCATTCTTGGGTGAGTTCTCCTCTTTGTAGGGTGGATAGTCATGAGGCTCATGGGCTTTCCATGCCCATGTAGCTCTTGATTTCTAATAATCAATTGCACTTTCTTATTAGTCTTCTTTGTTTTGATTATGTGGAGTGATATTGTATTAGTGTGATGGTAGATCTCTAATCCCTTTTTAGAGTTAATCTCTTATATCCACACCATTAGCCATGGTGTGTGAGGGCTATGCCTTCCTTCTCTTCCTCTCTCTCTACAAGGTATGCGGTTAGTGTGTGTGTGTACGTAGTCGCATTGAGGGGATGTACCGGAATGGATGCACTAATGTGGAGTAGGTATGTTAATTTCATTCTTGTGTAGTTGTGTGATTAAGAGTTGTGATTAGAGTGATTTATGTGAGAGGTTAATTTCAATCACATGATTGTGTGCAAGTGATTAGCAAGTAGGAATGTGTGGTTGATTAGAGAAAGCCCTTTCCATGGCTTCTCTCTATGATGAGTAGAAGGATCCCTTTAATCCTCTATTTCTATTCATCCTATGCTCGTGCTTCCATGCCCTATCCGGGTTGCCGATCCACGGATTTGACAATTTTGTGGGTTGCAATTAGGTCGTGCTACAATGCCTCTCTACATTTGGGCTGTTGTTGGCCCATCAATAACCTAAGCTAGTGAGTTTAGGATGTGTAGAATAGAGTAATTTATTACTAATTTCTCGGTTTCTGAGGGTGTGTAACTCAATTTTAGGTTTGATTTGATGATGTTGTGCAAGAAATTGATGCTAATGTTAAGTTATGAATACCCCAAATCCCCAAATTTACTACTTTTGACTAGCCTTGCTAACTTAACCACTAACATTTGAAGTGTAAAGTATGTTAAATCCCCTTGTAAGAGGTGGAATCATCACTCTAATCAAGTTAATTGTGCTAATTAATGCCTTATTTGATGATTTGAGTGTTTGAATTTGACCTACAAATGGTCAATTTTGGAACCGATTTGATGGTGCACACAGTTGTGTGTGCAATGATGCGTCTTCACGTGGAGCAAAGGAATGGCTTGGAGTGTAATGATGATGTAAGTGCACTCACTTTCTCATGTTAATTCCTGATTGATTAATGTGGTTCAATGTTGTTAATTATTTGCTAAAATTAGGTGTGTAACACAAATTGACCTACATTTTGCACCTAATTTGATTCACTTGGAATGAAATTGATGATGAAATCTTGACTAATGAACCTTGGGTGTGCAAAATAATGCTTAATTCTCATCAAGAATTTAGGTGCGTGCATAAAAATCATTGTGTGTGTGCATGCACCAAAGAAGGAAATAAAAATTGTCAAAAATTTCAAGTGTGTATGCACCTAATGTGTGCATACATAAAAATTGATGGAATTGATGATACATGAGTATGCAATCATGTAATTGATGTGTATGCTAGGCTAATTTAATCATTGGATAAGCCTAATTGCCAAAAATTTGAAAAAAATTGGAGTGTGTGTGCCCATCCAAGACCACTTGATTTTTAATGATTGATGGTCAATTGGGGCACTCCAAATGGTTTTCGATTGTGAAATTTTCATGAAAAGTGTGTGTAATCATTAGGTGTAAGCCTAAATGCATTGCCAATTGAGCCAAATTTGATCTTTTGTGCTTAATTTTTGAGTATGTGCATTGCTTGATTGGGAAAAAATAGTATTAATTTTTAGAAATTGAGCATGTATGCATTCAATTATGCTTGATTGAACTTGCAATTTGTGCATTATGATGTGAAATTGATGGATTTTTACATATAGTTTTGGCCTAAATTTGGGTGTGTGTGCCTACTCGATGGCATTGGATATCCAAATTAGGGATGAATAGTTGGGAGCAATTACCAATTACGATGATTGAAAGGCCTAAAAGATTGGTGTGTATGATCAAATGACTTGGTATGACTCAATTGTATACAATTGAGGATGATTTTATTAAACCATTGATGTGTATGCCAATTGGATATATGGTAAAAATTTGAATGATTTGTGCAATTTCTAGTGTCATATCCAGAAGTGAGTAGCCATGCAAAACAAATGACAAACCTAGGGTTTGGATGATTAGAGCCATAGGATATGAAAATTTGATTTTGCAATGATCAAAATCAATATGAAAATTGGCTATGGTTGCCTAATTGATGTGAACTTGGTGGTGTGACCATGCAAGACTCCCAATAGGCCTACTTAGGCTTGATCAATGTGAATGAGAAACTTATGTTGCAATGAGTAAAGTGGGATCAAATTGAGAGAAAATTATGCATTAGTGAATCATGTATGCATCTCCAAATTGGTAATAATTGATTCAATTGTGAGTAAAACTAGGTCTCTATGCATGCATGAGTTCTAATGACATGTGCGTTCAACCAAGCACAAATTTGGAGTGAGAGAAAGAAAGTTTGAGTGGCACGATTGTGCTTGAGATTGACTTATCTTTTATGTATGACCGAGCTGGAACGATGTGTGCACTTAGCAATTCTGTTTGCAATTGGAATTGTACAATTGTGTGGATATTTTTGTGTGTAAATTGCATGCATTTGAAAACCCTTAGTGAGTTCGTAAGCGATGGTGCACAATTTTGTGGAAGCAATTCACTGATGTAATGATAAAATGTAAATATATCAACATGAAACATTGCGGTCTATTTCATGTGTGTCATCAAGCCAATCACCACACATCCTTAAACTATTTCGATCACCATTGGTCACTCACGCTTCTCACATGACCATGTGTCCGTGGGAAACTCCTCTCAAGAAGAGATTCAAAAAAAAAAGAATGGAAAATAAAACAAATGCTTGAACGTTGTAGCCTTGTACGGGCCCCTTTGTGTTGTCCACTTGCGTGCATGCAACCTAGTTTGTCTAGTAACGACACCCCACTTGCAGTCTTGCCCATTTTTCAATGCAACCGCCAATGCCCACCATTACATTTGCAAAGACCGTGCCCCGAACCACTTGCAGAACTCATCTCGCATTCCCGCTATTCGCGTCAAAACACTCACACACACCCAATTTTAGGACTCTGTGTGCTTGTCCTCAAATGCCACACACACCCCGGTCCCCGACTCCTGAGCCTCAAAAGGTGTTGCACGATACTGCCAAGGGCATCTGTGCTGAACCACTCAGTCCTGCCACTGTGCAATCCTGCTTCTACTACAAATGCTGACCCCGCCTCAGGTCCTACCATGGTACAGTTCACCAATCTCCCTTGCCTTACCTCAAGATTCCTGGTCCCGCCCTGCTCAGACTCCCAAATTCCGACTGCTTTTAATGCCTCAAAAGGCGCAGACTGCTGGCCTTGCTTTGTTGACCCCCCCACCCCCACACACACACACACACAGAATGCACACTCCCTACAGTGGCAAATAACTGCATGTTTGGGCCTCCGCAATGCTGCCCCCACAGTACCCTCTCTCTCTCTCTCTCTCTCTCTCTCTCTCTCTCTCTCTCTCTCTCTCTCTCTCTCTCTCTCTCTCTCTCTCTCTCTCTCTCTCTCTCAGTGTGCTGCTAGAGAAGGAAAAAAAAAGAGAAATAATATTTTAAAAAAAACAAAACCTCGAAATTTCCTTAAGAGGAGATTCTTTCCCCTCCCTCCTGTGAACCTCAAAAAATCTTTGCATAGTAATGAGTAGGAAGTCCGAATTCTCAACATTGATCAATCAAAGGCAATTCAAAACTTTGCTTTGTGACAAATATGCTAAAACTTTGTCGTTTGGGCTCGTGCTTCACCTCTTTTGACTACTCAAAGATTGAATTTTTGAATAGGGAATGACAATGGGGGTTGAAAAGGCCATGAAAAGAATGTAAGTGGTCAATTTAAAATCCAGCTATTAAAGAGCCAGAAGTTGAAGAGCTCTAGTGCATTAACTTTCCAATTGTGATGATTCATCTATATGTATGGAGGTTAATTAACTTTTTATATTCCTTCATATTGGAGCTACAATTTGAGGATTTTTTCCATGATGATTGGATTAGGGGTGCTAGGCGTAGTGCATGGGAAATTGAGCTTCCCATTGTAGGAGCATGCACTGGCCATATTGTTTGGTATGTTGCTACATGAGAGCATGAACAATCAATTGGATTTCTTTCTTAAAAATGGCAAGTCTTGTGGCTCAGAATTTTGTTGAGTACTTGAATTGAATGACACAATGAATTTACATTGCACTAACAAATGAAGGAGGAGAGCAAATTCAGGATCTGAATGCCAATTAAGGGGAAGAAAATTGAATTGTAATGCAAAATTTGGCTATTCAAGAGCCATGCATTTTCTTCATGTGAGCTATGCTTGTGTAATCATTTTCATGCATAAATGAACTCTCCTTCCACAAAAATTTAGGGCTTGTGCATGGTTTGGTGCTCGGTTTCATTGGCATTTTCATTGCACTACATGACAAATCCTTTTAACAAGCATGCGAGCTTCATGTGAGAGTTGCACTAGACGATGAGTTGTGCTTGTTTGGTTGGGAATTTTATGTTTGAAAATGGCATTGGCTTGAATGAAGGCAAAAACCTTGCATAGCACAAAATTTGAGCTTCTTTGATTGATCATGGGATAGTAAAATTTGGCTTGGCATTGATTGTGCATGCTTTTAGTGCTTGTATTGGACGTTCAAATTCTTAAAAGCACTAATCATTGAGTCTTTTTTGAAGGGTGTCGCAGGAGAGAAATTTCATTGATCCCATAAGGGGTCATCATTGCAAAAAATTGCAAATTCTTCTATTTAGAGCCATTCCAAATTCTTTGAATTAAAAGTTGTATACATGCTAGCTCATAGCTTGGTCAAAAGTTGAATTTTTCATTTTGAGCTAGAGTTTGCCAACTTTTTTGAGAGCTTTCAAGTATAAAATTTGGCTATTGAGAGCCATTCATTTTAATTTCATCAAGTTGCAGTCATCTCTAGCTCATAGCTTGCACTAAAATTATAAAACTTCATGTACGCCAGTTGTTAGCCAACTTGTTTGGAGCTTTAAATTGTGAAATTTGGCTTTGAAGAGCCACTGCATTTCATCAAAGTTGCATTATTTTCAGCTCTTGGCTTGTTTTTAATTCAATATTTCATTGAGCTAGAAACTAATCAACTTTGAATCATGGATGAGAGATGGTAAAAATTGCAAAATTTTCTTATGTAGCAGCTCATTTTATCTCTCATGGTTGTTATGTATGCATAAATTTGCTACAAAGAGCATCATGTGCATAACCAAAGACACTTGGGTTTTTTCCCTTTGGCAAATTTGGGTATGCAAAACCCTAGCTTTAGGTTTTCATTAATGTTTTTTGTGTGCGTTTGGCTTTCAATAAAAGGCTTTTGTAGCTTGTGTTTACACTTAGCTTCAAAAAGGTTCTTTTGCAAATAAAAAATATCAAGAGACTTCTCTACACAAAGGGGATGCTTGCTCAAGGATGCACAAAGAGCATGCATAGGTGTAATCCTTCCATGATTTTTCTCTTTTGTTCATCTCTCCATTCTCTATGCTTGGCTTAAGTAATTTTTGCTTCTAAGCTATGGTTCTTTCATGTTCAAAAGATACGCATCATAAAGTTTCAACACTTTGCTTTGTGAATATTAACTCGTCAAAAAATTAGGTTTTATGTGTGCTAATCATAGGTAATTGGCCTTGACCTTAGGTTAATGTAGGTTCATTTCTCATTAGTCCTAGACTCTTAGTGATAGTCTTAATAGTCCATTCATTTTTATCATGACCTAGGGCTATGATTAGTCTTTAGTCCTTTAGTCCAATTTCCATAAGCATCTCATGTTGGAAGCAATAAAAAGTGCTAAAAAAATGAACAATGAAGCAAAGAAGTGTCGAGAAAAACTAGCAAAAATGTACTAGACACATGGAAATAAAATTTTTATGTTATGTTGTGTCTATGTGAGGCCTATAACCTTATTGGAACTTGGCAGGCAAGGGGAATCACCTTGGCTTGCTTGGTCAAGGCCTTAAATCGATGCCTTGGGCTGATAGGGGTTAGCCGTCGCCTTGGTAGGCTAGTAGGCCTTTGGAACACCTTCTTGAGGTTCAAGGAGACGAGAGTCGTACCTAGACTTGCCTTGGGGTGGTATCCTTGTGATGTGTTTTACTTTTTTCAATGAATGACAAAACCAAAACTTCAATGAGTTTCAAAAAGCTTTGACAATGTACTAATAGATTAGGAGCTTTTTTATAGCTCGTAGACATGATAGACTTGAATGATTTATTAAGATTGTTCACATAGTTTTTCGGCTTGTAGGTTTATGAACTTGCATTAGCCTAGGGTCGTAATTTATTGCTTGTGTTTCATGAACAAAATTGAAATTTCATGTGGTTTAATCTTCATGATAGTTTGAGTGTTTTTTTGCTTTAAGTTGTCTAATTTTTTACTATGATTCACCTATCTGTTAGAAGAAAAAAAAACACTTTGCATGATTGCTCATTTGTGCTTCTTGTTTTATTCATTCTTGGTGGCCTTTGATGCTCATTACTTGTTTTTATGTTTTGCAGCTCAACATTTCTTCCATCGACTTGATTTCTACCATGTTTCTGTGTCTTGCTTCACCGGCACATGAGAACGTGTGCCAAATTAGGAAGGGGGGAATGTTAGTAGCGTCTAACACAGGCTACATCAATTATGCACCAAGCTATGGATGTGCTATAGTGCACAATATTTCTTGTTCATTGTATAAGGCCTTAGGCTCATTTAGGAGTTCCAAAGTTGTATAAGTCTAGGCTAAAGAACTCAAATTTATCCCATAGTTGAAGGGTTTGAGGCCCAAAGGTATAAAATATCCCTATGCTCAATGAGAAGTTATTCTTGGGTGAGTTCTCCTCTTTGTAGAGTGGATGTTCATGAGGCTCATGGGCTTTCCAAGCCCATGTAGCTCTTGATTTCTAATAATCAATTGCACTTTCTTTCTTATTAGTTTTCTTTGTTTTGATTATGTGGAGTGAGATTGTATTAGTGTGATGGTAGATCTCTAATCTCTTTTTTGAGTTAATCTCTTCTATCCACACCAATGGACATGGTGTGTGAGGGCTATGCCTTCCTTCTCTTCCTCTCTCTCTACAAGATGTGCAGTTAGTGTGTGTGCATACGTAGTTGCATTGAGGGGATGTACCGGAATGGACACACTAATGCGGAGTAGGTATGTTAATTGCATGCTTGTGTAGTTGTGTGATTAAAAGTTGTGATTAGAGTCATTGATCTAAGAGGTTACTTTCAATCACATGATTGTGTGCAAGTGGTTAGCAAGTAGGAATGTGTGGTTGATTAGAGGAAGCCCTTTCCATGGCTTCTCTCTATGATGAGTGGAAGGATCCCTTGAATCCTCTATTTCTATTCATCCTATACTCGTGCTTCCATGCACTAGCCGGGTTGCCGATCCGCGGATTTGACAATTTCGTGGGTTGAGATTAGGTTGTGCTACAATGCCTCCCTACATGTGGCCCTCATGATGTGCTTGAATCCTATTGGATAGGATTTAAAGGGGTCCAATGGGAATTTAGATGCATAAAAATAAATAATTAAGTTCTTTCTCTCAAAAAGGAAAAATAGGACACATGTCCAAATGATTAATTAAATAATGCAAGAGAGAGAGAGAGAGAGAGAGAGAGAGAGAGAGAGAGAGGGAGAGAGAGATATGGACCAAGCTTGAGAGGGGGTATACTCTCCCACACACACACATTCTCTGACTGGATAAGTCTAAGTTGCAAAAGTACCCTATTGATTTGAGTTATTACAAACATTGATGTCCACTCAGGGGAATCCTCAAATCACTTCTACGTTGGAAAACCCTCAGAATGATGCTCTTTATACGGAGATTCAGGAGAAGAAGTTGTTGCTCAAACAAATGCAACCACCTTCTTTCAAAGGAGAGGGTGATGATATTGAGAAAGAAGCATAAGTATGGATTGAAGCTATGGATGATTACTTCTCTGCTGCAAGGACCACACCTGCAAATCAAGCAATGTTAGGGATGTTTCGCCTCTCAGGGGAAGAGAAATTATGGTGGAAACAGCATTGTCGTGACATGGGAGTGTTGGAGAACTCTCAGAGTTGGTGGGAGATCAAACAAGCGGTGAAGGAAAGATACATACCTCCTGCCCATGAAGCGATAAAGATGAATGAGTTCTTTAGCTTGAAACAATACAGTTTATCTTTGGAAGAGTACTACTCAAAGTTTATAAGGCTTAGATGCTACGCACCATCAATGACCATAGAGCAGCAGGTAGCTGGCTTTTGTCAAGGATTAAGAGAACCCATTTGCTCGCGATTGGAAGCCTTAAAACCTACCACTGTACAAGATGCTTTACTACGAGCCAAAACTTTAATGAAGGAACAAGAGATTACAAGAAGAATTGAACAGAATCAAAGAATCAACGATAGACAACCACAAAGGGCTTATGCTGCTAATTCGACAGGTTCTCGACGCTTGAATGTTCGATGCTTTGAATGTGGGGATTTGGGACATTATCGGAACTCTTGTCCACAACGAACTAATAGAGCAGTAGTAGCAAGCGAAGCAGACTAAGGACATCACTCTTTTGGATATATTGAGGGTCGAGATAGTAATTAGAGTAGGGGTATTCTCAGTTTTTCTCGAGATGAGGACATCTCGAATCCTTAAGTTGGGGAGATTGTAATGTACCCAACATTTACCCTTATAAATCATTTCAGATATTTTGCAAAGTAATTGAGATTCTCAATTTTGTGAGTCATCATGAGTTTATCAGAGCAATCGGACTGAAAATCGGGTTCCGAATCCATTTATTTATGATCTTTCAATAGGTGGAAGTCTTCTTCTCTTTAGTTGCTCGTATCCTTGCTTCGCATTATCGGAGTAGGGTGTCGTCAACGGATTTAGAGGATAGAGAAGGCTATCTTCCATGTTGCCCCGATCTTTTAGGACGGGGACCTTACAGAGAATCTATTATACAAACGTCTTTTGGAGGGGGGATTGGCTCCAAGTAAATCCGGTCTTCAACTCTTGTCATGTTCTCTAGTATTCTCTTGCAAAAGTATTGTTCATGCCAAGTTAATTAAGTACTATGTTTATGTTTCTACCATCAATTAAGTTCACCCTCTATGTTCTCAAAGTGATCTCACAAAAATGCTCACTCTAGTTCTCTTAATTCTATTATTCTCCAAGTTCATAGGCCATTCATTCCCATTACATGGGATGGGTATGGAGATGATCCTTTGAAGGCTAGTGACCCAGCAACATGCTTCGGTGTTTGTAGAACATTCTTCATCTCTTCCTACATCAAGCTAGGGGCCAATCCCATGGACTCGAGAATTTTCAGTGTGATGTATAAGTCATCCAATGAGAAAACATGAGCTATGCTTCTTTTCACCTCTTCTAAAGGCTTGGAATCATCCATTTTTAGCTTACGAGCTTGATGTGAGTGCAACCAATTGGTGATGTTACTCCTCACAAGATGGCTCACTAGGTGGCAATGACATCACACATCTTCTACACGTCCATGGCCAATTGCATCCCTCATATGTGATACACATGGGCATGATCGTCTGCCATGTTGGCTAAAGATGTGTGCTAGCTCCTTGGGGAAGCTATTTAAGGTTAAATTATCCTTCATCATGGAGTTGGAAGGCCCTATGTAGCTCTCTTGTTTCTCAAAAAACTAGACTCTCTCTCTCTCTCTCTCTCTCTCTCTCTCTCTCTCTCTCTCTCTCTCTCTCTGTGGAGACTCATGACTTGGGAGCAAAGCTTAAGAAAAAAGTGTAATGTCACCTACAAATTTGGAAACATTACCTCTAAATTATAAATTAGAAGGTAAGAAAACTTAAAAAATATGAAGGTATTTAGTATTTAACGTTTTTTTGGGGGAGAGAGAGAGAGAGAGAGAGAGAGAGAGAGAGAGAGAGAGAGAGAGAGCGAATTAAACAACTACAAGCAACCTAGAGAACTATCCAATTAAACAGACAAAAGAAGGAGGAGGAGGAGGGGAAGGAGAATATAAATATTAATCTCTCTCTCTCTCTCTCTCTCTCTCTCTCTCTCTCTCTCTCTTCAATAGCTATAAAGCACTCCAATATCCATTGAATAAAGACTAGAATTAAAGGAATATTTGTTGCCTCTTGATGTATAAATGTTTTGAGAATCCATAGAGAGATGTTGTGAATTACTTTTTTGAAACGTAAAAGAGTGTATACATGTAGAAAAATAGACTCTATATAATTTTCCACCTTTGTAGTTGCAAGAATAGAAGACATGCATTTTCTAGCCACAACAACGCACGGGTCACATACTAGTCTGTCTAATCATTTATTTCCATAGTCCAACTTGACGGGGATTTAACATTTGCGAGTTTTTCATTTCAAGTTTTTTTGACAATTTTAGCAATCTTTAGAGTTTTTTTAACCAAATATGTGTCATAGCATAAAGTATCTATTTAATGTAATTTTCAATTGTCATAAGACTCCATATATGTGTGGTTGACGGAGAGAGAAAGTATAAATTCTAGAGAGATAGTATTTATGCGAGTTACCATTGAAAGAAGAGATCATAAATCCTTGAGAGAGAGAGAGAGAGAGTGACTTCTCTTCTAGAGAGAGAAAGTAAAATCATAGAGTTGTATATCACTACGCAGAGAAAGAGAGAGAGAGAGAGAGAGAGAGAGAGAGACCGAGAGGGCATAACGACGGAAAAAATGTAAACAAATAAAATCACCATTTCACAACTCATGCCATTAGAGTCAAATATGCTCGCAACGCATGTGATCAGAGCCAAATAATCCACAGCATATAAACATGCGATAAAGTAAAAAATCATGCAGAATAGAGACAACACTAATTTCAGAGTTAAATATAATCCACAGCATATATAAATGTGATGAAGTAAACAATAATGCCAGATAGAGACAATACTATTTTTCCCAAGCAATTGATTTTTGAAACAACATAAGTTTGAGGATGTAAGTACATTCGCAAAACTACCACACGATAAGATCAAAATTAGAGTACAAAAAAGGATAGTCGCCATAAATGTGATGGTCACTCTAAAAGGCAAGTAATTTGCTCCCAAATAGCTTGCAAGATGCTTCATATCTTTTGCTTGAAATTTGAAATCCTTTGCTGCATAAACAATGTTTTTTCAAGATAAATAATCACAAGTATAATAAACCAAAATAAATACAGAAAAACACTTTCATATCATAGATCAATATTCTAGTTGAGTGAAAGAAGCATACCAAACTAGTTGTAATTAAATGGAGGGAGAAATCATCCTTGGTTGTCCAAGAATAAAAGCGATGTCCATTGGTGAGAGGGTTGGCTGATGAATAATCATGTGCTCCTTAGGTTCAAGTCCGAGCACTTTTGTGTACACATAGTACATATGTTTGCATGCCAAAAAGGATTTGTTGGTATTCTCTCGCTTCTGAGAATCCGGACATGTGCATGCTGGACTCTGTTTTATATGAATCTCATAACTATTTTCAGTGAGAACTCGAAAAATTACATGCTCTTGAGACCTTTTCACTTCATCCAAAAATATAATTGTCATACTATTACATGCTTCCAATTTCTTCATGGCCTCTTTAGAGATTCCATGCCTCCACTTTTTCTTCCTCGAGCTGCCACCACCTTCTTTGCAGTCGCCAGCAAGAGGTTGTGGATTTACCATTGAATTCTCTGTCCGAAATCCACTCTGATGCAGAGCGGCAAGTTCCTGTGTGGAGATATCTGTCCCTCTTGCTACTGGCCAAACATTTGGAGCAGGAGGTAAATCTTTGACTTGTCTTTTGATTGATTGGGTATGCAAAATATCATGATTACAAAACCATAACCATTGCTCGATTGTTTTACCCTTGAACATTCTTTCGGACCATATACATGGAGCAACAAGACCAATTGAGCGACTATGCAAGATATTGTCACAATTTTTTCTCCCTACTGTTCCAAAACATTTTCTTTGACTTTGAATGGGCATTCTCCTGAGGGCCCACTGAGTGCGTGGCACATCACTCTCAAACACATTGTTTGTTTTAGATGACAAAGGTGTGGTTATTTCTTTTTGAGATCCAATATCATCATCATTGTCACTAATTTGTAGCGGAATGTTAGAAATACCTGGTCCTTGGGTATCAAACTTGATTTTTTTTGGTCGATAGCGATGGTTTTGTTGCTTAGATTCATGACATATTCCGGCCTATGGGAGCTACTTGTTCCTGTTCTGCCCCTCTTTTTGCGTTGTACTGTTTCTTTGTCTCCATGCAAAATTGGCTGCGCATACATGGGAGTCCCTGCTACAGCCTCGTGTAATAGATGGGCCACATTGGTTGGAGTTGGAGTTTGCTGAGATTCAACTCGAGAAAGCAAGGTCTCCATTGTGGGACCCGTTCCTATATAACGCCTAGTAGTATATCCCAAACGCTTTGCACATTGAATATATGAGTTTATAACATCTGTTACACATGCATCATACAAGGATATTTTTCCCTTTCCACCTTCACCTGCTAACCAACTGGCATGTACACTTTCTGATAAATTAACATTGGGAATTTGTGCCCGCTCCCACGCACTTAGACCACCCTATGAAATGCAAAAAAACATGAATTAAAATTTATAAATTTCATGTATGAAAAGAAATTTTTCTAAAAATATAGATTGTCATAAAGGTACTTACATCTGTTCCAATTCCTCCCCAGTGTGAAATTCGTTGCTCCCACCATTTAAACCATCTGATCACTCTTGTGATGCTCTCTGTAGATAGATTTTGTCTCCACCACTTTTGAATTGAAAGTGCCTTTTGAGATGCAAGCACAATGGTCTTACAAGCTCTCCAGTCCTCACACATATCAATGTGTTGATTTGTTAGATGTTGAGGTATCCACTTTTTAGCATATTTGTGGGGACTCTGCTCCCAATGAAATAGGCATGATCGTTCACGTCCCTCCATGATATTATCTGGCCCGCCATTGAAGACTGTTCGAATAGCATTCCAATTTGCACCAGCTTCATCGGACATAAAACCTGCAAAGTCAGCTACACCATGTCCGTACTTTTCCATTGTTGAATTAAGGCTCTCCCAAAAAATAACTTGAGTCTTTGCATCCTCCTCTTTAGTTTCACATATAGCAATTATTTGTAGTGATCGTATGCTGCAAGATATTCAACATAAACATTTTCACACATCTTCTTTTATTTAATGATAAAAAAATACGAGATATTTAAATACTTAAAGATTACCTTGGATCATAAACTGAGCATGACATTGTTGCCCATCCATCTATTCTATGGGTAAAATCAAAATGTACCCACGCATTTCTCAAGTCACCAGTTTCAGTTCTTTTCATCCGATTTACTAGATCAATCCCAGAACCTGGTCCTTTAGTGGACATTTTAAGTAGGAATCACTTGTCATCCTCTTCACCCTGTCCAGGAAATCTACTCCCATGAAAAAAAGGAAACATGCACTTTTTTTGAAGCAATAAAATATTATCATATCCATCCCCAATAACAGCACCTTGACTCTTTCTCTCCTTTGAAACAATTGAAGAAAACCTACATGATGCATCACAAGAAGGCTAAATTTATAATAGTTAAAAAATTAACAAATTCAAGGAACCAAATTGAGTTTTCTTACCCTTTGGTTTGAACCAGTGGCATCATTTCTTCCAAAAAATCATTGAATGGGCCACCCTTTTCTATTTTTAGTATTGCACCTACCAGTTTCCGCACTCTTGAAATAGCAGCCCTAGAGGTTCCTGCCTTAACATTATGACAATGTTTACCAACATGTATTGCCAGTCGCGACATTGTACCATCTCTAGGCAAAACATAATAGATTTTGCAGGGACAAGCAGCAACACAAGTAACAACCTTCTGACAATAATGACAAGTTATTGTTGTATTCTCTTCCATTGCAAGGTAGTCCTTTTTCACCTGTCTGTCCAAATATCCATGAAAATCTCTACTATTGAATTCTTGTTCCTTAATATAATGAGGACACGTTGAATAATTACATTGCATGAATCCCAAACAGTGGCTTAGACGAATTGTGCATGCTATTGCCATGGTTGTCATAGATGGGCGAGTCCACAAGTGACCATCAAAGCGTTGTTCCATCCCTGTCATTCGTTTTGTTTTATCCTGAGTCGCAGGTAACTCAAAACACAAATTTCCATCATAATGTTGTGGAAGTTCATCAACTTGCAAAGGAGCTCCACATAATGTTAACAGATCATTTAACTTTTTTGCCCCTGGATTTTGTTGAATCCAAATGACGATTGACTGAGTTTTGAGCTGTTTTGAGCTGTCCTATATCGTCACCACTACTTTCAAGATGCACAATGCTTAAAAATCTTCAGATGTCTCTTTTTCATTTGCTTTCTCATTGTCAGATACCTGTATAAATGTGTCTGAATGAAGCATCTCAAACAAGCTCGAAAAAGAACCATCTATTAAGAAATGCTGATGACCTTCTATATCCCACTGTGGTTGCAGCAAGACTTTTGCTAGGCCACAATCACTTTCAATAAGAGCAGATAGTGACTGAAAATGGCAAGATGGAGGCAGCAAACTCTGCAAATAGTAAGCACTAAGCAACAATGAGTTTCCCTTCAACTGAATGTCGCGGTTGACTATCTGACCACCAACCTTCCAAGTTATTGTTACTTTCATGTTGGACATATTCTCTCAAGCAACAAATTACAGGGTGGAGATGCGAGAAAACTGTGGTGGATTAAGTGAAGGTGGTGAAGGTTAATGAAAGTTAAAGATAAAGTGAAGGTTAATGAAACTGGTGAAAGTTAATGAAAGATGTGAAGGTTAATGAAAGTGAAAGATTGGTAGGTAGACGAAAAGACAGTTGCATAAGATCTTGTGACAGCTCAAAGAATAATGAAAATCATAATTGAAGAAGTGCATTTAATATATGACGGTTCTGAATGTATGTGCAGTGGAATATGTCATCAAATTTGAGGGGCCATTTAATTTCTAAATGGTGGTTCAAGGACTGCATTTAATGCAGTCTAATAGTGTCTTCATCTTTTGTGTATGTGTGTGTGTGTGTGTGTGTGTGTGTGTGTGTATATATATATATATATATATATGATTGTGTGAGTGTGTGTATAAAAAATGTAACATTCTATATGACTGACTTTGTATAAAAACGTAGCAATTTTTTTAGTTAAGTTATATATATGATTATTTTAGTTAAGTTATATACATTACTGTGCGTGTGTATAAATGATTTTGTGGGTGTGTGTAAACAACGTAGCATTTTATTAAGTTAAGATATTTAAGTTAAGTGTATGTGCACATAGTTTAAGTTAAGATATTTTTAAGTTGAGTGTATTTACGTTGAGTGTATGTGCATTTTTTTAAGTTAAGATATTTAAGTTGAGTGTATGTGCACATAAGATATTTAACTGTGCATGTGTGTGTGTGTGTGTGTGACTTAACTTTAAGAATGCTACGTTTTTTATACACACAAACACATACAATCATTTTTTTAAATATATGGTTGTGTGTGTGTGTGTAAAAAACATAGTATTTTTTTAGTAAAACTATATATATGAATCCATTTTGTGTATATCTTTGTGTGTGTATATACATATATATATATAAATGAATGTGTGTGTGTGAGTGTTTATACCACAATATCATTTTTGTAATATATGGTGTGTGTGAAAAAAATAGTAGTTGAGATGAAAGTGGAGTGAAGTTTAAATGGAGTTTTAATTGAGATTGAAGTGGAGTGAAGTGAAAGTGAAGTTTTTCTGTGAAGAAGGAGATGAAAGTGGAGTGAAGAGAAAGTGGAGTTTTGCTGTGAAGAAGAAGGAGTAAGAGAAGACAAGGTACTGTGTGTGTGTGTGTGTGTGTGTGTAGATTTTCTACTCACGTGTGTGTGTGTGTGTGTGCTTACCTGCTCACGCTCACCCGATCCACAGGAGGAGGTCCAATGGAGCTCCTATTGGAGCTCCCCCATGCCTTGAAAGGCATGGTGAGAAGGCAGCGCGCGCGTTGCCCTCTCACCATGCTCCCCCATGCCTTGAAAGGCATAGTGAGAGGGCAGCGCGCGCGCTGCCTTCTCACCATGCCTTTCAAGGCATGGAGGAGGTCCAATGGAGCTCCTATTGGAGCTCCCCCATGCCTTGAAAGGCATGGTGAGAAAGCAGCGTGCGCGCTGCCCTCTCACCATGCCTTTATGGGGGAGCTCCAATAGGAGCTCCATTGGAGCTCCTCCATGCCTTGAAAGGCATGGTGAGAGGGCAGCGCGCGCGCTGCTCTCTCACCATGCCTTTCAAGGCATGGAGGAGCTCCAATGGAGCTTCCATTGGACCTCCTCCGGTGGATCGGGCGAGCGTGTCCAGGTAAGCACACACACACACACAGTGATACACACACATCAAAACACTTGCACACATAGCACAAACGCACACACAGTCATGTATACGCACACACATTACACTTGCATACACACACATACATACATACATACACCCACATATATAAACACTTGCATTCACAACATCAACACACTTGCATACATACACACATACACATATAAACACTTGCATTCACAACATCAACACACTTGCATACATAGCACAAACACACACACAATCATGCATACAGACACACACATATTACACTTACATTCACATACACACACAATCATGCATACATCCACACACACACACATATAAACACTTGCATTCACACACATCAACACACTTGCATACACACATATTAAACACACTTAGAGTAACAATTACAATGATGTAAGAACAGGTCGTTGTAGAGAAGAGGTATACAAATGTCAAAGTGGATTTGTATTTTTCCTTGCCATGAGCAAGTTGAGAATGGTTTTTTTTGTAATTTGCATTTTATGCCGTTATGCTGCCGAAATTTAGAATTTTATATTTGTATTGTCAAGCATATACACACATACACATATATAAACACTTTTATTCACAACATCAACACACTTGCATACACACACATATTACTCTTACATTCACACACACATAATCATGCACACATCCACTTTCATACACACACATACATACATACATACACCCACATATATAAACACTTGCATTCAAAACATCAACACGCTTGTATACATACACACATACACATATATAAACACTTGCATTCACAACATCAACACACTTGCATACATAGCACAAACACATACAAAATCATGCATAAAGACACACACATATTACACTTACATTCACACACACAATCATGCATACATCCACACACACACACACACACATATAAACACTTGCATTCACACACTTTAACACACTTGCATACACACTTACAGTAACAATTACAATGATGTAAGAACAGGTCGTTGTAGAGAAGAGGTATACAAATGTCAAAGTGGATTTGTATTTTTCCTTGCCATGAGCAAGTTGAGAATGGTTTTTTTTTTTTTAGTTTGCATTTTACGCCGTTATGCTGCCAAAATTTAGAATTTTATATTTGTATTGTCATTGCTAAGAAGATTTTTGTTGTTTGTGGTTAATAGATTATGGCTCGTACACCATCTAAACGTGGCAGGACAGGTATCTCTCAAAGTAAGTTCAAATACATTAAGCTATTTGTTTTCTTTTCTTTTGTCTCATCATACTCACTAAACTATTTGTGTTCTTATTGTTTTTTGCTTGTAGGAGTAGGATACACATTAAGGTCTGGCACTACAGGGCATAGGGCCAATACACGATCTTCCATTGCTTCTTCCAATGTCCATCGAAAGGAGGATATTTTGGGTGATATGCATGAAGAAGAGGATATATTGAGTGATGTGCATGCAGAAGAGGTGTTCATAGATATTCATGCTACACAAGGTGAATTGGTGGCTCACAGCGTGTCTGAAGCAACAACAATAGTTGCTAAACCTCCCGATCATCCAACAGTATTTGGAAAGGATGTTCATGGTCGAATATTAGAGGAGATTGTAGAGGGTTTTATTGTAAAGAGAGGTGGGGAACCTCCTCGAATTCCTCTTTGTAGATTGATGGAAAATGAAGCCATTAGAGCGGTGGGTCCAGGCACTGAGGGCTTGGTGAAAAGGTTTGAGATGTCTGGATACAGTGTGCTTGGAGCTCCATTTCTTGTGTCATTTAAGAAGCTAGGCCATGATCAACATTATGTTTCCGACTTAGACAAAGATGAATGGGGGCCTATTTGGCTAGAAATAAGCGATGATTTTGATAATTCCCTTCCCCTTGAGTGGGAAGACTTAAGGGGAAAAAAATTTATCATTTGGGATGGTAATCACCGTTTGAAAACTTGGATGCGCTTAATAAAAACACGTAAGTGATTTCTTTTTTGTTTAATGTAAAGTTGACTTGTATTACTCTATGCTTTCTAATTTTCTTTTTTGTTGTTGTAGAATTTTCAATGATAAAGTGGAGACATTGTTCTGTGAAACGTCAATTTGTCTTTGTTGATAGAAGTGCAGGGGGGAGCTTATGCTAGCTTTGCGCTCTCAAAATGAGTAAGTACATTTGTTGTTTTGAACGTTATTGCTATTACTTTATCGATGTCATTCTACTGCCATTTAATTTAAGATATTGTGGTTTAGGATTGGTAGAACCATTGTGAGCACAAATTTTGGGCAGGAGATCTTCTTGTTCCAAAAACTGGCTGTGGCAAGCAAAGATTCTTTAATGAAAGACTTTCCCCAAGATTGGATTCGATGGATAGAGGTAGAGCTTGCTTGTGAGAAGAAGGCATCTAAAGGGAGTTGGTACAATGCTCCTGCTCTTTTATTAGCAATGCTCATATGGAAGGTATATTTTTTTTCCTTAAAGTACACTTTTTATGTAATTTCTAAAGCTTGACATTATTTTGTAAAATCTTACTTTTTTTTTTCATTTGCTCTACAAAAGGAAGACTTTGACTTGACTTTGACTTGTCTCTTATCAAAGAGATGCAAGAGATCAATGATCCCTCGATTTCACTGCCAGAAAAGGAAATGGTTGCTCGAGGAAGAGTAGAAAAAATATTCAAAGAAAGAGCTTATAAGGTAAACACTTTCTCTTCTCCCCGTTTATGTTTGAATTTCTACAAAATTGTAAGTTGACATGTCATTTGAATTTGATATATTTGATTGAAAAATTGATTTGATTTGATCTCGTGCTAATGTAACATAGATGTTGGCCATTGCCAACCCCGCCAATGGCCAAGGGTTCTTCTCTTTATTATTTAACTTCAATTGGATAAGAGAAAAGGATCAAGTGGGCCTTACAAGAGACAAAGTCCACTCTTTGGCAACTTCTAAAATATCACCAGAGAGGTAATAATTTTTGAATAAAAAATACACATGAAATCAACAAATGAATCAATGCATTTATGGTTTGTTTATTGTTTGCTCTATAGGAAAAAGGAAATATTGCACTCTTTGATGCATTGCCGTGTAGATGATGTTACTTCTGAGCGTTATATTAGTGCAATGAAATTTAGAATGTACTTGCGTAAAGAGTGGTATTGGGGAAGTATCTTGAAGCAATGCTTGAGGATCAAAGGGAAAATGATTGAAGAAATGCCAGAGGGCTTTGAAGCATGGTTTCATCACCAATTGAGGGACCACATTGATAAAGCTTTTGTGGAGCTTTGGAGTAAGCTCAACACAAAAGAGTCGGATGAAAAAATTCCAGAGCTTATGGAATCTTCAAGGAGAGTATTATTCAGGTAATACAATTGATATCTTTATGGTTGTTATTCTATTTTTTACTTAGAGTTTGTATAATAAATAAGTCACTTATGAAAGGAGCTCAAATAAAGTTAACTGCATTTTATGTAGATGGCTAATTCAGCTTTACGATCAAACTTTGTTGGAGAAGTTGTCAATTGTTGTTGAAAGTTGGAGGGACCTCTCTTGTGAGGAGTGTATGTATCCACTATGGATGAGAGATTATGGTTTGATTGCTTGGGAAATTGAGTATTGCCCTTGGTGGCTAGATTCCACTCGAGGCACCTACCCACGTGATGAAGGGAACTTATATAAAGGTTATTTTTGGCATTTATAAAAACTACAAAATTGTTAAAGTGCTCATACTATTTAGATTATGTTTGTGAGAAATATATTTTTGTTTGCTTTATAGCACGTTCTTGAAAGAAATGAAAATGGTATTGAGGAGATTGGCTCAGCTTTCAAGAAAGCCACCTCTTCGAAAAGAGTAAACAATAGTACAATCTCCTCTATAAAGAAACGATTGGATTTTGTTAGATCCAAGAAGCCCAAGAAGTCTCCCAAAAAGAACCAAAAAGGTGCTCAAGGCTCCACAGGTAAACTTGCTTGTATAGATATCTAGCTGTCACTTTCTTTCTACTCAACAATTCTTGATGAAATATTTTATTTTCTGATTATGCAGTGCCTTCCATGGATTGTGATGTGAACGTTATTGGGAACATGCTAGATGTTTACAAAATTTCTCTCGATGATGAGAAATGGTAAAAACATGTGAAAAGAAAGACTAACTATGTGTGGTGTGTGTTGTGAATGTTTGAAATACATTTATTTGATCGTATGCAGGATCTTGGATTTTCTTCATTTAGCCCATGTTGATGGGGAAAAGAGCAATGAAGTGGCCTCTCTTTTGTTTGCGGATTTTCCAACAAACTTTAAAGTTGAAAATTTTTCAGAGAACGAGGTATGCATCCTTCAAAATCACAATGGACAGTCTATGATAGTTTTGGAACTTTAATTAAATTAACAATGCGTATTATGCAGGTCCCTCCATGGAATCAATTCTCTCGAAAATTAAGTAAGAAAGTGGCTGTAATAGCTTCAAAGTATGTGGAAGACAATGGGTGGTACATCACCCTAAGCTCCACTGATCACTTTGGCATTGTGTCTAGCCATGCCATCGAGATGGGATTCAAAATGATGCACACCATCCTTATTTTGATCCCCGATGGTTATGTGAGAAAGACCATTGAGATTGAGAGAGTAAGTAAATTTATTTGTTGATTGAAAAGCATGCTTGTAGTTTTCTTCAATTAGATCACATTCTAGTTGTAATTTGTAGGTGGAAACACTATTGCTAGGATTGTTTTATCGTAAGGGTCAACGTCCTATCTACGATCGACGAGATGGAGAGAGCGTGGACAACAACTCTTTCAATGCCAAGTCCTGAATACTGGTGGAGCGCGTCGACGGAGAGTACATTGGAGGACACGCTCTTAGAGGTGCCGCCGAGCGTAGCCTTGACTTCTTTCGGTAAGAATATATGCTTCCTACTATGCGTTATTGGACTATGTTACATAAAGTAAAAATACGCATATTTTTTGCTTTTTTTTAGCTGGCTTGTGCGGACATTTACTGCGGAGCACACCTACATTGTTGATATGTTTTCTGGATGTGGTGGCTTGGGCAATGTTTGCGTTGAGTTTTCTAGACACTGTCTCTGCATAGATAGTGATCCAGAGGTCTTCCATCAACATCTTTCACGCTTCAAGGCTCCATGTGTACGTGCTATTTCAGCAGTTGATGCAGATAGCGATGAGGAGACTGATTGGCAACAATATGAGCCCGAATCACATTGCCCTTGATTGACATCAACATTGGTATTATCTATCATTTTTTCTAGTTTGTGATTTTTATGGAACGACGTGTGACCATGGTGTTTGGGTGCCACTTTTTTGGTATTACTGAAGACATGTTGTTGGTGTTGATCGTCCTTATCAATTCAGCCATGATTTCATATTTATTATACTAGATAGAAGTTTGTTGAGAGCTTTGGATTTACCAAAGTAATATACCAACATATGCTTTTTTTCTTATGTAATTTCTTCTTCCCGTGAGCATTCGCTACTGCACGGAAGCAAGTATGGAATGGGAATTTTTTTAGTTTGAATTTTCATACCGTTATGCTACCGAAATTTTGATTGCTTATCAATATCATCATGCTTTTTGTTCATGTTTGAAAACATAATCATGATTTCACGTATACAGAAAAGTTAGTCAAGCTTCACGGAAGCAAGTATGGAATGGAAAAAAAATTTGTTTGTATTTTCGCGCCGTTATGCTGTCGAAATTTTGATTGCTTGTGAATATAATCATGCTTTTTGTTCATGTTTAGAAACATAATCATGGTTTCATGTATACACAAAAGTTAGGCAAGCTTCACGGAAGCAAGTTTAGAATAGGAAAGCTTAACAAAAGTTAGGCAAGCTTTCACAGAAGCAAGTATGGAATGGTTTTATTTTTATTTTTCACGTTGTTATGCTGTCAAAATTTCATTTGCTTGTCAGTATTTCTTTACACTATCGGTCTAAGAATATATATAGTTTTATATATAATATTTATATTATATATATAAATATTTTTATTTATTTATTTATATGTGTGTGTTTATGTACGTAAGGAGATCTTCAACTCGGTAAAGTGTTTTTAAGTACTTGTTTATACAATATATATAGTTATTTATACATGTGTGTTTATGTACGTATGCAGTTCTTCAACTCAGTAAAGTGTTCTTAATTACTATTTTATATGCAAGAGTCTATGCGTGTTTCATTACTTTGAGGTCTTCGCCCAAACAAGTACAACCATCAATATTTTTTAGATTCCTAGTTTCAAATTGGCTTATTAGGCATTCATCCTTGTTTGCAACAACACCTACATGGACAGGAAAGTATATTCTACTAAAAGTAGGGTAAATACTAAAGACATGCTCATCTTTTTCTTGCATTATATAAAAAACTCACATAGATTTTCTTTACATTTTTGGCTTTCAAACAGCTTGTAGTTACATTTGACGGTTCAGTTTAGCTACAAGATATCAACAATACCCTAAATTATGACAGATCTTGAAGATGTGTTAGTAGACCAGGCCGATTAAAAGTATCACAGCTACTTCAATAATAATAAGTCAGACAGAGACATATGAATTATTCTCGCCAAGGCACTGAAGAGTGGAACACCATCATATAGTTAAAATAAGCATCATATAATTAAAATAAGTTGTTTACATGATTACGTAGGGAATCAAACCTGCACACACACACACACAGTACAACTTGCATCACACTAGTACAATTTATCATGTGCTAGTGCATATTTATTTAACTATATTATTTAGTGCATAATTATTTAAATCTTGCCTCAATCTTCTACCACATTAGAGCCAGAGATGTCGACCAGGTTGATTGTGCGTTTGCAGACAAGAAAATGGTCAATCTCCGCCTGTAAAGCGGCCCTTCGAGAGCTATCTATGTACCCCCATGTCTCCCACTTGCCCAGAGCTTCTCACATTGTCTCAAAGCCATCATTGAGTTCTTGGTCTCCAGTGTTGCGAGCGCGATTAAGGTGGTTGAACATCCGGATCGCCTTGTTTGTGTCACGCTCTCTTTGTGTAAACGTCTTCTTTTCTTCAAGGGGTGCGTTGGGGGGGAGTTTGTGAAGCTCTTCATGGATTTTTGCAACTACCTCATTACCAGTACTAGCATATCCTATAGGCATTGTATAAGTACAGGGAAAATGAAAAAATCTCTCTTGATTAGCACCTCCGATTCACTTGTGCAGCATATGGTGCTTGCCTTGTAACATTTATATAGGCTAAAGCACCATGCTCTCAAAAAGCATTGATAGTGATGGAAGAGTGGCATGTGTTAGTGACATGAGGGGTCCCACGTAGCATATGCTAACTGCTAAATTGGAGCGTGCAATAATATATGCATGATTTGTCAATATGAATATTATAATCGTCTACTACTCCACCACTAACTTTTAAAGTGGGGTGTGCAATAAAATATACATGATTTGTCACTACGATTATTATTCCCCTATAAGATTTATAAGCATCTAAAAGTGCAATGAGTAGACAACACTAACTGCCTCTCTAAGGGCTCAGGAAACACTATGATTATTATTCTTCTATGAATACTATAGGCATATAATAGTGCAATGAGTAACCACCACAAACTGCCTCTCTAAGGGCTCGGAAAACATTATTTGTGGACCCGGCTTTGGAACCTTTTCACACGCATATGAACAGGAAAACTCTCTCTCTCTCTCTCTCTCTCTCTCTCTCTCTCTCTCTCTCTCACACACACACACACACACACACACACACACACACACACACACACACGTGAGTAGAAAACGTGCACACAACCTCCTTCTTCACAACAAAACTCCACTTTCATCTCAATTAAAATGTGGGATATTTATAAAATATATAAATTAAACCAACACATAAACAATTCTATACCAAGATACTAAATGAAATAATTTGAACCGGCTTGAGAACCTTCTTGCCCAAACTTGAGCCGGACTTTTTTCATTTTGAACCTATCTTTTCTCTCTCCCCCTCATCTCCCACTCTCTCTCTCTCTCTCTCTCTCTCTCACACACACACACACACACACATGTGAGTAGAAAACGTGCACACAACCTCCTTCTTCACAACAAAACTCCACTTTCATCTCAATTAAAATATAGGATATTTATAAAATATATACATTAAACCAACACATAAACAATTCTATACCAAGTTACTAAATGAAATAATTTGAACCGGCTTGAGAACCTTCTTGCCCAAACTTTAGCCGGACTTTTTTCATTTTGAACCTATCTTTCCTCTCTCCCCCTCATCTCCCACTCTCAGGCTCTCTCTCTCTCTCTCTCTCTCTCTCTCTCTCTCTCTCTCTCTCTCTCTCTCTCTCTCTCTCTCTCTCTCTCTCTCTCTCTCTCGTTGTCGGTACTCTCACATCCCGATCCTATCTCTATTTCACAAGTATGTTTTTCTCTCTCCGTCTAATCCTTCTTCTCTCTCCTTCCCTCGGTACTTATTTAACATACCACAACACCACCTTAGAGAGCATACATATGAGTGGAATCCATGCTTCTATAAACTCGAAAAAGCATCACCTGTAGCAAAAAAACACGAATTGATTAACTCGCAAATAAAATTAACCCCAACTTGACCATGTTCTTTTGATTAGTTTGTCGTTAATTTTTGTTGAATACTACAAAGTAATTAGATAGTATATTTCAGAGTTTTGCTAAAGATATGCAAGCCCACACACTTAAAGAACATAAATGCTACAAATTAAGTAGATAACATTTCAACGTTTTGCTAAAAATATGCAAGCCAACATTCTTTAAAATCATGTGCCTACACTACTCTTGCTACCTTGCACAACCTCTTTGGCCTCTTGGTAGCAGCTTATAAAACCCCCCTTCCCCCTGTTGGGGTATAGGCGCCTGTGCCTTGCCCGGCCGCCCAGAGTCTGGGCGCCCACTGACTTGTATACCTTATACATAGCATAAGTGTATAGGGGGCTCTTCACTGATTGAGTCTCCCCACCCATATATGTGGGTCATGTGCTCTTCTCCTTCCTCTTCTCTCCTGCACAGTTCCTTCAATTGGTATTAGAGCCAAGTTCAGTGCGTTTTTGCGTAATCGCGCACTTTCCAAGCAGATTCTGGATCCAGAGCTTGGAAATTCACACTCGGCGTTCCGGGAGAATTTCCAACAGGTGACTTGCAGTTTTACCCCCCTTTCAAAGCTGTTTATGCCCTCAGAATTTCATTCTGAGCACTACATCAGAAGATAGGTTTTAGTCACAAAGAAACCCGTCTTGTGTAGATTGGCAAGCAGGAGGTGGATTGGTTTGATTTGCTCGATTGTGAGCATTTGCAGGTGTTACAAGATCGGGTTTGACTCCGAGGTACAGGTTGAGTCTAGTACTCCCACAGGTGTTGCCAGTTGCAGTTGAGTGGTTCTTCTGCAGTGTTGTGGCTTGCATACATGGTCTTTGAGCGGGTAATGCTCTATGTATGCTTATGTGGTGAGCAGTAGATCTTGTGAGCAAGTACAGAGGCTGGTTGTGGATGATATGTATGTTCACCTGTGGTACTCTTTGTGAGCATTTGTTGGACACAGGTTTGCAGAGCTTATGCATGTATGTTGAGTGTAGTTTGATGCGCATTGATTGTTCATTCTATTGGGCTTGTAGAACAATGGTTATTTTTATTGATAGCCATTGTGCGTCGAAACTCTGGCGAAATTTTCCCAAGACTTTTATGCACATAAGTTGATGCGATCCAAGTTGTGATTGCGATTGCACTCAGTGATTACGTGCGGTGTTCTCTGCAGGTGGGAGCTTAGTGCATGTATGCATCGATACCGCACAGTGTGGGCTTGGTGATTAGCTCACGGTTTGACAGGCCTACAGTTATCTTGGCACACTCACATGAGTGAATATTGTGATGTATGCTTGTGTGGCTACGAGCTAGGTAGCTAGATTCAAGCACTAATGTCTTGAGGTTTTTCAGAAGGTTTCAGCTACACGTTTACAACTTTACAGGCAGGTTTGAGGGCTTATTTGGGCGCGGAATTTTTAGTCATTTTTTCCTCTTTGCAAGTGTCCATATATGGATTAGTTGTAGGAGGCTGACCTAGGACACGTTTCTGACTTGTTTATGTAGCTGTTTAAGAGCTGAATTTTGGGGCTGTTTTGGGGATGATTTGCAACCATATTTTGTAGCCATACAGGAGCTTGGTTTACTCTACAAGATCCTCGTACACTTGGCATTTGGGATTTGCATCATTGCAATTTGTGGGATCTTTATGCTCACAGATTGTCTCACAGATTTGCATCGTGACTTTGCCATATTCTTGGAAAGTTGGAAGGTGCCGAAACATTGATTTTTCTTTCTAGTTTGCTACATTGTGCTCATGGCAGAGACAGGTGATCGCTCAGATTATGATCTCTCTGAAATGCGCATGTTTGATGGGTCAAACTTTGTAGCATGGAGAGAGTGTATGCTTGATGCATTGACATAGCGAGGGTTGCATGGACCATTGAGTGGTGATGCAGGTAGACCTTCATGCTTGTCTGACAATCAGCGGCAGGAGCTAGATGAGATGGCATTATCTACGATATATTTGCACCTTGCGGAGTCTATATTTGCTCTTGTTATGTATGAGACGACTACGAGAGCATGTTGGTAGAGATTGCATGAGATGTATGACAGATCTGAGTCATCTGAGACTCTTGTGAGACAACGGCATTCACATATGCGCCGACGGGTTACGTGTTGGCATTGTGGTCGTTAAGGGCACATTAGACGGCGATGCTTTCATCGTATGAGACAACACAGGAGACAGGCTAGTCTCAAGGATGCTGTAGATGCTATAGTCTCCGTTGACTTGACAGTTGCAGGATCAGATATTGTGTCTGAGTACCCTAGTGATAGTGAGGTCACATTTGCTTCCTGTATTACTCCTGATTTTTTGATGTCTGAGGATAGTGCACTTCTTTTGCAATGGGTGCTAGATAGGGACACTTCTTTTCATGTCACTCCGTATCGTGACTGGTTCAGTAGCTATTCTAGCAGAGTGCATGGTAGTGTGTGATTGGCAGATGGGTCACTTCATGAGATTGCTGGTTCAGGAGATGTGAGACTGTCATTACTGAGCGGTGCATCGTATGTGCTCAGAGATGCGCATCATGTGCTAGATTTGACGATGAGTTTGATCTCCGTTGGTAAGCTCAGGGATAGTGGATGTCGGGTATCACTCCTTGAGCGATCTTTTGCGTTGCGTTTGGGTTCGCTAGTGATTGCGAGAGGTGCTAGAGTTGGCACGTGGTACCCATTGCACGTAGTACTAGTGCGAGATGGTTGAGTCGCAATCTTTTTACAACCATGCAGAGAGCGAGAGACCTGGACAGTCTCTTTTGCTCATGGGTTGCAGGGTGCTTTGCATGGAGTGCAGAGTAGTGAGCTCGTTGTGCACATAGTTGGGGCACGACATGAGCAGTCACACAACGAGGTGACAGAGTTAGACATGCATGCTTTGCTAGTGACTGAGCAAAGCAGAGAGTCAGTTGTGCAAGATACTTCCATGTAGGATAGACACGTAGAGCGGTCTTGCTCTAGTGAGTCATGATAGGAGGAAGTTGTGCAAGAGTCTATGCATAAGGAGTTAGAGCATGAGAGCTCTAGTGAGTCACAGCAGATTGAGTGTTCATGTTTGCAGTGGATGATTGCAGAGGAGGCTGCAACGTCAAAGATTATGCAATCATTCCTTTCTATGCTCGACAATGAGCATGGGGATAGAGTTGTGCAGGATATGTCTTTCAGTAGACACCTAGAGCAGCTGGTTTTCTCTGAGGTTGCACGACAGGTTGATGCGTCTTTTGCGGACAGTCAGGAGATGAATATGACTGACACGCCTTGTGAGTCAGAGATGCCTATTTCTAGGGATATATATGTAGATGCATGCTCCGTAGAGCTAGCAGCGCCCGCTAGCATTGCATCGGCATTCGGTGGTCTCATGTATGAGACGCTGATCTTGAGACCGGATATTGCAACTGCAGTGGGAGCATTTGCAGTTGGGGTTGTCAGTCATTTGTTGACTGATGATGGCATAGAGCAGGAGGGAGATATGCACGTATTGCGTACATACTTGTAGTACGTGTGCGGTACGTGTGGTGGTGTATGGACTTACACGGGAGCAGGACAGCCGGATGCACACGATCACAGCAAGCCAGTGGGCATTGGTTGAGAGCAATTTTCTTTTGACTTTTGTAGTCTTTAGAATAGGTTCCCTTGCTTAAAGGCATAGTCGCCTTTAAGTGGGAGGTTGTTGGGGTATAGGCGCCTGTGCCTTGCCCGGGCGCCCAGAGTCTGGGTGCCCACTGACTTGTATACCTTATACATAGCATAAGTGTATAGGGGGCTTCTCACTGATTGAGTCTCCCCACCCATATATGTGTGTCGTGTGCTCTTCTCCTTCCTCTTCTCTCCTGCACAGTTCCTTCACCCCCCATCCCAGGTGCGCTCACGCTCCTCGGGCTGTGCAACACGGTTAAAGAAAAACCCCAGTGCAACACCCCATTCTCGCTCATGCCTACCCTCTTGTTGTTGATGGCTTGTGGCTTGCGCTACTACTATTGACCATGTGGCCTGATGGTGCTTGCTCTTGCTCCAACCACTTGCTGACTCCTCGCTGCCCCCCCATCCCCCTTCTTTATCTTCACCTTTTCATTTTTTTGGGCACTTCCTTGTTAGCTCGCTTGATTCCCCTTTTTGACACATTTATATAGCTGATGATCTTTTTATTTTTATTTTTTTGCAATGCTCACAGAGTGAGCTAAAATATGTATTGATAAAAAAGAATTCACTTTTCATGCATTGCCCATTCAAAGCCATGGTCTCATCATAATACAACCATAACAGAATCGACTTCATCATGATACAACTGCAGAAAGAAAAAGATTAATGTTGTTATACATAGATGACTCGAACAAGTGCCACTGCATGGATGACTTTGCTATTGGAAACTAGTGCTTCCTTGGAAAACCGCACCATCACAAAGATGGCCCCAACATCCTCTCAAGCCTTGTCATTGTGTCCACTTTGAAGCCACCCTAACTATTCAGCGGCGGCCAACCGCCCATGAAAGAATCACCATGCCTTCCCTTCAAGCTTTGGCAAGCTTGCCTTCCTTTGCACCACCATCCTCGGGTAGATTCATTTCCACCATGAGGGCTTTTGGTTGGCAACCAAGAGAATGAAGGAGATAAGGTGCTCCCCTACCCCAGGCACTCCCCAAAACACCCACCCTTGCATCTGTGAGAGCTAACAAGAGAACCCATGGTACTTACCCCTGCCACGGCCTCCTCTGGGGCCCCCATGTGCAAGTAGCAGTGCACAGCTATAAGGCAGAAAACATGCCACGCTGCCTAGTAGCATGTATCAAGTTTTTGGACATGAAAATGAAACAAAATTTTGTTGCCATATGAAACTTAAGGGAAAAGTTGACTCTAGAGTGACCTCTTTCCTTGATACTAGTATGTGACCCGCACGTTGTTGCCACCAAAGAAACATCACCTCTTTTCGCTACATGTATAGTCTATCGCATTTTTTTTATTTTTATTTTGCAAAACTCAAAATCATGTGTGATTGTATTAAAAGTCACCAAGAAATATAAAAATCCACCTCAAGCTCATGCCGATCCTTGAGGGATAGAAGGTTACATGTACCTAGCAATGCACTATCACCAACAACCTGAACTTTTATATAAAAAGGCTTGATCGGTTGGCAAGGATCACCCTAAGCCAATCCTCCATGATATGCCTTTTACCTACTCCATATATAATATCCTTGATTTCTTGTACAATCTTTGAGAAGCTAGCCTAGAGAGGTCGCTATCAAATACATGACAATTCCTAGACTTCAAGATATTCCTAAAGAAACAGTATCTAACAATTTGAGTGCAGATTAGCAGTGCAAAACTTCAAAACTTTTTCTCACCAAGGCAAAGATCCTTCTTGAAAAACCCTATCTTTCACATTATTTATATTCATTTGCACACCTTTCTTGCCATGCCTCTAATCACTAGGCATTACATGAAAAGTTGGGCAAGGTCTTCGCTAGCCAAATCTGCACCCTAAACACCTATCGGACATGATACCACTTGCCTCAATCTTGACACCTGTTGGCAAAGCCTCCCATACCTTCCATTGAAATATCTTCAATTGAGGCCATTTTGGATTCCAAACATTCTTCATAACCTCAACCCATAAAGCTTTTGTCCATTGTTTCTTCCACTGCTTGTTCAAAGGGCAAACCAATCAGCCTTGTGCATTAACACTTGGTAAATGCCCTTGCTATGAGGTTTATAGAGCTACATATGGGCCATTTCCAAGCTTTCCACTCGAAACAAGGTTCACAGATTGGTATCAAAATCTTGTCCAAGCCTTCTAGAACTCTAATGGCAAGAAACTATTCTATCTCATTAAGTTGAAATTGGGCAGTCATAGGATTTCTAACACTTGTAGTATTTTCATCCCAAAAGTGGATCAGCCATTGGAGTCCTTTATTATTCATCCCTTCTTATAGATTCTCTCCAGTAAGGGTTTAGTCCCCCCTTCCTCGAGTGGGTCATATCTCTTGTGTTCTAGTTATGCATGTGTTGGACTTCAATTGTTGAGGCAACTTTGCATCTGGTTTTGCATTCTCCTCTTTGTTGCGACTATTGGCCATGAAGATGGCATTTGGTGTTGCCTTCCTTTGTGGTAAATGTGTTGTTTTGGGTCATTGGCTTGATGATGGATTGGCTCTCAAGTTCCACTACAATGCTAGCCCTTTGCAATATTTTGCCAATTTTGAAGCACTGTGTGAACTCCTTCTAATTTTTGTGGATAGCTCTCTTGCAAAATCTTGTCATTTCTTGTCGTTGTTGGCCATTTTGACTTGCCATTGTTGGATGGAATTTTATTGTTTCCCTTGGATACCTCTAGCTGCTGCTTTGATTCTTTGACAATTGATATGTGTAGCCATTTCCTTATTGCTGATGAGAAGGAATAACCTCTAGCTGCTGCTTTGATTCTTTGACAATTGATATGGGTAGCAATTTATCTATTGTTGATGTAGAAGGAATGAATATATACAAGAAAATAGTGTTGAGTGTTTCTAGATTAGGGTCTAAAACCTAGATGGCCAAAGGGATAAAACCCAGTGGAAAATAGGTGATTTTGGTATATGCTCCTATTTGAGTTGAACAGTTGGACATTAAGTACTTGTTCATGCAAGGTGAGTGCTTAAGAAACAAAGCAATATTGTCTAATGCAAGTGCCAATTAGGGGACACTCTATATGAAAATGAGAAATTTGTCAAATAAAATCATGCAGTGTAAGAGATGGAGTTGAAGGGTGCTTCAAGGAAAAAATGTAGCACATGTGACATTGATGAATGTTGCACTAGCTTCCACGTTTCCAAGAAGGGTTTTTTATGTAGAAGCTTTGCCACTCATACCTCAATGTGCTCATTGCATGAGCAACACAATGTAATTATGCTCTACTTTTACAGTCTGAGTAGTACCTAGATAGCTAAGACGCTTAGATCACAAAGAATATTACTTCAAGATTTGGGACCAATGCCTTGCTCATTTAGTGGATTAGCTGCCGGACTTTGACGTTTATGCCATGTGTTTTTAATGGCCACTTAGACACACATGTTCAAAGGCTAGAAACCCAATTCCATAGGTTCTTGAGGTTTAGGTCTCTCTCATTGTGTTGTTCTTTAGATGCCACCATTGTTTCCAATAGGTAGGCATACTTTGGCTCCTCTTGACTTGCTTGTTGTATATTGATACTGCTTTGTGAAACAATTTCTATGGTCGTAGTATGGACTGATGGAACCCTTGCTTTATCTACCATGATAAGCAATTGTTGTTGTCCATGGGTGCTATATGTTCGAGTTTCCAATAGCAATTTTGAAACCAACCTTGTGTGACAGTATTTTGCATGACAGTATTTTGCATTTTATCGTCTACTCTAAGACTGATGGACACTAGGCTTTGCTATCCATATGGGATGATTACCATTGTAAAAGACTTTCTTTTGTAGTAGATGAGGAGGTATCCATCTAGAGTTCATAGTACCCTCAGTTTCGATTGGCTTCTGTTGTCTCTTAGTTTTGATTGCTTTCTTGTGCATGGAGCCTTGTGATACATGACGTATCTTGATTGTTCCAAGTTGAGCTACTACTTTTGGTAACCATATTTAAGTGCTACCTTCATAAAATCCTCGTGCTACAAGTAGCTTAGCTGGAATCATCCGCTTATCCACATGTCTTTTCTAGGTATCTTGGTTGAATTCTAACTTTGGTATCCATACTTGTCCATGTTTCTTGCTTCTTTGAAGGTCTTTGCTTTTGCCTCTTGTAGTTGTTCTTTCTCCTGTTTGTGGTATTTGTTTTTCAAGATAGCTCTACTTTCTCTTTTTAGTAGAAACTTTTGCTTGAAGTGAGTAGGTCCAGGCTGTTACGTTAGGCTTTTTGGCCCAAACACTGGTGCTTCCTTGAGACTAGCCATGAGCAGTGATTGACTCATTTGATGCTACCCACCATGTTACCTGTGGTTGTTGAAGTTGAACTCATGATTCGTGTATCCAAACTGGATCTTTGACTTTGATGTGCTCTTTGGATGCCAACACTTGGTTGATTCTCTTTGACTTATTCAACAGGTTTTTTTTGTGATGGAAACTTTGGTTAATAGAACTTTTGCTTCAATTTCCATTGCTGCATCGATGATGGTGTGGCTCTTGATGTAGAGGGTGCATAGGAAGTTTGATGGAGGCTTGTGGAAGGTAAAGTTGACTTACAAAGTTGACATGCTATAATGTTTTCTTTAGCTTTACCTTTTTTTGCTACAGTTGGTGGATGTTTCCCTTTTACATGTGCTTCAGGTGCTTTTGGGGGAGTTAGGATATGGAACGAGCTTTTGGAAGCGATCTTTGGAGTGAGGTTTTTTTTGGGAAGGGAAGGCCGCTGTTACACCACCATTGCTGCCCTCTGGGGCCACCAAAGCCACTAGTGCTTCTCATCCACCCTCTCCTCCTCCACCATCTCCTTGGCCACCACTATTGCTGCCCTCCTTGGCTACCAAATCCACCCACTCTTCTCCTCCACCATCTCCATGTATCTCCTCTCATCCTCCCTATCCTCTGTTCTCCACTCTCAAACTCTCTCTCCTTGCCTCCACACCTCTCTCACTAACTTCTCCCCACCCCGCCCCCCTCTCTCTCTCTCTCTCTCTCTCTCTCTCTCTCTCTCTCTCTCTCTCTCTCTCTCTCTCTCTCTCTCTCATCATTCCCAACCTTGATTTCACTCACTCCCTTGATCTCACAACCATGTCCTTTGTCCACAAGTCTTCTACTCTCTCCCTCCCTTGGCCTCCAACAATCGTTCTAAGCTAATTATATCCTCTCTCTCACCCATTCTCTCTCTCTGTCCCTTGGCCTCAATATATCATTTTAACCTAGTGCTTTCCTCTATCTCAGCCATTCACTCTCTTCTTCCCTCCGGTTCCTCCCTTACCTAATCATAACCCCCCCCTCTAATCTCTCTCTCTCTCTCTCTCTCTCTCTCTCTCTCTCTCTCTCTCTCTCTCTCTCTCCACATACTGCCATCACCATGCTTAACTGCATCACACTCCTACACCCTTCCTCAGTGTTTCTCCTCTCCATCCCCTTTTTTCAAAAATAGGGATTTCATTAACGTAATCACGATTGGGTGATTACGTCAATAACTTCAGTATTTGCACAAAAAAATCACTTGATCACATTAATTGTTAATGGGTGACTTTGATTATGACCTACAAAAACCTATAGAGCCGGTTAGCCCTCCACGTTTTTCATTTTTTCCTACGGGGCTTGCAGACCGCCGGGCTTTTTCATTTTCCCGGCGGGCCCATCGGGAAAATGAAAAAGCCCGGTGAAAATAAATATATATAGTAAATAGTGTGCTAACCGCGGTCCTTTAGATAGGAAAATCCTTGGGGAGTGTATCTGAGTTTTGGGTATAGTCATCTCCTTGTGAATTGACCTAAGATTGCAGAGTCACAAGTCCTTTTTTTGGGCCGAACGTGATTCTTAATTCGGTAACCACTTCTAAAATTTTTTAATTCATCTACCGACATAAAGGTACAAAACCAAAACAGCTAAAAACTTGGAGAGCCATGCTCATTGCGAAGAAACCATTGTCCAAATGAGGGCTATAATTGGTTTTAGAAGATGAGCATATGTAAAAGACAAGTCGATAGTCAAGGGTCGGATGTCCTATACTAGTGTACCAGGCATATAAAGATCCTTGAAGTCTTGCATTTGAGTTGATTTACACTTGTCACTCCACAATATAAGAGCTATAATCCTTAATTGGGTTAAAATAACTTTTATATTTTGAATTTATTGCATGGGTGGGCTACAATCCTTCACTGGGTACAAGTAGTCCTCAATTGAGTGATTATATTGAAGATTTATTTGCGTTAGTTTATGCATTGATTTATACAGAGAGTGCATTATGTATTATGATATATTATTAGTGCATGAAATAACCAATCATATATTTTATTGCTTTTGTTTGTTTTTTTGTAGCAATTGAAATTAGATGTGTCTTATTGTTTGCAAATCAAAGTGGACATATAAATAATCATTATAATAATAATTGCATTGAGAGATTCATAGCATTGTTATATTTATTATGCCATGCATAGACTGCATTGCAATGTGTATGGTTGCTCACAATATAGGTGATCGATATGTGGATTGACTAGCGTGCCTTGAAAATCTCATATTGTGCATCATGGTTACTTTCATATTGAATGGTTTTTAAATTTAATATATATTGAAAATAAGAAAAATGTTTCAAACATTGAACATCTGATTCTTTTGTCTTCAATTTTAATTTAAAAGCAATGGAGCAAAATGTGGGCACAAGTGGTACGAAGAAGCCAAAGAATAAAAAAGCTCTTGGCAAAGAGTGGGATTATGCTCACAACATATGCGGCCGATATATGGAGTGGCAATGTAAATTTTGTCACACAACAAAATCAAGCGGTGCACCACGTATTAGGGATCATTTTCTGGGTAGCGTTAAAAAGAGTTCTAAGAAATGTGAACATCCTCAAGCACCTGTAGTTGCAAAGCGTTTGAGAGAAGAGCTCACCAAAAAGGGTGGCAAGAGACAACAGATATATAGCTCTGTGGCTTCAAATCAAGAGTTCTTAGAGCCAAATATTAACTCCGCAGATCCTGTAGTGATGCCAACTAACCTTGGAGAACAACCTGTGCAAGGAGAGAAAATTCCAGGCAATGTTCCCTTTAAGCGTCACAATGAAGGTGGACTTAGTCAAATGCGTCAAAAATCATTACATCAAAGCTTTCGAGTGTAGTCTCTAGAAGAAGCACAAACTACACTCACCAAAGCAATATTCTTTAGTGGAAGTGCTTTGGTCATGGTAGACAACAATCATTGGAAGGCTGCCTAGAAGAAAATCGGTGAGTTTGGTTCAGGATTTTCAGTTCCTTCTTATCACACAATAAGAAATATTTTTTTGGACAAATGTTACATCGAAGTCAAAGAGCGTATTGGTAAAATAATACTTGGAAATATTTTGCTTTCAAGATGTACGATTGTAAGTGATGGCTGGTCAAATGTTCAAAGAAGACCCTTAATCAATATTGTAATGCTAGTTTGTCCAAGGGGAGAAATGTTTACAAAGGTGATTGATAGTTCTGGTGCAATTAAAAGTGGCAAATACATTTTTGAGGTCTTGATTAATGTAATTAAAGAAATTGGTGCTGAACATGTCATTCAAGTAGTCATGGACAACGCAAAGAATTATAAAAACTCCAGTAAATTAATAAAGAAGTGCTTTCCACACATTTTTGCCAATGGTTGTAATACGCACACTTAAGCTTGGTGCTGAAAGATTGGTACACTAGCGAAGAAACCACATGGTTCACCAAGCTTGGTGATTAATGTAATTAAAGAAATTGGTGCTTAACATGTCATTCAAGTAGTCATGGACAACGCAAAGAATTATAAAAACTCCAGTAAATTAATAAAGAAGTGCTTTCCACACATTTTTGCCAATGGTTGTAATACGCACACTTAAGCTTGGTGCTGAAAGATTGGTACACTAGCGAAGAAACCACATGGTTCACCAAAATAATTGATACAGCACGTCAGGTTGTGAAATTTATCTTGAAACGACAAAGAGTGCTCGATTTGTATAGGATGCACATGTCAGTGATGTTGAAACTTCCTGTTGAAACTCGGTTTTGCACACACTTTTATACCTTGGAATCACTTCTCCGTAATAAATGCACTGTGATTGACACATTCAATTGTGCAGCCTTTGATGAATGGCAGCTTGAGCAGAAAGAAGAAGTGAAAGACAAAATTACATGTCTACTGGCAAATGTAAACAAAGCTGCTTGGTGGAGGACTGTAATGGATGCATACCATGTAATGATGCCCGTTATGTTCACGATCCGCAATCTTGATCGAAGGGCGCCAAACTTGGGCAAAGTGTGGATGATATGGTGGTCAGTCCAACAGAATCTTGAAAACCTCAAAGAGTTGAAAGAGTCTGTACTAGAGAAGGAGTGGCGATTACCATTCTCTGGCAAACAACGAAAATTTTTGGCTAAGTATTTTCATGCAAGGTGGAAGAGTGCTCATAGTCCACTCCATAGCGTTGCTTACATACTCGATCAAGAGTATTGAAATTTAGATCTGATGTCCAATACAGAGGTGGTAAGGGATTTCTATCATGTAGTCAACACGTTTTACTCCAACATTCAGGATCGAATTTATTGCATCAAAGAAATGAGTATATTTAGATTAAAAGAAGGTTCTTTTGCGAATGATTCTGTACAGGTAATGGCAAAAGAGCAACCTGCATGGCAGTGGTGGATGATGAATGGTGGAGAGTATACTCTACCTTACGTCCCCTTGCAATGAAAGTACTCGCACAATGTGCAACAAACTCAAATTTAGAGAAAAACATGAGTATATACAAGTATGAGTATATACAAGTATGTTCACAGCACTATTCGCAACAGACTATTAGCAGACAAAGTAGAAAAATTAGTGTATATGTTTTGTAATGAAAAGATATTGAATCACATTGAAAGTGCTGGCTACGAGGAGGAAATGCCAACCTGGTTGTATGATTGTCAAAACGAATATGAAGAAGAGTTCAATGTTGGTGTATCTCAATGCACTATAGACAAAATAAAAGAGAATATGATAATACATGTGGAAGTTGAACTACAAGGAGAACCACAACACTCAGACTTAGAACGCTTAAGAGTAACGAGTAGATGTCAAAAACCATTGTAAAAGACCTTGTATTCAAATGTGTTTTGAGTAATTACAATGCTTCATATTCACGATTGTACATAGTTTTTCAATCTCAATTGTGTTGCTCTGAAGTAGCATCTTGCTCATCAAACAGATTTCTAATTGTGCTAGGGGTATCTTGGAGGGCTTGCTTGAATTTATACTTGTTTGCCATGAAGACATATTTAAGAATTCTGGGATTTATTCAAGTCCCATTTTTCTAAGGTTCACTTGGATTCTCATGATTTTTGGTCGTTTCACCTTTAGATGTTTTAAAGATGACACTTCAATTCTATGCTATGTAATTACTTTTGAATAGTCATGTATACAATCATATCAAAACTAATCATCAATTTTGTACTTATTGAAGTGCTACACTTAAAAGTGACACTTGAAACCAACATCTCTTGGGTTTATCTGAGCTTATAGACATACATCCTAGTTTTCATGTAAAATTTTACTAGTCTCTAAACTGTTGTTAATCTCACGGAGTAGGAAAAGTTGTTTAGAAACTGCTTTATGTTTTAACTTTGTAGTTATCAGTCAACTACTTAAGTTCTAGTCTTAGCCCGGGTTGTGGCTTGAACTTAAGTTCAAGCCTCATCTAGTTAGATCCACAACTTGAACACAAACACCAAAGGGCTCTGGCTGAAACTCAAGGCTTGAGCTTGAGCCACAAACCTTTTGTGTCTATGTTCAAGTTTGTGGCTCAAACTAGTCTCTATACTATTGTTAATCTCACGAAGTAGGAAAAGTTGTTTAGAAACTGCTTTATGTTTTAACTTTGTAGTTATCAGCCAACTACTTAAGTTCTAGTCTTAGCCCGGGTTGTGGCTTGAACTTAAGTTCAAGCCTCATCTAGTTAGATCCACAACTTGAACACAAACACCAAAGGGCTCTGGCTGAAACTCAAGGCTTGAGCTTGAGCCACAAACCTTTTGTGTCTATGTTCAAGTTTGTGGCTCAAACTAGGATGGGGCTCAAACTTAATCCTTCGTGTCTATTTGCAAGGTTGAGGTTCAAACTTAAAAACTATGATGAGGCTCAAACTCAACACTTTTGTGACTATTTCAAGCCTGAGGCTCGAACTTAAGTTCAAGCCGCAACCCTTCTGTGACTATTTTCAAAGTTGAGGCTCAACCTTAAAGAACTATGACGAGAGTTCGAGCCTCAACCCTTTTGTGACTGTTTCAAGGCTTAGTCTTGAACTTACATTTGAGCCACAACACTTAAGTTCGAGCCTTAGCCTTGAAAACAGTAACAAAAAGGTTGTGGCTTAAACTTAAGTTCGCGTTTCAGCCTTGAAAACAATCACAAAAGGGTTGAGTCTCGAGTTCGAGCCTTAGCCTAAGTAGTCAACTAAGGAATTGAATTATTCTAAGTGCGCAAAGAAGGATATGGATTGGATCTTAGCCCATCTTAGCCCAATATACTTTGGCTATAGGAGGGGGCCAACCCAAACAAACCATGAGGATCACCATTCCAACTCCCCATTGTGAGAGATGCGCTGTGATGCATTACTTGTGTGAATCAAACCATATCAGAATATATCCAATGGAACTCCCTCTCAACCTTTGTTTTTTGTAGATCACGTATTTTGAGCACGGAGGTCACCTCTTGTCGATCATTGTACTCCTTGCGCTTCCTTGCACCCGTTGAGCCACCTGCATGTATTAGCAACCCGGGCCCCTACCAGCTATCCCGACTGTGCAGGCACCCACCTTAGGCAATCCCATACCTTTCTGTCGGCTAATCTCACGTGACTGTGAATTTCTTTCTCGCTTGCCCAGCTCGCTATGTATAATTGACCAGCTCCAATTGCTCACATGCACTTCATTACATTTGCAAAGAGTTCCCGGTTATGCAATGATGGCACAAGCTAGCAACGACAAATATGAGGATCATCATGGCAAAGACACGATTCATGAGTATTGCAAGACAACTCTACAAGACTGAGCTATGAACGATGAAGAAGTGTGATGCTCTGGAAGGCATAGGCCACTCAAGTCGAGGCTATAGGAGGTTGGATGAAGAATTACCACCATGAGATCAAGATTGTCACTGCGGTAGCAACATGAAACTCTCAAAACATATAACTGTGACACTCCTTCCAGCCTGATCCGCTCATGGCAAGCTGAAAGCAGCATGCAGGGTCACGGAATAGGCAAAGCTTTTGGCCCACGGAATGGTTGCTAACGCTAATTTTGAATTTGATGGAGCGTGATAGAACTAAACGTCAAATTTGAATTTTTAGTAGAGGTATTTCTCGACTCTTTTTCCTCTATAAGCTCGAGCTACAGGAGCTTTATTGAATGTCATAGCAACAACCAATGCACAAAACTCAACTTTGGAGTTTTAATATGTTTGCTCTAGCATTATTCTAGCATTTGAATGTCTTTGTTAAGACGCAAAACTTGTCATGGACTTTGACGTGTGGGATTCTTAAAGCCTCAAACTAGAAAAGACAAGTCTTGTTGCAATAATGCTCACAAAAGGTGCCCTAGGAAAATCTTTTAGTTCGACTCCAACTTTCGTTTGTTCCCGTTCTACTTGTGAGAGCATTCACTAGTTTTTTTTTTAATAGCAAAACTCACAATTGTGAGTAAATTATATTAACCAACCCAAATAGTTACAAGGTCTTGTCATGCTCGTGTTGAGTTGGTTGGGATGGTTGCCCTGATAGCTGATGTAATTATGATCCGTGGACGAAGCATTCACTAGTTATTATTGATGTCCATGGGAAGTTTTATACATATTTTTATAATACGTGCCACATTGTGACCTACCATAACATCTTAAACTTGTCTATGGGAGACACCTTATACCTAGCTTCTAGGTGTTTTTGAGGCAAGGAATTATGGAGTTGATGGGCATCTAGTGCCCCCCGTCCTCCAACTCACACATCTAGATCTGCATTTTTTCTCAAGAAGCTCTTGATGTTCAGTATTATACGAAAAGTGTAAGAAAGTGTCCATTTTTGTGAGAAATGTCAAACTCCTTGTGGAATAATATGTAGTGCTCAATTTCAGATTTTGGGTTGGTTTCTCAATTTTTGGACAAGTTTTTGTGAACTAATGTGTGTGTGTGTGTGTGTGTGTGTGTGAGTGAGAGAGAGAGAGAGAGAGAGAGAGAGAGAGAGAGAGAGAGAAAGAGAGAGAGAGAGACCAATTGATAGATGAGTCCCTTTTCAAACTTCCTTCTAGCCATGCAAGAAGTGGAACTGCAAACAACATGGGCGTGTGTGTGCATATGCTTGCACATACATACATGTTATCACATAGGCTCATAGAAAACATAGTTCAATGCAAACTTCAAGCAATAGTGGCTACTTATGATTTGCAGACAAGAATAGTCTGCATCCTCAAACACCTTTCATCTTTCCTCAAGAAATGGAGAGAAGAAGAAGTGTCCCATTTTTTTGCATTTTTCCCATAATTCCTAAATTGGTCTTCATGCCAAACATAATATATATTCCTTATGGAATATCTTGTGAACAGATATATTCCTTATGGAATATCTTGTGAACAGATTGCACATCGACTACTATTTTGCATTAAACAAATAAGACAAACAAAATGATAATAATGACCACATGTCAATGTGTAATATCCACTCCATCCATCAAAATTCTTGTAGCAAACTGGACATTGGGAAGACGATGATGCATCTAAAGTAGACGAAGGGACCAAATCTGGATGCATAACAAGGTGGCTGATGTCTGTCCCTTGTACAGGTGTTGGATTCACTCGTTATGTCAGATTTTGAACGTCCTGGCTTAAGCGGTGAATTATTTTCTCCATCCGAATTTGTGAGGGTTGGGGTGTCTAGGTGGCTATAGAAAGCCGTGTTACTCTGCCAACTGTGTTGTGTAAATATCCTTCTCTCTTTAACTGTAGGTCGACACCTTCCACTATCAATGCCACCTCATCGCGGGTGAAAGTGACACAACTCTCTCTTAAATCATGAGTGGCAACAATTGTCTCCTTTGACGAGAAGTCTACAGGTCGATGTTGCACAAAGTGAACATATAACATATTTGCAAAATATAGCGCACAATCTGCATTATGCAGGAGATGGCCATAAACCTCTAAATAAATCCTCTCAGTGTTTTCTTTGATTGCATCATGGTTGCACTTCGAAACCTTCCATCTTCCTTTCTTGATCTCTACATCCTCACATGGCCATATTGTCTTGATCATGTCCTTTGTCACTTCCTTATTGATCTCTTTCCATTGCATGTGGTTTGGATTTTCCCATTTTGAGAGTTGTCGAGTAGTACTCCTCGCTTGTTGTACCGACATACCGTGTGCTAGAGACTTTATGCACAGAAATGCATTAACTGCCACTCGTTGTTGATCATCGGGCAGTGATTGGGTGCCAATATCTTGCTCTTCATCGGCCATTTTCTCTTAGAGTTGCAATCAATAGATAGACAAATATTCAATATCATTTGTAAATATACATTCTCATGATACAACAGTCTCACACATGCACAAGATAGCAACTTCTTGTTCACTTCAAAAGACGTCAAAATTCACTAAACCAAACCACAACAAATGTGACTAATTGAACCACAAGGCAAATTTGAAATACTGACACTCAACATGACAAACTTGAAATGACTAAAGATAAATGACTCAATTAGGTGAACCACTTCAAACTGGATAATACAGTTCAATAAAAAATAGAATACCCTGGACAAGACATATGTATATCATAGGAATGTTTAAATCGGATAAAATGATGGTGCAAGTTCAACAAGGGGATGTTGGACAGGGTTAGGGTCTTTAACTGTTCTTTAAAAAATACCAACATGTCAGAAGCATTTCTTCTTTGTTCCCGCTCTTTTAACTTCATCCGACAATCTACTTTAATTCGAATAGCCCTCATAACATCTTCGTCCGGGTGGTGAAAAAATTCTTCTAGAAAATAAACTTTTTTGGTTGCACTCCAAAAATCTGCCAGCATGTCAAATAGGTAGCCCAATGCATAAATATCGCTCGCTTTTGTGTATGCATCTGTGCACCATCCCAATGCAGTCACTTATCGAAAGACCCCTATATCACATGCGTTCAAGAGGTAATTAATAATACCCCAATATACATACTATACTTACAGTGTGAGCCTATTTAAAAAAATCCCCACCCCCCTCTGTATGTATACATTTTGGTCTTTTAATAATCCTCTCCAGTTAACTCACGTGATATCATACACATTCTAAAAAGTGACCACCCCGGGTGCACCGTGGATCGTATAGTTTGGGAGCAATCCATATCGCTTAGCCTCTTGACATTCCCTGCTCTCTGTGCATCCAAAATTGTAGAGTCCGATTGTGTGCTTGGATGAAGATAATTAATTGCTACACGCTTAGTTGGTGTTCTAAGCATCATACCCCAATCAATGATGCCAATGTGGGGTTTATTGGCGTGAGTAAAGTCCAACATTATGTTGAATGGGTGCAGGTCACTGTGCACTATACTGGCCAAGTGGGCAGCCGCAATGCTGTCGATTAAGTCGTGACAAATGGATGGCATCTGCTCAATCACTACTTTGATCCGCACCGTGTCTATCTCTAGTACATGAAGATTTGCTACAGGAAATGACCTCCAACCGTGATGTAGCCTGTGCATGTGTTGTCTGAACAATCCGTGAGTGAATGGTAAGCGACACATCATGTCCCCCACGGTACCCCCATTGTAGTATGGGAATATTGTGATCCAAGGAGCTTCAGTAGTAAAGCCAATGCACCTTACAATGGAGGGGTGAAGAGTTTTCATTCCTTGCTCTGTCTGAAAGCTGTCAATTTGCCTCACTCCCTCCCTTGTAACATTTTCCCACATATGTAATGTGGTCTAGCAAGAAAGAGATGCGTTTGATGGTGTACAATGTGCCCACCAAAGGAGCCTGCTCCAATCCTCATACCTTCTACCAAGGCTTCGTGAAGGATTCCGACAAGATGAGTGCACTTTGAATTCAAAGCCGTGCGCATGATTGTGTCGGTGCCCATGGCATCGGATGGACCTCCCAAACCTGCCTGTGCATCTTGGGCCATCTTCAATCTCTTGGGTAAGGCTGCTTGGTCCTGCGCTTTCACACGCTTCATCTTTACCTTTAGTTCTTTCCACAATTTATCCTAGAGCTCTAATTTTGACATGTCGCAGGCAGGTGGGATATCTTTCTTTAAGTCTCTGCAACATACTTTCATATTGCCCAACATTGTCCTAACCTTGTGGTGGGGGTCAAATTCTTGAATCCCATCTGGAATCAACAACCTTTATTGGCCTTCAACTCGCAACCTGCGCTATGTGTTCTCCCATATAGCACTAGTGACGTCTTTGATGAAGACATCGCTTTCACTAATCTGATGTATGCGATCATCTGCACATGATGAGATTGCCAAAATACATTCTTTACGAATGGCACACATAATAATTTTCTTTTCATCTGGCATCATATTTGCATTGGACAGTAAAAAACAACATATCAAATACAAATTCATGGTTGCGAATGACACTAACACTCTCACACTATTTCAGGCAAACCCTTGACCACTACTTGAAGACTTTAAGAAATGTGCAAGAAAATGTTGATAAAAATTGAAAACGATCTTTGAACACTTAAAATTGCAATCTCTTACACATGTAAAATGCACATCAAACAAGTGGTTCATAAGAACTTAATTCAGATCAAAGATTACATGTTAACAATCTGGCACATTTCAGCATATACTGAATTTTTAACTTATATTTTCCTCCGTGCACACATACTAGTTCAAACAAAGAACACACCGATTTGAAAACTTCAAAAATATTTAAAACATTGGAAGTATACAAATTGGACTAGCAAATTGTGTTCACACACTTTTTTACATAGAATTTATGTAAATGTAGCAATCAAAAAAGTGATGATAATTGATGCTCTTTAAAAAGATACAAAAGAATATGTAACATGCAAATTGTGTCCAAATTCTTTTTTATAGAGAATTTATGTAAATGAAGCATTAAAAATAGCGATAATGCTTGAGGTCCTTTAAAAAGATTAAAAAGAATATTTAACATGCAATTTGTGTGCAAATACTTCTTTGCATATAATTTATATAAATGGAGCATCTAAAATAGCAATGATTGATGAATAAAGTATTCTTTTGAATATGATTAGCTAGTATATAATATTATATGGACAAGTAAAAATAAAAAAATCAAACAGTTCATACATTTTGTATCTGAATTACTCTTCACAGCCACGTTACCGACCAAGTATTTCATATTCTTAATACTTAAAAGATTAGCTGCACATGCACATACAAATTATATGACGTTCGTATGACCGGGTTAACAACCTGAACAACACATTTATGCAAAAAAAGATGCTTCTAACAAACAACACTCTATTAGCCGCGTTAATGACCGAGTGCCACCTGAATCTAAGGAGAATTAATGGCTTGCATACGAACATCATATAGCCGCGTTACTGGTCGATGCCCATATTTTTTTTGGGTAAGGGGAAGGGAAGTTGACTTACCATAAGGATACTAGATTTGCCGCGTTATCAACGTAGTACCCAGACATTAAGCCAATACTTACCAGAAGGACACCATCTTCCCCGCGTCACCGAGGTGATGCCGCCGTGATAAGCATTGTTCCATAGAACAGCTTACACACACACTCCCATTGTGTGGTAAGGTATCTTATCATTGCCGCGCAATACAACAAAAGACACGCTACCACACAATGCATACACACATACACAACACATACCCGGATTGTGTGGTCAAGTACTCTGCTGCTGCCGTGCACTGTGACGCAGAGCACGCTCCCACATGACCCCCTCTTGTGTCAAAGTGCGTCTACAATATTGTTCACGGCATTGATGTAGGTCCTAGTTCTGAGGATGCAGGCGATGTTGAGGATGTTGCAGGTCTTGCTACAAGGATTGCTGCTATTAGAGTTGTTTTGCCTACGATAGAACAAGCTCGTTCGGATGTAAAGGATGCATAGGCTCATGCATTGATTGCATTTTCTATGAAGCGTACCTTTGTTCCTCAACTTCGTTCATCAAAATCTGCAAAACAGGCTTGGGATATTTTGGTTGGTCTTTATGCAAGCCGCAATGAGGCTAAAATTGCTTTACTGCTTAAAGAGCTGGAGTCGAAGATTATGCATGAAAAAGATGATATGGACACTTTTCTTGCTGGTGTCAAAGATATCAATGAGAAACTTATTTCTGCAAGTGAAGTCCTTTCAGACAGTTTCCTTGTGCAGACTGTCCTTGATGCCTTACCAGATTCTTACCAGAATTTTGCTAGTACCTAGAGACTTATGACCCAAGGAAATCCTGAAGTTGTCAAGTTTGATGCATTATGTACATTGCTATTACAAGAGTCACTTTCCAGAAAAAACAGGACTAGGTAGCGTGCAGTTGAACACGCTTTTATTGCTTCTCAAAGAAAGGGTGGTAACAGCAATGTAGCCACTTCTTATGGTTTTGCTGCGAGTGGAATTTTTTTTGTTCCTAATGCTTCTGCTGGTAGCAATTCGTTTGGAAACTCTGGTGATAAGGGAAAAAAGAAGATATGTTGCCATTATTGTAAAGCAAACGATCACTTGATCAAGCAATGTCCTAAGTTGAAGGCCAAAGAGGCGAAGAAGAAAGAGGGTGGTTCCACTGCAAATACTGGTTCCAATACAAATGCAGGCTCCATTGTTGAGTCTTCTGTGAAAGGAGACTGTGATGCTGATGCTGATGCAAAATGGGCTTTTAGCACAGAGTGCACTTACAATCCTGCTGTCCATGATGCATGCTTGGCAGGTGCTACAGATTCACATGTGTGGTGTTTTGACAGTGGTGCTACAAAGCACATTACCTCACATCATGAATTGTTCACCTCTCTCAAGTCTATCCCTCATGGGAATTCAGTCAGTTGTGCTAACAATGCCCCTTATCCGGTTCAGGGAGTTGGAAAGATTGTGCTTACTGCTGCAAATGGCAGTTCTTTCACACTTGTTGATGCACTTTATGTACCTGGGATCAAAAAGAATCTCTTGTCTGTATCGGCACTTGCTAGACTTGGACTTATAGTCAAATTTGTGGATGACAGACGTACATTTCATGATCTCAGTTTTGGTGATGAGATTGTTGCATCTGGCCTTTTGTGTCGTGGGCTGTATAAGCTCACTTTGTATGACAAGTGTGGACAAAATTTTGCAAATGCAGTTGCAGATTCAAGGGCTATTTCAGATGCAAAGTTTTGGCATGCACGTTTTGGTCATGTGAATATTACTAGTTTGCTGCATTTGTAGAAATCTGATATGGTTGCTTCTTTGCCGCCTCTTGAAGCACCTGTCAAATATGTTTGTGAATGCCGTATTTTGGAAAAAATGCAGCGTTCTAAGTTTCCAAAGGATGGTTCAGTTAGGGCCACATGTATGTTACAGCGGGGGTTACAGCTTGTGCATAGTGATGTTTGTGGGCCCATGCAAACTCCTTCCTTGGGCATTTACCTGTACTTCGTGACTCTCATTGATGATTACTCCAGGCATGCATGGGTATTTCCGCTTAAAGCGCTTAAAGCGAAGTCCAAAGTTTTTATGTGCTTCAAACATTTTCTGGCTATGGCTGAAAAAGTATCGAAATGTACTATGGGCACCCTCCATTCCGATCGAGGGGGGTAGTATATGTCTCATGAATTTAATGAATTTGTGGCTAGTCGTGGGATAAAACACCAATGTACAATGCCATATACACCTCAGCAAAATAGTGTTGCTGAGAGGAAAAATAGGTCTCTTACGGAAATGGCAACATGTATGGTCAAGAGTCAAGCTTTACCACATTCGTTTTGGCTTGAGGCTGTCATGTGTGCCACTTATGTACTCAATAGGTGTCCTACGAAAGCGTTGTAGTCTATGACTCCATATGAAGCGTGGCATGATAGAAAGCCATCTATTGAGTACATGCATGTGTTTTTGGTTGTTTGGCTTATGGCTCAGTGCTACAAGTGCAGCGCAGAACATTGGATGATAAGGCTGTCAAATGTATTTTTGTTAGTTAAAGTGGTGAAAGAAAAGGTTATAGGTTGTATCATCCGCAAACAAAGGTATTTTGGTTTTGCGGAATGTAGTGTTTGTGGAAGATTTTGTTCAGCCCTTGCTGTCATGTACTAGAGACAGTAATGTAAGCTCACAAGACATTTATGACACCTTGTTGCCTCTTTTTAGTGGTGGAAGATCGAATGTAACTTCCAATGAGACAAATGTACAGCCTATGGGGGTTTCAAAAAATGTTATAGATCAGCCTATTATTGATGCAAATGTACATGATGTACTTGATGAGGAAAGGGCTGAAAATGAGCAGGCTAGAGGTATGCCGAAATGGCTGGTGCACACTTTGCGTGACAGTAAATTGGATGCACCTTTGTCTAGTTGTACTCGTTCAGGCTCTTGCCATGCATCTTATGCATCAAATTGTTATGCTTTGGCTATGTCTAGCTTACATGATATTGAGAACCTTTGTCTTTTGATGAAGCACAGAATTCAGAAAACTGGATGGTTTCCATGCAATCAGAATATGCTTCACTTTTAAAAAATGACACATGGACTTTATGATTTACCTCCTGGCAAATAGGCCATTTGAACGAAGTGGGTTTACAAGTTGAAATGCAAGCCAGATGGTGAGATCGATCGCCATAAGGCTCGACAAAGGGTTATGCACAACAAAAAGGCATAATTATGAAGAGACTTTTGCTCCCACTTGTCGTATGACTGCTGTGCGTTTTCTATGTGCATTGGCACCTCATTTTGGTTGGGATGTACATCAATCAGACATTGTTACTGCTTTCTTGAATGGTGACATATTTGAGGAAGTTTATGTAACGCAGCCTCATGGTTTTGTCAAGAAAGGACAAGAGGACAAAGTGTGCAGATGTAAGAAGGATTTGTATGGGTTGAAGCAAAATCTCCTCATGCTTGGTATGAGAAAGCTGACACTCATTTGGTCAAACAAGGCTTTTGTAACAGTCCAACAGAAAGCACATTGTATGTAGAGCGTGAGGGTGATGTACTTCTCATTGTGGTTCTTTATGTAGATGATTTGCTGATCACTGGACCAAATGAGAGACATATTGATGAATTTAAAGCTGATTTGAATGCTACTTTCAGGATGAAAGATTTGGGGCTAGCTGCTGCATCATTACTTGGGTATACAGTTTAAACAGTGTGATGGTGGTATTGCCTTGTGTCAGAAAAGTTACATAGAGACATCACTGTGTAAGTTTGGACTTGAGGATTGCAAACCTATTGCCACTCCCATGGAAACAAGTTTGAAGTTGAGTCTACATGATGCTGGTGATCCTACTGATGTCACTCTTTACCAAACTGCTGTTCGATGACTCATTTATGTATGCAACACAAGGTCGGATATTTAGTTTGCAGTCTCATAGGTTAGCGGATTTATGCATAGCCCAGGGTCTAAGCATTGGCAGGATGTCAAGAGGATTTTCCGCTACCTTACTTGCACTTTACATCTTGGCTTGTTTTATCCCAAGGGGGGATCATTGCCTCCATGCTTACATGATTTTTCGAACTCAGATTGGGCTGGTTGTTTTGACACGCGAGTGTCCACAAGTGGTTTTTGTTTCATGCTTCGCAGTTCATGTATATCATGGTTGAGCAAGAAGTAACCTACTGTGGCCACTTCGAGTTGTGAGGCTGAGTACAGGGCAGTCTTCACAGCTACGGTTGAGTGTGTATGGCTCAGACGCCCTATGGTTGATTTGGGTGTTGGATAAGACACTGCCAACACTATCTACACTGATAGTCAAAGCGCATTGGAAGTTGCGAGGAACCCAATTTTTCATGCTCGCACAAAGCACATTGAGGTGCATTACCACTATGTCAGGGAGAGGCTCTCAGTAGGAGAGATCATCTTGGCTTATGCGCCAACACAGGACAACCTTGCAGATCTTTTCACAAAGGCATTGTCTCGTGAGAATATTGAAGCTTTCCGCAAAGCTTTGGGCTTACTCCCCTTTGTGGACTGATCATGTCCTCAGGGAATGGCACTTCCCTTTACTCATGTGCCAGTTCTTGTTCACCGCATCACTCCAGGGGGATTTTGTAATGGCTATTGCCCGCACAGGAGCAATAGGCATTACGGGAATGATTACCCGCAACAACATTATATAAACATCAACATATAGAATGACAATAGAAGTAAGTACACAGTACGCAAGCACAGAACACCTCTTGCTTCATTCATGTATGATCCAAACACAGAGTTACAATAGTAGATGCCATGAATATCATAGAGATTGGTTAAGTTACATCAAAAGACAGGTATGCCCCTCCATATACAACCGCTGCTCCAACGCAGATCGGGAATGGTGCACGCACTCCTGTCCCATGATATCCTGTGAAGAACTGCCGCTACGGCCGCCACATACCGCATGACTCTTGATCCATAGTGTCCAGACCTCCGCAGGACCGCATGTGCGGCTAATGCCGTAACATCGATGGCATCGGATCGACCTCCCAAAGCTGCCTGCGCATCTTGGGCCATCTTCAATCTCTTGGGTAAGGATGCTTGGTTCTGCGCTTTCACACGCTTCATCTTTACCTTCAGTTCTTTCCACAATTTATCCTAGAGCTCTAATTTTGACATGTCGCAGGCAGGTGGGATATCTTTCTTTAAGTGTCTGCAACATACTTTCATATTGCCCAACATTGTCCTAACCTTGTGGTGGGGGTCAAATTCTTGAATCCCATTTGGAATCAACAACCTTTATTGGCCTTCAACTCGCAACCTGCGCTGTGTTCTCCCATATAGCACTAGTGACGTCTTTGATGAAGACATCGCTTTCACTAATCTAATGTCTGCGATCATCTGCACATGATGAGATTGCCAAAATACATTCTTTACGAATGGCACACATAATACTTTTCTTTTCATCTGGCATCATATTTGCATTGGACAGTAAAAAACAACATATCAAATACAAATTCATGGTTGCGAATGACACTAACACTCTCACACTATTTCAGGCAAACCCTTGACCACTACTTGAAGACTTTAAGAAATGTGCAAGAAAATGTTGATAAAAATTGAAAACAATCTTTGAACACTTAAAATTGCAATCTGTTACACATGTAAAATGCACATCAAACAAGTGGTTTATAAGAACTTAATTCAGATCAAAGATTACATGTTAAAAATCTGGCACATTTCAGCATATACTGAATTTTTAACTTATATTTTCCTCCGTGCACACATACTAGTTCAAACAAAGCACACACCGATTTGAAAACTTCAAAAATATTTAAAACATTGGAAGTATACAAATTGGACTAGCAAATTGTGTTCACACACTTTTTTACATAGAATTTATGTAAATGTAGCAATCAAAAAAGTGATGATAATTGATGCTCTTTAAAAAGATACAAAAGAATATGTAACATGCAAATTGTGTCCAAATTCTTTTTTATAGAGAATTTATGTAAATGAAGCATTAAAAATAGCGATAATGCTTGAGGTCCTTTAAAAAGATTAAAAAGAATATTTAACATGCAATTTGTGTGCAAATACTTCTTTGCATATAATTTATATAAATGGAGCATCTAAAATAGCAATGATTGATGAATAAAGTATTCTTTTGAATATGATTAGCTAGTATATAGTATTATATGGATAATTAAAAATAAAAAAATCAAACAGTTCATACATTTTGTATCTGAATTACTCTTCACAGCCGCGTTACCGACCAAGTATTTCATATTCTTAATACTTAAAAGATTAGTTGCACATGCACATACAAATTATATGACGTTCGTACGACCGGGTTAACAACCTGAACAACACATTTATGCAAAAAAAGATGCTTCTAACAAACAACACTCTATTAGCCGCGTTAATGACCGAGTGCCACCTGAATCTAAGGAGAATTAATGGCTTGCATACGAACATCATATAGCCGCGTTACCGGTCGATGCCCATATGTTTTTTGGGTAAGGGGAAGGGAAGTTGACTTACCATAAGGATACTAGATTCGCCGCGTTATCAACGTAGTACCCAGACAGTAAGCCAAAACTTACCAGCAGGACACCATCTTCCCCGCCTCACCGAGGTGATGCCGCCGTGATAAGCATTGTTCCATAGAACAGCTTACACACACACTCCCATTGTGTGGTAAGGTATCTTATCATTGCCGCGCAATACAACAAAAGACACGCTACCACACAATGCATACACACATACACAACACATACCCGGATTGTGTGGTCAAGTACTCTGCTGCTGCCGTGCACTGTGACGCAGAGCACGCTCCCACACGACCCCCTCTCTCCCTCTCTCCTATCTCCTCTCGATGTACCCGCAAAGTGGTCGACAAGCTCTCTCTCTCTCTCTCTCTCTCTCTCTCTCTCTCTCTGAAGATGAAAGTAAGAAATAACACCCAGCGGGAGCATATATATAATTCTCTTAGCCTGTCGGGCTTTTTAGTATTCTTGGCGGGCCTGCAAGGAAAATGGAAAAGCCCGGCGGGAATTTAGTGGGTCTGCAGGTTGCCCTTAACCGAGCCCTTAACCGAATTCTCTGTGATCATGTTTAGTGTAAATATGTAAATGTGTCAGTAAGACCTTGTGATCACACAAAATTTATCGTAATTATGTAAATATTAAATTCCTGTTCAAAAGATCCCACTCCCATGATCTCTCTCTCTCTCTCTCTCTCCCCCATGGACATAGAGAGAGAGGGAGGAGAGAGAATATAGTAGAGATGATCTATATGTATGTGTGTGTGTATATATAATATCTATGTATGTATGTAGATATGTACATATATACATGTGGGTACACACACACATACACACATGTGTATACACACACACACGTGTGTGTGTGTGTGTGTGTGTGTGTGTGTGTGTGTGTGTGTGTGTGTGTGTGTGTGTGTGTTCACCATGTCCCCACCACTAATGCTATCACTAATGAGAAAATTGGATGATCAGAGAGCATACGAGGAGAGGGCAGGGGGGGCGGCAGAAGAAATTGGGAGATTGGGAGAGAGAGAGAGAGAGAGAGAGAGAGAGTGTTACCATATACATGTGGTAATGATGTGTGTGAACACACTAGGACCACCGGGGCATTTCTTTCCCTCTTTAGGAGGTTTTTTCCCCCGTGCATTGTATATACGCCCATCACTCTAGGGCTATCTATCTTTCCATTGCACACTAAGAAACACACTGTCTATTGTGTGCCTTGAGCTTCCTTCATCTTCTCCAAGATGTGTGTATTTCTCTGCAACCCTAATTCCAACAATTAGTATCAGAGCAGGTTGCATCCTCCTGGGCTTAGTCGCCAGCTGCTGTAGTACACGCCTGCTCACTTTCTCCGATTTCAATGAGCTTTTGGCAAGCGTTCGCAGGTCGACAAAAATTTTGGGCTATTTCGGCTTCCATTTCCACTACAGACTGGTCTGCACAGGCAATTTTGTCAATTTGTGCAAAATTTTTGTCAATGCCGTTTTCTGCATAACATGTCCTTACAGTCTTCTGCGGTTTGTGCTATATAGCACGTGTTGTTCCCACTTTGTTTCCCCTATTTTTAGGTTGTGTTCACATCCGGTACATCATTTACCATGGCTGACAACAACACAGATGTGTTCAAGATGTTTACTGTTGAGCACAGGTTGGATGGGGACAATTACCGTATGTGGGCTTACATGATGCAACATGTTCTTGTGTCAAAGGGCGTCTACAATAATGTGAAGGGCATTGATGTAGGGTCCTGGTTCTGAGGGTGCAGGCGATGTTGAGGATGTTGCAGGTCTTGTAGGTCTTGCTGCATTGATGTAGGGTCCTGGTTCTGAGGGTGCAGGCGATGTTGAGGATGTTGCAGGTCTTGCAGGTCTTGCTGCAAGGATTGCTGCTATTAGAGTTGTTTTGCCTACGATAGAACAAGCTCGTTGGGATGTAAAGGACGCATAGGCTCATGCATTGATTGCATTTTCTATAAAGCGTACCTTTGTTCCTCAACTTCGTTCATCAAAATCTGCAAAACATGCTTGGGATATTTTGGTTGGTCTTTATGCATGCCGCAATGAGGCTAAAATTGCTTTGCTGCGTAAAGATATGAAGTCGAAGATTATGCATGAGGAAGATGATATGGACACTTTTCTTGCTGGTGTCAAAGATATCAATGAGAAACTTATTTCTGCAAGTGAAGTCATTTCAGACAGTTCCCTTGTGCAGATTGTCTTTGATGCCTTACCAGATTCTTACCAGAATTTTGCTAGTACCTAGAGACTTATGACCCAAGGAAATCCTGAAGTTGTCAAGTTTGATGCATTATGTACATTACTGTTACAAGAGTCACTTTCCAAAAAAAACAGGACTAGGTAGCGTGCAGTTGAACACGCTTTTATTGCTTCTCAAAGAAAGGGTGGTGACAGCAATGTAGCCACTTCTTATGGTTGTGCTGCGAGTGGAATTTTTTTTGTTCCTAATGCTTCTGCTGGTAGCAATTCGTTTGGAAACTCTGGTGATAAGGGAAAAAAGAAGATACGTTGCCATTATTGTAAAGTAGACAGTCACTTGATCAAGCAATGTCCTAAGTTGAAGGCCAAAGAGGCGAAGAAGAAAGAGGGTGGTTCCACTGCAAATGCTGGTTCCAATACAAATGCAGCCATTGTTGAGTCTTCTGTGAAAGGAGACTGTGATGTTGATGCTGATGCAAAATGGGCTTTTAGCACAGAGTGCACTTACAATCTTGTTGTCCATGATGCATGCTTGGCAGGTGCTACAGATTTACATGTGTGGTATTTTGACAGCCGATTCCGACGATCCGGATGAAACACCTTTCCCGTGACGCTGGGATTTTTTCAGCGGTGTCTCTTCTGATTATTTTCCCGAATCGCTGTTGCCTGAGTCCGAGGAATCTGATACTGTGGATTCCGACTCCGAACTAACTATCACGGCCACTGTGTTGCGACTTGCGATGAGATTTCTTCCTGTCTTTTTCTTTGACTTCTTTGGAGATTCCGTATCCTCTAAAGCCTCTCCTGCTACTATAGCTCTAGCGATTACATTATCCAGTGGAGTAGTTACCTTATCCACTGTTGCCATAGCCGTTCTGAGATCCTTGTTGATCCCCTGCAAAAAAAATAATCATTCAGCACTTCAACTGCCGGCCTTTGTGCCTGAGGTACCCTCTGCAAAAGCATCCAAAATTTTGCAGCGTAATCCTCCACTGGCAATGACTTCTGTCGGAGCGTTCGAAGCTTTTCCAAATGTTGAGGGACTGTCTTTTTTGTTCGAAATCTTCGTAGAAATGCTATGGATCCATCAGCATACGTCTGAAAATGATCATCAGGGTATTCGGACAACCATTTCGCAGCTTTCCCCGAGAGTGTAGATTGAAACACTGATTGTTGATGGAGCGGAATCACCACCCCAGGATGATTCAATCCATAAGCTTTATTGAATTGGCGCAAATGTGCATCAGGGTCTTTGCTTGAAAGACCTCGAAACCGACTATACTTAATCTGAGGATGAGCCATCACCCCTTGCCCAACTGTTCCTCCTCCCGCAAAAAGCTGAGGAGCACTAGGAGGTGGAGATAGTGGCTGAGATACCCCCGGACTGCTTACTCGAGACGGTGGTGGAGCAACCTGTGTGGGTGAGGGTGAACGTACGACAGGAGGACATGACTGACTACGTGGGGTACGTCTCGCTCGCCGCAACCGCCTACCACGCACCGGGCTTGGTGATGGAGATACAGATTCCTCAATCTGCGGTGAAGAAAAAATTAATTCATCTGAACCGCCTCTCCTCCGACGTCTTCCTACAATTGGAACCACAAGGTCAAGTGGACCCTGCGACCTAGTGCGCATGCATATTCATTGCATGCCGTCCATCACGCATCATGGTCGCCGGATGTAATGGCTATTGCCCGCACAGGAGCAATAGGCATTACGGAAATGATTACCCACAACTACATTATATGAACATCAACATATAGAACACAACAGAAGTAAGTACATAGTACGCAAGCACATAACACCCCTTGCTTCATTCATGTATGATCCAAACACAGAGTTACAACAGTAGATGCCATGAATATCATAGAGATTGGTTAAGTTACATCAAAAGACAGGTATGCCCCTCCATATACAACCGTTGCTCCAGCGCAGATCGCGAACGGTGCACACACTCCTGTCCCATGATATCCTGTGAAGAACTGCCGCTACAATCGCTGCATACCGCATGACTCCTGATCCGGAGTGTCCAGACCTCCGCAGGACCGCAGGACCACATGTGCGGCTAATGCTGTAACAAATTTGTTACCATACACATGTGGTAGTGATGTGTATGAACACACTAGGACCACCGGGGCATTTTTTCCCTCTTTAGGAGGTTTTTTTCCCCATGCATTGTATATACGTCCATCACTCTAGGGCTATCTATCTTTCCATTGCACACTAAACAC